>NC_134706.1:161258246-161575746 GCF_043290135.1 Rhipicephalus microplus
AGGTATACATTCTGCGAACAAAGGAATAGAAAAAGAGGCGGTGTCTGCGGTGGTAAGGGGACGTTTGTCTCGCCTATCCTTAAATCGTTGGTATAAAAGAATAGGCAGGGGAAGGGGCGGGGGCCTATGAAATGAAGCACGGCGCCTGCGAATGCGTATTATGCATGAAATCGATCAGGAGATGTCGTGATATAAAGTGGACCACAAGAAAACGGAAACGGACGGTTCTTCCGTGAGTGGTGCACCATCGTTGTCCAAAATAAGGTCACACTTTAAATACAACTCTTCGCCTTAAAGAGACTCCAGTGAGTACAACGCAGGGAATACTCACTGGAGGAATGCATGTTGCATAGTGTATACATCGAAAAAGAACTGACAAGGAAATTCTATACAGAACGTGTCTCTTCAGACGATGATTGCAAGCACGCGATCCGAAGAGACAACTGCTCGCAAACATGTACCATATTTTCTCGCATATAACTAACGCAAATAAAAGGGAAACGGTAAAATGTGCTTAGCAAGCTAGGTAGGGTGCGGGGTAAATGCAAATATATATATATATATATATATATATGTATGTATGTATGTATGTATGTATGTATGTATGTATGTATGTATGTATGTATGTATGTATGTATGTATGTATGTATGTATGTATGTATGTATGTGTGTATGTGTGTGTGTGTGTGTGTGTGTGTGTGTGTGTGTGTGTGTGTGTGTGTGTGTGTGTGTGTGTGTGTGTGTGTGTGTGTGTGTGTGTGTGTGTGTGTGTGTGTGTGTGTGTGTGTGTGTGTGTGTGTGTGTGTGTGTGTGTGTGTGTGTGTGTGTGTGTGTGTGTGTGTGTGTGTTCAAAGCACAGTTGCCCGTCTGGTGTCAAGGAAAGCGGAGGGAGCACCGCAAACTATTTCTGTAAAATATTTCGTGCCTGCAACTCAACATTTCTACATAATAATAATAATAATAATAATAATAATAATAATAATAATAATAATAATAATAATAATAATAATAATAACCTGCAAACATCTACACCATAAACCTGGCATTATAAATATCACTGTGTCTCGCTGCTATACCACGGCTAATACACGTGGTTCTTTGTGCGAGGGCGCGTCTTCTTTTCTATTTCGCTGCTTACCATATAATAAAAATGCACCCAGCGTATTATTAATTGTTTGATAACAGGTAAGCAAGCTTAACAAAAACGCTCCGCAGCATGTCCTAGCTGAAAAAGATTTATGGACGCCAGCTTAGCGCCGCTTTCGGTTTTACTGGCGAGATGTTAACCACGCATACACGCCAACACACTAATCAAGCGTACCGAGGTAGCCCCGCCGTGGTGGTCTAGTGGCTAAAGTACTCGGCTGTTGACCCGCAGACCGCACAATCGAATCCCGGCTGCGACGGCTGCTTTTCCGATGGAGGCAGAAATGTAGGCCCGTGTGCTCAGATTTGTATGCACGTTAAAGAACCCCAGGTGGTCAAAATTTTCGGAGCCCTCTACTAAGGCGTCTCTCATAATCATATGGTGGTTTTGGGACGTTAAACCCCATATATGAATCAATCAATCAATCAATCCAGCATACCGAGGTATTACCTCGGCAACAACGCTTAGCGCTTCGCTGCTGGCGTCAGTCAATGTAGATCAGGCCACGCGTCGGAGTGTTAAGCTTGCTGAAGACTGTACAATAATCCGTGCACATTAATCGAAAATGAACTTATCGAGTGCACGCAATGGGTACACAATGGGTAGAGCTAATCGCGTGTGCACACTTATAGTAGCGATATGTGTACAGTGAATAACGTGGCGCCCACAGTTCGAGGCATCAAGAGCCAACCGTCAGCAGCTGCTTAAAATCGCACAATATTTTCGACTGCTAACGCGTTCGGCAATCTGGAAGCTGCAATGGAAGTGTACCAAGGCAGATGATAAACGCACGGCAGAGCGCTTACAAAACCAGCGATCACGTTTCAGTGAACCGAACAGATGCATGATTCAGCAACTCCACAGGCGAAACCTGCGCCGTCGTTTTTCCGAAAGCGAGACCTCGTGCGTGTTCTGTAAACACATACTTATGTTTATTGCCTTTCGCCATTTTCTTTTCGAATTTTCCGGTTCTGCCGGCAGTTGGGTCTATTTAGGCACGCGTGCGCGATGCAACCACGACGGCATATTTATTACATCGCTTCGTCATCGTCACCGGGAATGAAGATTGCCCATCTCATACATGCTATGCATCGGCGGTGACACGATCGAGAATCGTACACATCCAGATTGGCACATATCGTCGCGAAAAAGCGCGCGGCACACTTCGGTAAGTGCACGGCGTGCATATGCGCACGGACACAGCAGCAGGCAACCATGACAGGTCCATGCACGCAGGAGATGCGACGCCGAGCGCGTTTCTCGCGGAACTGACGTCCTCAATCCGCACCGGCTCCTTAGCTCAGCAGCGCGCGTTTTAAGGGTGTACGTGCATACACTCCGAGAGCAATAGGATGTGCGTTTGCACAACGGACAACACGCGACCGGCACGAGATCGGAGCCGTCGTCATCTGACTCGCAAATGACACGCCCGCACAAAGCCACGTCGCTGGCATGCATGCATACGGCATGCACGTTTCCCGGCAAACGAATATGTGTACATATGGGAGCGACAAACGCAGCAACAGCGTGAAAGCGCATAGACGCCCCGCAATGCGTCTTTCCCGCGGGAAGTGCGCGCGGAAAGACGCGGAGCACACGAACACCACAGGAGCGTTCACAACATAAGAACAGCGCGCACGCACACACACACAGAGAGAGAGAGAGACAACAAGCGACACGCAACTTTCACGCACCGCGTGAAACCGGAACATGCGTCGCACATGTTCTGGTTCCCATGAGACGCATTCGAGCAAGCCGGCGCTGCACGCGCGACATTTCCCTGTGCAAGTGAGCACGTGCGGGAATACAAAAACGCGTGCTCCCCGCCGCATGCGGCGAGCGCTTAGCAAACGTCTCCGTACAACGGCGAAGGTGACCAGTTACGTAAAGTGAGCACCCAAGAACGCCGACATACATAATCAAGTACACGGAAGCACCAGCAATCAGTGGAGACATCTCATGACGCCATGTTAAATTGGACATGGCGCCTGATGGTTAACCATCACGCTGAAAGGGTTCGTCACTTCTAGGCAGGAGGCACCTCTCTCTCAAGTGGAACCAGCGATCACGAGAGCGTTTGGCCTGGGGGGATGGCATGCATGCTCGACGACAGCGTTTGCTCGGCATCAGCCAATTACGCCGCAAAACTCGCACCCGCTTAGCTGTTCAGGATTGTGCGATACGAAAAAAAATAGACAACTGTAACGAACGCGACCCAACAGGAGAACCTAACAACTCTCAAGTCAGGCTCTCAAGTCCTTCAATGTGACAAGAGCGGATGACAGCAAACACCAAACAAAAGCAGCTGCTCACAGGTGCGCGCCGCCGTCCAACGCTTAATACAATCGGTGAACCGGCAAGCAACCGTGTCTCTGCGTCCCACTTTCGAGAAAGTGCACGCACACACGTAACATTTGGTCGAAGAGTGCGCTTTCAGTGTGGCGCTCCCTTTTTCCTTCGGCTGGTCGAAGTGATCTTGCTCTTTGAATTGCTCTTTTTGTCTCCTCGCGCACAGCCCGAGCAGCAATTTACGTACACGACTAATGGGCCACCGCCAAATGGCGTCGGAAGAAACACAAACCCGATATTAGAATGCCATTGCGTGCGACTCTATACCGTGAAGATGGCGGAAAGCTTCTCTATACGCCTGTCGGACTGACAACTGTCACGACCCGCCCGCGCTGTTAACGGTTCCCATTCCTTCTCGCCACAGCATATACGCGCAGAAAAGATGGCGAGACACACACATGCGCGACTTTGGTGACAATCGCGACTGCCCCCTCCCACGCTAATGCACTCCTTCCTGGACAATCGGCAAACACAAGCACGTGTTCTGTGCTAGGTTGCTTCCACCAGCCAATCACGCAACGAGAGCAAATGGAAGGAGAGAGAAAAAAGGGAGAGAAGCATACATATGCCCAGAACAGCGACATTTTATTTTTTCTCGCAGTTTCGAAATAGCGCCTACCAAGCTTCCCTTTTACATTGAAAGTCCATATTTTGTAGTATATTCGCTGAATTTAGCGTATTGGCAGCATATATCAGCATACTAAACCTCCAACATTTTTTTTTTTTTTTGTAATCAATACATGTCTTATGTTAGATAACCTTTAAAACTTCACGAGTATGTGCGAGGCATCAGGACGCCAAAAATAACCGCACAGCGATCTATTGGCAAAACAATGACTGTAATTAGTCAGCAGGCGCTGAATTTCGAGAACACCGCTCAAAACAGCCATCTTAAAAAAAAACGTTTTATGTATTTCTTTATATCGAAATTTTTCATATAAAAAATTAGGGGACCTACTTGAAGCGCTTGGTGCATGAAACCTTTTCGAACTTGCTATGCACCCAGTATAGCGCGTGTGCTTTTTGTAGTGGGTTACCGGCTTTAAACCACGAAGTCATTATTACAATCACATGTTCTCACGCCCTCTGGCAATGGGCACTTGAACGACGCATTATTACTGCCATATATCATGTTGCAAAGTGAAGCATGTGTACAGGACGCACGCTCGCTCCTCCTTGTCATCTATATATAGGCATTCATCCCCGCAGCGTCTCGCGAAGCCGACGCAGGCAGCGTCTGCTATACCCGGCGACAACTTTCTGTGGCAGCACGGCCGAGGCTACGTGGGCGGAGCCTATGCACATGTGCTACTGCGCCAAGTAGTCCGACCGCTTCGACGGGTGTTTCGGTTTCGATTTCACCAGCGCATACTTTAACCTTTGTGTGTCCGGCGTTGACCCAGGTTTCGTCAAGGTAGTATATGGGTCTGGAAGAATAAACAACAAAAATGAAGCATGTCATCTTCAGCGAAGCGCGGCGAATGCAGCGAAACTCGGCTCGTGTCACAATTATTAAAAATTGCTCGCGTTTCGGCTCGCGTTTGCTCGCGTTTCGCTGCGTTTGCTCGCGTTTCGCTGCTTTTCCTTACTTGCGCGTAAACGTTGTACGCCACCTTCTTGGCCTGTACGGACAGCTTTTGATTTGACAACGCCTGGTACGGCTGCGCAGCTGGTGGACTCGCGGCACGCGGCGGTGTTTCCTCCGTAAGCGACGTTGACGAGCTGTAACCGGCGGACGCCATCTTTGACAGTGAGGAATGCGGTGAGGTAAAAAGGCGACGGAAGCCGAAAAACCGCCAAAAAATTTGAGAGAGCGTGAAACGAAATTTTTTCTACTGCGCAACGTTTTTATTCACTAATTAAAAATAAATCCGCGAAAAATGTAAGTGACGAATGGTAAAATCTTAGTTACCCAGAACAGTATACAAACGTTTTCGTTGAGGGACTACATGCTGTGGCGCAGTAAGACAAGCGTGCTTCGGCTCCGTAGCCTTGGCTGTGCTGCCACAGAAAGTTGTCGCGGGGTATAGCGATGATGACGATGAAGGCATTTAATAATGCGGATTCAATGAAAATGGGAAGGGTCCCTATTCCAGGACACCTATACAGTAACCTCTGTGACAGTCCAGGCCCTGAGCATGAGGGCCCAACCGACCTCGGGAGCGCCATCGCGAAGGGTGCTTTCCCACTGCTCTGGGGATTGGAGGGAGGGGAGGGAAGTAGGCGGCGAAGCCATCTACCACGGTAACGTGAAAAGTTGTGAGGATAGCGCCACAGCCTGGAATGGCATCAGTATAACGAGTCGGGCATATTTTATTTATGATGTGGAGGTTCGGGAAAGTTCGGGTCTGCAGTTGGCGAAGTGCGACAGTTTCCTCGCGTGTGAAGGAGTCTGGTGGGAGTTGGTATTGAAGTCGTTGTTGGTGTATGTAATGTGCGACTTCGTGATATGTGAGAAGTGCGGAACCAGGCTCTGTGTTGGTAGCCTCACTGCGCGGGGCCACTCGGAGGGCGAGTTCTCGAGCAGCCACATGAGCGCGTTCATTACCCGACAGTGAGGCATGACAGTGAGTCCAGAGCAGGTGTATGGTGTGGCTGTTGTGTGAAGCAACTTTGGATGTGCGTAAGAGAATCGAATGGGAGCTTTTGGGAATGCCGCCACCTGTTAGGAAAGCCCGACATGTCGGTTGCGAATCGGTGAGTATGTAATTCCGCGGGGAGGCAAGTTTCTTTATTTAAAAAAAACCGTCTGCTCACAGTGCACAACCGTTCCCTGCTTACCCGTATACATTCGCACTATAGATCTTTACCTCCAACGTAGTGCCTTTGGTATACATCTCTCCTGTGCGTTGTTGAACAATATAAAAAAATCGCAGCATGCGCGTTAACTAAATCATCACGCATTCTCCCCGAAGGTGATGCGGTGCATCGCGAAAGTTTGCAACACCTCGTTCACGCGATGCGTGCTAACCAAGGAGGTTTAAAAGAAAATGCTGGAGCGGAATTAAGCTCCAGCAACAATGGTTTGCCAGCAAAAGTAAAGACAGCTTTTGCCTTCGAAACATGTCAGAAACACGCTCTTTCCTGGTAGTGCCCACTTAAAGATCAAGTGGCTTTGATATGTTAATGTAAATGCTACGTTAGTTTTATATTAAAAGATAGTTGCTCCCGACGAAATAACACACAGAAACGACTATGGGTGAACGAATCTCCGATTAACTGTGCCTCCATTGAGAAGCTTACCAAGGAAAACTAATAACACTAAGACGCACTTGGAGCACTATGTGACCCGAACACGTTTCCACATTAAACTCGTTGGGCGTGCGAGGCAAACGCTCCGTTTCGTAAGAAATAAACTGCCCGGTTTTATTCGCTGAACGTTGATAGTTCATCACGCCCCTAGTAAGATGGCCAGCGCAACCGCTATCTCGCCATAGGCACGGCTTCCACTTCCTGGGCAATAATTTTTACTCCAGCAATCTTTTTTTTTTTTTCAAACCTCATAGGTGCTAACTAACTAAGTAAACAACGTAGTACAACGGAAGGTTCACCGCAAAGATAACACCACAAAGGTAAACACCACCGTTAAAAAAGCGTTGAAACTCTCCGCGATGCTCCACATCACCCATGATCTGATCCTTTTCGGGGAGATGGTGTATATTTTACCATTTCTTTCGTTTTCATGCTCATTTCTCGGTCACGCATAAGATGATGATTTTTAGCTTAAAACCAACGATGCCGACACCGGAATTTCTGCGAAAGCAGCTCTTTAACGCTGTCGGGCTCATATACAAAAATAAACTTCATCTTCATTTCGTTACCTTGTTTAGTCGAACTAATGCACACAGGAAAACAAAGCTATTTGTTTCTTTGTCGAGACCATTAAGAGGTGTAATGCAGTTCGGGCGGGAACAGCTACGAGAAAACTATGATCCACAATATCGAGGTACTTGAATACCTTTAGAAATGTTTAGTTTTTATTATTCTGCTCCTTGTATATATTCGTTATATATGTTGTCAAGGTCCTTAGAATCAAAACAAGTGCAAGTGAACGTACGGATGCTGATCTGAGTATATACATTGTGGGTGCTGGATAATTGACGATTGATGTGTGGGGTTTAACATCCCAAAACCACCATATCATTATGAGAGACACCGTAGTGGAGGGCTCCGGGAATTTCGACCACCTGGGGTTCTCTAACGTGCACCTTAATCTGAGAACTCAGGCCTATAACAGCATTTTCGGCTCCATCGAAAATGCAGCCACCGCAGCCGTGTGTGGGTGGTGCGAGTGACTAATGAAAACAAAAAGCAAAGAAAAAACACGAATGAAGTTGAGGCAAGGGTTGTCAGATGGCGTCCCCCTTCCTTCAATGTTTCCAGAGATGCATGCAGCTTTCTCCACGTATAACGTGTACCGATATAACTCCAATCAATGCAAATTACTCTGCATCTCACCATGCATACAGATCAAAGGCCACGACGCTTAACGGCCAGTGCACGGTAAAGGGCCCCCTAACTATATACGTGTTAAAACCGTTTAGACGAACACGCCCCGAAACCTCGCTTCGCCGCACTCCCAACGTGCATGCTTTGGCGTTCATGGAGCAACCATCGAACACGTACCGCTTACATCTCCGATCGAACTGCGTGCCAGCCAATACATCGAAGCCGCAAACCAGCCGCATAATTCGATCGCCGGCACCGAGTGCGCCGTGCGCGAGCAATTAAGCACGGAGACGTGCAGCACGATCCCGCCGCAGCTCCCATTGTGCTGATGGCAGCTGCGCTGTAAGCTTGATCAATCATCAAGTAGGCATGCATGCTCGCCGCTTTTAAACACCCTCAGTGCCGTGCTTCGCACCACTTCGCGGGACCATGAAGTAGTGCACGCCCAACACGAAGTACCCCGCCTTCCGCCTATATACAGTGAAACCTCGTTAATACGATTCTGCACAAAACGTTTTTCGACCTGATAAGTTTTTGTCTGCCTATATTCCATGCATGTTTATTTGCGTAATTCTTTTAAGCACTATTTAACCTTCCCAAACACAGGGTAGCAAGCCGGAGCCTTCCTCTGGTTAACCTCCTTGTCTTTCCCCCATCTTTCTTGCATTTATTAAGATCACATTTTTGCCCGAAACTGGATAATACGGCACCGAAGCTGGGACTCGACCAATACATCTGGAAAGTCCACGATCATTATTCGGTATATACTAGATCGAACGATGTCCCAACAAACCTGCACAATAATTGCAGAGCCACTGAGGCCATGGCCAGCTGCGCCAGTTTTGTGCCGGAAAGATCGTTGCCAACAGCGAGCGATGCACTCACACATGGACATGTGCTACACTTCCTATATTCGCCCTGAGTTGAGAGTCAGCAAACTGCACTCTTCTTTTCTTCTTTTTTTTTATTTTCAGAGGTTATGCATTCCGCGACGTCGAAAAGAAAGTGCAGAGAAAGTTGACCATGCACGTATCTTAATGTTACTAATTGAGAGTCAGTCTTATATACGTAGTACGCATCTCTCTACTTCATACTATTCTTGGATAATACGCTTTATTTCCCCGTTCGAGCGAAAAACGCACCACCGAGATTCCATTGCATGTACTCTGTTTCAGAAATGGCCTCGGTAAACTAGAACATAGCACACGCGCTGCCGTATATATAGAGAGTTCTATATAGGTCGTGAGTTCGAGTCGAAGCGGCGCAAAATGAGTCTGCAAAGGACGGGAACTTCAAAACATATCTCCCTCTACATTTCCGACAGTAACATAAAAGAGGGCTACGCATTCTTAAACACGACTTTGTGTTGTAACGCTTTAAAACACGGTCATTTATGTATGGGCGAACTCCTTTAAAAAAAAGGCACTCTAAGCGTAACGCAACTTATAATAGCATACAATGCAGCAGCAACGTATACAGCGTGGCAACTTGACCGCGTTCCAGAATGAATAAATTTATGACGGCGGATCACCGTTGCCGTATACACAATTAAAATACAAACTGTGTTAAACAAATATTGGCAAGCCTAGCATTCGCATTGTTCTTTATCGCAGTGACTTCAGGAGTTTCTCGGAACAAACTTACTCGCATAACATGACCGCGATCAAATACTTTGGACGTTGTTCTGAGCGTAAGACATTTATGAACAGACTTCCGATGACCATCGACGTAGCCATGGAAACATAGATCGGGATACTTGGCCGGAACGTGTATTTGAACAGCAGCGCAAAACCACATCACGGTTTAAAATGACGAACGGTCGGGAAACACGGCGATCGACGTTTCGCACCGGTGTTGTTCCGGCGTTCCCAGTGTCAAATTTCAGAAACCGACATGCAGTCGATGCTGGAGTAAAACTGCCTACCACCCCCAGCGATACCTATTGACCGATGCGGCGTACCCGACACGGTGATGGAGCACATTGAATCCCGGCATTTCAGCTACGTGCACGAAACATTGCTTCGGCGTACACTCGCGGAAAATAAGGAGCAGATTAAAGAGAGAGGGAGAGAGAGGCGGTTTTCAGGAATTGCAAGAGTCGCCGCCAGGCGGACAAAGCTTCCAAGACTTTTGTTTGTTCTGCAGGGTACGGGAACATCGAAAAACGAGAGAATATTTTGACAAAATACAAGCGCCAAAACATGAAGCGCACCAGTGCAGAGTGATAAGAGAGGAGAGTGAATGAGGTGAGGAAAAAGACGCGAGCTCGCGCGGCCCTTGACTGTACCTTTGCGGCGTGGCGAGGGGGAGTGCGCCCTGGGCGGTCGACATGCTCGGCAGAGCGTGGCCATCCATCAATCAATCACGCCAACAGGAAGACGCCTCCGAAGAAGGAAAGAAGAAACAAGCTCGGCCGTCCAAAAAAAAGGAGCGAGAAGAAAGAAACAGCTACGCGCATCCTAGCCGCATCCTCGGTACCTGGCGCTATTTTTATGAACGGGTACGAAGTGGATGTGTGCGGTCACCCCTGCACGTTGGAATCTTATTCATATCGTTTTGTTCAGAATGGTGATCTAAAAGAGGCGCTCATTTTAATTTGTCAGGCATCTGAAGTCTCCCAAGTGGAGTGATTCAGCTTCCGGACATCTGGACATACCATGCAACGACTACGACTGCAACCACGTGTACACGCGAGACTAGAAATGGCACGAAGTGCACTGTACGATTTAAATGACAAGTACATGCAGCAGAAACCGCTAAGGGAACTACTAAATCGACCTGCCACAACACACACAAAAAGGAAGGAAAACGTAATTGAAATCGTGTCTATAACTGCGGCTCCACGAAGAGGCACTATAGATGTCGATGCCGTGAAGCGGTAGCCCGGTATTCGACACAGTGGAAAAGCAGAAAGGCTCTGAAGGAAAAAAAAAAAAAGAAGACGCTACAGTACGCACGCAGCGACTGGTGCAGGAAGCCGTAAAACATTCATTCGTACCATACTGACTGTGCAAGAACGCCTAGCCAGTGTACCAATTGCATGAATTATAGGATATGCAGACAAAGAGAGGGCTCTCCACTTATTATTTAAGGGGAACGCCAATTCTTTCTCACACATTCACTCAGTCGGACCTTTCACGTCACTATTTAACGCGCAGTTTTATCCCTAAGTATGCGCCGTTTCTTGACAATAACGGCGACTTCGAAACCCTGCATTCAAAGAACTGCTGACTTTGCACCTTCACCTCGCTAAGCCGGGGACCAGTGACAAACTTTTCTAGAAAGCACGTCGCGGCTTCATTTTCAGTTTTCACTGCGAGTTCATTTTCTTTCGGACACTGGCAACAACGAATGATGTGTACGTGTGCGAGAAGGGGAGGGGGGTGTCTGACGTGAAACATTCTTCGCCCTTTTTAATGGCGAACCGGGCGCGAGCCTATGCGTATAGTACACACGGGTGAGAACGAGAGAAACCTAAAACCGAGGCCTGATCCGTTTTTGTCTCGGCGAGCACGACTTGATAGAAGAAAGCTCGCGTACGCTCGGAGTAAGCTTTCGTTTCGACCCAAATGGAGTGGCTTCCCAGAGTGGTGAAGGAAAGGGGCATAACACAAATAAGGAAGCCAGTTACGTAAACGGAGGCATTTATCGCTCTTGAAACTGAGCATGAACTACGCAAACGGCGCGCCACCGTACGCATAAGGATGGCGCAGGGGGAAGCATATCACGTATATTCACGCGCGCGCGCTCTCTCTCTCTCTCTTTGACGCTACACACGCGGCTTTGGAATATTATGCACTAGTGCACACGAACGCGCAGCTTCTCCCCGAGATGACCCTCTCCACGACGGCAGCTTCACGGCACGTTTTCCACGCGCTCCAAATGGGGGCACGTATACTGCACGCATACGTAACAGCGTCTTAGTTCACACGTATAAAGGGAGCAGCTAAATTGTTTGTACAGTGTGCTGAGAATGTAGTGGCACGAATGTGTTACAGTGCGACTAACACGTACCTCTTATCGGAGACTCCGAAAAAAAAAACGAATAAAAAAAACTCACGGGCTCCCTTACACATTCGATGAAGGCGACTGGAAGGCCGGAAAGCCATGCCTTTATTACCGGTCGATGTAATTCTTCTCAGTCAACCAGCGGCTTCACTGTTTATCATTTGGGAAATAATCTGGACGGTACAGCAAAGGCTTTCCACTTATAGGTTACGTCAGTCCATAACTCTTAATCAGTGATTATCGATCGCGTGTTTTCTTCTTTCATTTTTCCTGTAGCAATGAGCGGCATAGAGCTTGCCTAATTTCTGTAGCATGTTCGTTCGGTACTTATCGCGCGGATGCAGGACAGACGAACTTTGGTTTCGCCTAGCCACATGCACATAGATATGCGCCGGTTTCTCGATCCATGAAGGGGTAGGGTGGGGGCAGCATCAAGTTTCATCACAGCACACCCCTCCTTTCCCTGGTTGAGTACGACAAAAAACAAGCTACAGCGTGAAAACATAAAAAATAAACGCAAACGATGACGACATTCTCAGACCTCTCATTGGTTCACTGCATTCCGGTTTAAAAGGTGGAAAGTAAGCAGTTTTCTGAATGCAACACCAAATGCCACCATTAGTGTCAAAAAGTAAGCTTGGCCATAACCCTGCGCACTAAAGGTGGTCTGTAAGGTTCGGCTGCGTAAATGTACGTACAAAATAGGTGACCCCTTCCCAAGTGAAAAAGAGAGGAAGAGGGGCGTCCGTCTGGGCTTCATATAAACTACGAAGGGACGTAAGTATACATGTGCTCGAGCGTCATGTTGTCTTCTGTGTGCAATGGCAAAAAGAAAAAAATAATAATAAGGGGGGGGGGGGGGCACGGGCCCTGTGTGCGAACCCCTGGCATGCACCGCTTTGCTGCAAAAGCGAGATCAAGATTTCTTGCCTTTTATATACATAGAAGGCAAGACTCGGCAGCAGTCCCGCCGATACATCCTGCCGATTTTCCTACGCTCGAGTCCCCGTTTCCCGAGAAGATGCAGACAAAGTACACGGCATCATCCCCCTCCCCTACCTCCGTCAGACCCAGTTTACGAGGCCTTCTAATTCCCACGCCACCCCGGCAGCAGCGGGTGATGCTCCTCCCGGCGTGGGCGCGCCTGCGTCAAGGGAGCCTCGAATGCCACTCAAAGAATTATTTTTCTCCTATCTTATTTGAGGACAAACGCCAACACTGCCACGCGAACCGTTAGAATGTGGGAGCATCTCCGTGGTTGATGCGGTCTCGAGTTTTCGGAAGCCATGCGATTTTTAGTAGGTTACCATTACGGGACATAAAACGAGGGGGGGGGGGGGGGGAGGGGAGACACTGTGCGAGTTCGGGCTTCATTGAAGATCGCAAGTGAGGAAGACGAGGGAAACACAAACAAAACAGGACTGGCGCTAAAGACTTCTCGCCCGAATCGATCGATTGTCACTTCCTTATCAGGTGTAAAACCGTATCGCTGTAGCGCGGCTCGGTTTGTTGAGCGTGAAGAGAAGATGCAACAGTGTGTAAGGAAAAATGGTTCATAATGAAGTCGTATAGCAATGTCATTTTATCATGCATCAACATGCCCAACCTGCAGTACTCGTCGATTATTAGGCGCGGAAAAACGTGGACAAAGCCGGAGACAGTTGCGTCGTTCCGCATATAGAATTATACAACGCATAGATCGGTTACCTTGATGCGCCGTGATGTAGGTTCTTTCTGGTGCTTCATCACGCACATGTGTTTTCTTACCTCTATTTTAACTGGCCCAACAGTCGCCATTCTTCTCATTCATGCACCGAACATTGGGCAGCAGGAAACAAAAGGCGTTCTCAGTGGCTTCATACAAAAATTTTGCTAAATTACATGCGAAGTTCTGTTAGTCTACACGCCATAGGTGCGAACCGTCAAGCCAGTGCACCCGCCTTTTTCCCCCTCTACGAGCGCATCTCCGTCCCGTCCACAACAACGCCGCCTTATTTCTACCATCCTGTGAAGTTCTTAACAAACCCTTCCGGGCATTGCCGACTGCGACTGCTAGGAATTTATGCTATCTCGCCGGCTCACACATGTACGGAAATGGCTACGTGTCCGAATGCCGTGTCTCATAGAGGAACGAACTGTTGAGCGCCGTGCAACCGTGATGGGTCATAGCCGTATAAACGGCCACATCTCTCGTGCCATCCACTACCACAAATTTATTTCGAGGAGAATGCGCCGACCCACGTTTATATCTGTTCGTGCGTGTTTGTATGCGACAGCTTCACAATCAAAATGTAAAAGTGGGGGGTGTGCGAACACTTCCAGTTATGCAGACAGGCCTGCACATTTTGTGATTATTGTTGAGCTCTCTGTAAAATACTCATGACGAGCTGTGCCTGTGAAAATTGCCTATTATGTATGTCCTATGGTTCACTTTTTCTGATAGTAGCTCATATATTTATAATTACAGCAGTGTCGATGTCATTAGTGCGAATATACAATTTTAAATATCTTAAACAGTGTTTGGTTTTTGTAGTTTTGTTGCTGCCTGCGAAAAGGGCCAGTTGACCACGTCAAGCCTCGATGGTTTTTTTGGCCACGGTCCTCAAACTCAGTTTTATGTTGAAATAAACAAGATTTGACTGCGATTCGCCGTCTCCCTGCGGCTACGCGAATAGTCCATTAGTACAAGCTGACAACTGCATACGATTACATGAGAATTTACACTTAAGCAAATGGCACGGATTCGCCTCGATTTTAACAGAGCCCTAAGGGACGAGGCACCTTCTTTTCGTAGTGCTCGTCCTTAATGCGCTGCTAAACTTGGGACACGTGGGTCGGGTCTGCACGACTACGTTGTGCACAATACACAATCTTTCACGAGACCAAGGAGATTACAACGACCACGCAGGAAACGCTCGCGCGTGCATACATACAGTCGCGCGGCGCGACACTGCGATCGAGTCTCGCAAAGAACGGCGGGCTGCTCGACACGCTCCAGATGCGTCGAAGCGCAGCGCCGCGCAAGCACAGAAGTCAATCCGCTGCTGCCAGGCAGACACAGAACAGAGACAGCGAGCGACGGGGGTTCGCTATTCTTCCTGCTCGACGAGAGAAGAACCCAGCAGCTAGTGCGAACGCCGCCATGTCGGCGGTCGTCAGCGGGCGCGGCGCTTTCTCGCGTTCCGTATAACCACGCCACTGCGAACTCCCAAGCATACTTGGAGGGGGGAGGGGCAGTCGTGATACGTGTGGTAAGGACGCCACCGCCTGCGTTATCGCCGAGCACCTCGTATGCCCTCATTGTGAACTGCAGCCGCCGTCGCCGTTGTCTCTACACTTAACAGTCTCAACAGCCGTAGACTTCAACACTCGACACTTCGATATATAAACACACTCCCCATGCAGCGTGGTACGCACATGGGCACCGCACGCGCGAAGGCAGTGTGCTTACACGTATTACACCCACTTCAGCCGTGTACAGAAGAACCGGCGTCCTGGACGTCGACTAAGCGGGCGCAAATGTACACACTCGACACACGCTATATGACGAGGGAACCTATCGCACAAACATTAGGGCCGAAGTGGGGCCACCGCTTTCGCTGAACGCTCTTCCGGCAGAGAGAAAGCAGGTGGATGGGTGCATTCGGTCAGTTGTTCTCCAGCGAATCTTTTTTTTTTCCTTTATATTTCACGTGACGCCGTCAATACCCCGCGATGATCACAACAACAAACTCCGGCATTGTTAAAAAAAAGTAGGCGAAAGAGGCTTATAGCAAGCTGATGCGTTCAACAACCAACAACAACCGTTTCGTTTTTAGTGAAACGTCCACCCTCTATTTCGCTTTCCTTTTGAAGGCGAAAGCTTTAAGAAGTCCCATCAAACAAAAATATTGACCGTCGTCGGCGTCGACAGAAGTGATACGAAATATTATTTGTCGTGCGAACTGCCCACAAAGAGATTTACCTATTAGGTTATCCCAAACAAAACCGCCGAACGGTATACTTGGGAATCCTCCCTCATTTGTTCATTGCAATTGACCGCTCTGCAATTACTTTGCCTTTACAATAGTGAAACCTTTATATTCTCTAGATGACTGATTAATTCATTTTCCTTTATTTCAACTTTCCCCCATTATATTCACCACCGGTTTAATGGCCAATACTCCGTAGCGGGTGCGAGCCAAAACGTATAGTACAAGACCGCAAGCTGCATGCGCAAGACCAGACGATGTGCAGTAAGCTTGCCATTTCTGCGGTGCTGGAGGAAGTGCAAAACCATGCCAGTTCCATGCACAAGGCTTTCGGTGAGGGCTCCAGGAGAGCATCAACACATCGACTGAGAACAGCATAAGAAAACCAATGAGTTTTATGTTCTTTGTAGCTTCCCAACTATAGAACTCGTCAAACTATATACTAAACTATGCTCACACGTCAGCATAGTTCAGATAAAGTGCGCAGAACGCAAAGGTTTTGCGTTTACTCCACAAGAGATACTCCGAATTACATCCGTTCACAAGAGCGTCGGCGAGCATATATGCAAGAAGCAAGAAGCAGTGGGGAATGCAACACAGGAGCCACAGCGATGAGCGCACGCATTGCTGAAACCGGCAAAACCTGCGTATATAGGACGATCCTCGCATTTCGGAAGCGCAGGCGTATACGTGCGCCACGTGCGTGGCATTATGGGATGCGAAACAACGACGCGTCAGTCATCCCATTCACCTGCGAGCGAGCGCTGCTTCGCGTGACGAAGTGCGTTCTTTGGAATATCATCCATTCATTCATTGCAAGCACAGCGCTCGCTAGTGTGCTCCTGCCAGTGTGTCCAATGTTCACTATGTTTTTTTTTTGTTTCTTTTTCCCTTTTCAAAGACCCATTGGTTCATCTGTCCCGCGATTTCGCCTGTACCACTTACGAAGCATTATACAAGACACGGATGCGTGCATTAAATTGAATGACAAATCTAAGGGAATATGTGCACCTAAGTGAACATAAAGGGTCGAAGTCTACACAGATAACTATGTTACAGAAGGCGCCGTAAAATGAATGAAAAAAAAATCATCTTGACTGTCGTTTCCCGTCAAGGGAGGGATGAGAACAGAATCGAGAGCGTGTATTCACCAAATAAAACATTTCAGTCGAAAAGAACGTATTTGGCCAGTAACCAAGCTGCAGTCCGTGCAGCTGTGAGAAAACAAAAAAACAAAGCAATTATGAGGTTACTGCAAGAAAGAAGCGGCTGTGAAAGCATATATCTCAGGCACAGGCGTGCGCCACATATTATAAGGACAGCGCAGAACCAAACGTAAACCAAACGTAAAAAGAGAGAGAGACGAAAGTGTGAGCGTATAGGAAACACGCGTAAATATGCCAATTCTTTTTCTTTTTTTTTTTTGCCGGATGTTGTAATTTGGTGGTAGGGCTTAGAAGATGAGAAAAAATGGAGAAATTAGGTGCCTTTTCTGATCTTCTAAGCACTACCACCGAGTTACAACATCCGGCAAAAAAAGATGGCGCTCGCACAGCACATAGCGTAACAGCGCGACCAAAATATCGCTGCATGAATGTGCACTCAAAGCAAACGGTACACATATTCGCGGCGGAACCGATTTCAACACTGTAGCGTCACCATACGGGGACAAATTTAAGCGAGATTCGAGAAACAAAAACGAGCGAGAACGGCGATGCAGGGCCGAATCGGGGCCGGGTATGCATGTATACACTTAGGTGATCAACCATGCGTGAAAGCTCGCCGCATCACAGGACGCACATACACACGTATACATACACACTACATACGGCACAGACGCGCTGCTATGAGCAGAAACCCTTTCAGCTTGCCGAAAGCATTCCGGCGAAAGTAGTACGTCACTCTGCGCACCCACGTGTGATAGGTAACGGTATTTGTATCCAGCTGTCCTGAAGGTGTCGATGAAAAGCTAAATGCCGATCACCGCTTTTCTATACACGTGTAGTCCCTGTGGCTCAGTTGTAGCACTAAGCTTGATTCAACAGCATTTCGATGGCCATAAAATGCGAAAAAAAAATCCTTGCAAATTGACGTTTGGGTGAATGTGAAATAACTCCCACCAGGCGCTCGAAATCTGCTGGGAGTCGCACACATACAACGTGCGACTCCGAGCGGATTTATAATCAAATAGACTCATAATCACATCGTGCTTTTGTAACGTAAACCCCGCTAAGGAACGAAATGTGCAGTCATACATAAACCTTGGTGCGAATTCATCGTGTAAGAAATAAACTTGCTTCTCTGTAGTTTGGCGAGACATTTTCTCCACTAAGAATAACGGGATCGAATTAGGTACTAGCATAGAAGGGACTGGGGTACATTCAGTCACAACGTGTTTGGCCGATATACGTCAGGTCTACAGTGTTTTGCTTCAAACTGAGGATTACTAAAAGGCACTATAGCTGCAAAATGGGCTCCCCCCCCCCCCCACCACCACCACCATTACTTTAACGCTGCATATGTACTATTAGATACCGCTGAAAGAGGGACCAAACTGCACGGAGCTGACGGAACAGTTACAGCGCATGGGGGGGGGGGGGGGCAAGGTCGTACTTGCTGTTTGGTATAGTTGGTAAGTCATCTCGATGAAATACAGCGCAACTGGAGAACGCATTCGCATGCCCGCACAAACCCACACACGAAACAAAAAACAGCCAAAGGCCGGCTGTGGGCGCCACCATTGAACCGCTGTGTATATACACTTCGCCCGACAGTGCCTATAGGGCTGCGTCACCTTTCTTTACCAGGGCTTCCGTTCACGAACCCATGGACTACACGAAGTCATCGTGCGTTTCAAACGCCCTGCTCGTATCGACGTAGGGCGTCGCACCCATTCCAAGTTTCCCGGCTGCCGCAATTTCCACGAGTAGGCTATGCGTCGGGCAGCGAGCCAGCGCAGATTTAGTCACCGCGCGCGCTCTCGAGGTACGTGTGTGCACGCAAGTATGCTGTTGGCCCCTCCATAGCTAGGAGGGAGGTTGACGGCCTCCGACCGCGCGACACACACGAGCCCATCACACGCAACGCCGGCTAAAGATAAAGAGACAGGGCTTCGAGGAGATGACGACGGTCAGCCGACCGCAGCATCACGGATGTCCGTTTCCGGTCCACCGCTATATAGCATCGCACACATGCAGCGAATATACGCATGCAATGCGCGCTGCAGACCGAGAAGCCGACGAACAAAAGCGGAGGTGGAACTGAAAAGGCGAGGGGGGGCTGCTCCGATGTCCGGTCATGTGACCATACCTAGATAATAAGGAACTTATACTCAGCCGCATCACTACATTACAGGCAGATAGAAGTGTACGCCAAGTTCGGTTTATCGGCGCAAAAGCGATTTACAAAAGCTACACGGTACAATTAAATATAACTCACACTGTTTTAAAAGATCAACAGTAAAACCCTACTGTATACATATAATTGCTTGAATAGTGCTGTGAATTTGAGTGTCAAAATAAATAACAAATAAAGAAGCCAGGGCTGGAGACTTATTTTTTAATGAGGTTTTCACCCATCCCATATCATCTGGGGTTTCATGTCCCAAAAGCACGATATGATTACGAGACACGCCGTGTTATAGAATATGACCGCCGCGGCCAGGATTAAAACCGCAGGATTTATGTCGTATTTATGTACGTTCGTACGTGCATTTATGTGTCAGCGCGTATGTATATGTGTAACATTCAGTGAGGGTTAACAAACCCCTAAACCACCCCTATGACTACTCCACTGATTAAAAACACCGAAGAATTCGTCATGAGAATCCACAGCTTATGCGAAAGACGCAAGTCTCCCACAATGAAGGTGGGAGGTAGAGGCTTGTGTAATTTGCATAGCTGGTTGAAGTAATTGCAACCTTTTAGCTTCAGTACGTATCGAGGGGCCGAGACAGACCACGAAGTGCCTGTCATTCGTAGACTGCAAATCGTCAGAAACTGCGTATTCGCGTAGCTTGATGAAGTGAAAGTTCACTTCGTAGCTCAGGCGGGGCACTTCTGTGGTAGACTGCAGCATTCACCGGCACCTCTCAATCACGAGCGTATGCGCGAAACATCGGATGGCAGTGCTGCTTTGCAGTACCTTAGATGTAGAGCTTATAGCAGTCTTCATATTAAGCAAAAGAAGTGATGGCGACACCGACAACACCTCAAGCTACCCATTCTGCCCCGCGCCGGTGCGGGAAGCAGGCCTTAACCACCTTTTGTGGGCATGCCCTCGGCTTCAAGCGGCTCGTCGATGCCATCATCTGCGGCGTGCAGGACTCCAGCACACCAGGCCGCCTGACTTGCAGCAATGGTTTTACGGTCCAAACCACAGGTCCCTCCACGAATTTATAGTGAAAACGAAGCTCCGTAATTTTATTTATTATGTATTGATTCCATAGGGCACACTCCCGCAATAAAGAAAAAGATTATCCGAATGTCCGAGTTATAAAGCGCGGTAAGGTGCTTATGCGGCGAATAAAGCATTTTTGTTTGTTTGGTTGGTTTGTTCGTTTGCTTGTTTGAACCTCTCGTATAATGCTCCGCAAAAAGCGTGTTCAGGAGCGGCATGTGCCCGGCAGAAACCAAGGCACTCAGATTGCGGCCGGTAGAGATCGCTAAAAATCTACGCGAAGTACTAGAAGTAGCGTCTCCACATGTGTCCTATAATATGGGCGAGTTCAGCGCCGTCCCAACAGCTCAACCTCGAGCACGTCTCGACGTAAATGGTCACGCATATTACGACACCGCACGCCGGCGGGAAGGGATCGGTTTTAGCGGGCGAAAGAGAACCTTGCGTTCCGCTACAGCAACAAAGTTCGAAGCGGTTTTACAACCTCCCTGCGTTCTCGACACCCGGGTGCTGACCGTGGTCTTACCCGCCCCGAATTTACTATAGTCTAACCACGTCACGGTGGTGTCGCGGTTTGGTGCACCACTGCTGACGCGAAGATCTCAGGATCGAGTCCCGCCAACATTTGGATGGAGTTGAGGCGCTATATGCCCGTCAGCTGAGGTGAACGTTTAGGTCGAAATTTCCCGTGCCACCGACTACCGCGTCCCTCACTCATATCGTGGTTTCAGGGCCCCACAATTGTAGCATTGTAGCTAGGTCTCGTAAGTACGGGAGACTTTTAGAGGCGAGGCGAAGCTCCCCTTAGTCTAACCTTGTCCTGCTTCAGGCGTAACCGAGACTGTCAGACAGACCCAAAGACGCACATACAAACAAACGGACAGACAGACGGACGGACAGACGGACGGACAGACGCTTCGCCCCATTCGTCATCATTCACTCCGTGGACACGCTGCGACTTTTTCCACTACCGTTCACGGTGTGTGAAGAAGATGCGCACCCATCGAGCAACATCGCCAGCGATCAGAAGCGCGAGCCGAGCGTTGGCGATGGTGCTCGATGGATGCGTATTGGTGCTGTGCCTGTAGGCGGTTGCGCGCTGCCTCGCGGATAACGACTGTAACGTCCTCGTAAAACCAATAAACCTCTTCACGGGTGCAAAGCACTTAATCGTGCTTCTGGTTGGAAATAAAGAAAAAAGCCCGTCACAGTGACACAGGCAACCAGAAGGCTTATAAGGAAAACGACAGCTTTTACACGCCACAGATTTTTAGCAATCATTAGTGAGCATTAGTGAGGAAAAATTAAGATGCGCTGTGTTGCATATCGAAACAACTGCCGCACACAATACGAGATAGTCCGACCAAAAAGTATAACTGAATCGATCATAACATATTGTAGCGAAACTTCGGGGTTGTTTTTAGATAGACACATCTGAAGACCGTCGAGATCGAGGAAGAAGCTTGGGAGCAATTCCGCACAGGCAAGCGATGACAAGTCGACACGATGATTTCGGGGAGCACTCATTGGGGGCTTTACTTATCTAATACAAGTTAAATTTACACAATGCACTAAGTCAGAAATACAATAGATGGAAAATGATGGCATGCCCCTCGGCTTGCATGGCTGGTCTCCGGTAGTGAGATGCGCTCTTGACCCCGACTCCGCTCACCCCAAAAAAGTGCCCGAGTCGCTGCTTAAATAGGGTTTTCCAGCACTGCATCCACGGGTGCACGGACCAATCAGGCAAGCCGAGGGTAACCAATCTAACACGAGTTTTCATGGTCGCGTGGTGCCTGCCTCGCAACAAAACTGTGGCAGCTACTGGAAACTGGCGCATTCTCTAAAACGACGTTGACACGCTAACAAGTGCTCAAATTCCGGTCGCCTTTTGCCCCGGAAGACCTAAGCGGCGGCTCGTGTGTATGAAGCGCGTGGGGTACAGTAGCCGACCGGGTGCAGCCCTTTCTGTTCAGACTTTCTTCGTCGAGGCGTCCTTCTCGACACAAGTCGTTAAATAGCGCCTCTAACAAGAGCATCTGACAAAGAACGAACTCCAGCTGCAGCTGAAAAAGAAAAAGCTTTCCGCGAGACATTGCCTTCGCGACAATATAAGCGGCAATCAGGAATATATTGCACGGATTTGCCTAATATCTGTGCATCTAGCTTCAGGCGTTCCTTGCGACATCACACTGACTCATTACGTGCCTATTCTTAGCTCACGGAGGATAGCTATGCAGCGTAACATATCGGCAAAAATAAACGTAAGCATGCATACTATAGTCTTGCTCCCTGAAGATACTGCGCAATTGGGGACGAAACTTAGGCAAACCCGCGCACTGCAGATCATAACATCAAGCCCAAACTGGCACTCGTCATTGTACGGCGCAAAATAAATTATTGATTGAACATTATATATATATATATATATATATATATATATATATATATATATATATATATATATATATATATATATATATATATATATATATATATATATATATATATATATAAGGGAAAGAAGTGTATACCTAAGGGCTCGTTTTTCCGTTTCTGACACCAACATCGATCACCAAGCGGGATATCCTGTGTCGTCCCTTTTAACGCTAAAAGTTTTACTACCATCTACTATAACCTGTACATACAAATACTGTCACCTCAGGGCGACACTATAAGGATGGAGAGGAACGACAGCATACAGTATACGCCTGCGGGCGAGACCACACGTCACGATCTCGGAGTGGGCGAGCTCGGCAGCAACATTCGCGACGCACGCCTGCCGCTATCACGACAGGAGGAAAAAGCCTTCTGAAGGTCAACCACGCGGATCGTGCAATCGCGACTGTTACGTAAGCCGTAGTGTAAGTATAGTAGATCCCTTTCATGCGCGGTTCCTTATCGAGGAAGGCGGTGTCAGCCACCTATCCTTCGTATATCAAGTATGGGAGGTGCCTTTCTCAGAAACGCACTCGCGGAGTCGCGTGCACCTCGTCACACAGTGGGCACTTCTTGAGAAGAAAAAAAAAAGCCAGAGCATTGTTCATATGAACGCGCCCAACGTTACTAGACGGCCCAAGGATCACACTGTAAGCTCTTTTAGCAAGGCTGTGGGAACTATTATCGCTTGACATAACGGAAAAAAAATATTAGAGTATGAAGGTCACAAAGGCATTGTTGAAATGCCAAAGGACAACAAACTTGCACAAGCTAATGCGGTAGCTGCGCAAAAACTAGACGGGAACAGAAAAGAAGAGGGATCCACGAACAGGCGCAATCAGCATATATAGTTCGTTTTTTGAGGGGGGGGGGGGGGGAGGGTACACCATGAACTAGTATGCCAACTGGCACAACTCTTGCAGAAGCGGCTGTAGACTCACTTACACAAGACTGTTGATCTGTTTTTCCATGTACGTGTGCTTCCCCTCTTTCTGCTCAATATCCCTTGCTTTCATTCTGTTTTCCTTCCTTCACACGGAGGACACCGACATTAAGCTATTTTATTCGAATCAATAGGTTCGCTCAGCTAGTGCCACAACCATCATACATAGGCGTACCAGCCGAGGGGGGCAAGGAGGGCGCAAGCCCCACAATGAGAAAAGTTGGGGGGGGGGGGGTGCACTTTTAACAGTACTCTTGGCTGCACGCTGGGGAAACAAAAAAGAAAGGAGTAGTTTTCCACCATAGCAGTAATTACTCAATTATGTTCCTACAGGTAAATGAAATTTTGCCAACATCGCCGCTTTGATGATTTTCCATGTAGGTTCTATATAAGGAAAAGAAGTGTATACCTAAGGGCTCGTTTTTCCGTGTTTTGACGCAATATAATGAGATCTAACACGCAATAATGCCAAAGAATGTACAGGGCAAGTTGGATAATGAGCATAAGCAGAAGTCATGCGAATGCGCTTTATGCGAAAGGCCGCTTTCTTACGAACGCCAGGCACGCAGAACTGAAAATGACATTTCGCTACGGAATTCATAGCAACATCCCGAAATTGTACGGCTGAGTGCACCGCGTTGTCAAGTTCATGCGAAGTAGACGGCCTTTGAGAAAGTGCATTCAGCGTCATGTTGCGTGCAGTAAGAACCAAAGCCAGCACTATAGGCACCTATGACTTTACTGCGGCTATTGTGACTGGAATAATATTTTTAGTACGCTATACCGAGATGTCGCGCAACGGAAGGTCGTGACTGTATCGGTTGCACTCATTATTGATGATAGGCTGGAAGATGTATTTTCAAACTATATTTTGCGATAATGCGAGAATAGAACATTTCGCGTTAGCTTCATTTTGCTGTTGGGTTACATAAACAACAACAAAAGGTGATGAACGCGAAATGTAACAACACATACCGAAAGCGAGAGGATTATTCATCGGGCTACATGGGGACGCGCGATCAAGTCGATTATAATCCTTGTGCACTTATGCCTGTTTTCTTCCCCAGCTTTACGTGATGTAATCTCAATGGAAAAAAATTAGCGCAAGTGACCGGTGGTACGAGCCCCAATTTTGCGACAAGCGGCGCTGTTGTGCACGAACACGCCGACAGCGAGATTGCCAAGCCCACTCCTTTTTTACAAAGGAGTGGCCGGCAAACTGGCGGAAAGCAGCCCATCTTACTGTGGGCTCATCCGAAAGCCCATATCTTAATTGCTTATCGGCCAATTTGACAACACATACCCCCTCCCCCTTTTTTTTTTCTGGACAAGTCGTATCTTGATCGCAGTTGCCCCGAAAAAGTATAGTTAGTTGTATTGCTTTCCGCCGGCCACCCTCTGCTTCGTAAAAATGGAATGTGCCTGGCACTGCACTCACGGCCAACGTTACTAGTAACGTTGCTCTCGACACCGGTCGGCGTGCTTGGGAATAACAGGAACGCAAGTTGCGCTATTGCGGCTCCGGCACCCAGTCGCTGGCGTGAATCTTTTTCCGTCGCGACTGTACTTCAATAAACACACCATCGAAGCTCGAGGTTTGCGCAATCTCGCCTGCTGGCAACACAGAAAGCAGTCGCAAAGAAAGCGAAGCTCCCTCACAAGGTTCCCGCGCGATGCAAGGACAAACCCGCGCGTCATTCCCGTAAAAAAAGAAGAAGAAAGGTGCCGGCGAAGTCACGAGAAAGGATGGCGCCGTGTCACTGGCGAGTGCGCGACACGCTGGGGGAAGCAGGGCAACCACGCGGCTTCACGTGGCGCCCTCGGAGACGGCGAGGCACGCGACGACAGAAAGCTGCCCGGCGGCGAAGACCGCCAAGAGGGAAAGGTAAGCTTCGTGAGTCACGCGCGCAACCTTGAGAAGAAAGCAGCAGCCGGCTCTCTGGAAACACGGCGGCCGAGAAGGAGGGAGGGAGGATCGTCTCGTTACACAAACGCTATGCAGACCTTCTTAGGATGCGTTCAAGGGACACTAAAAGCGACAAAATGAATTGCTTCTGATTGACGGAGTGCGCTCTAAAAACTCTAAAAGCGTTAATTTCAGCGTAACGCGTTCATTGACAGAGGATAAAAATGAACGTTAATATTGCGCATTTCAATTTAGCGCCGAATACTTTGGCAGTGCCGTCACGGATTTCAATCTCTACTTTTTCGAATTTTAGCGGCATCGCCTCAAAGAAATTTCTTGAAGCTCTGCATGTTTGGTATGTGGTCCCCCTACATGACAATGTAGTTCCTTTTTACCTTAGACGTGTGGCAGTTTGGGCTAGTTGGTGTCGCGAAGGCAATGTCTCCCGGAAAGCTTTTTCTTTTTCAGCAAAAGCTGGAGTTCATTATTTGCCAGATGCTCTTGTTAGGGGCGCTATTTAATGACTTGTGTCGAGGAGGGCGCCTGAACAGTCTGAACAGAAAGGGCTGCATCCGGTCGGTCACTGTGCACTTCACGCCAAACCAAGCACCGCGCCATGTTCCCGACCGGCCTGAGGAAATTAGGTGCCTTTCTCCTCTAACCACTACAACCACCACCCCAAACGAGCGAGGCGCTGCTTGGGTACTCCGGGGCAATCGGGCACTTGTTTGCGCGTCAAGGCCGTTTTTGAGAATGTGCCCGTTTCAAAAAGCTGCTACATTTTTGTTGCGAGGCAGGCTTCACGCGACCATGAAAACTCGTGTTGGGATTGGTTATCCTCGGCTTGCCTGATTGGTACGCGCACCCGTGGATGCTGCAAAACCTTATTTAAGCAGCGATTCGGGCTCTTTTTGGGGTGAGCGGACTCGGGGTCAACAGCGCATCTCACCACCGGAGACCAGTCATGCAAGCCGAGGTGCATGGCATCATTTTCCATCGATTGCATTCATGACTTAGTCCATTGTGTAAATTTAACTTGTATTAGATAAATAAAGCTCCCAATGAGTGCTCCCCGAAATCATAGTGTCGACTTGTCATCGCTTGCCTGTGCGGACTTGCTCCCACACTTCTTCGCCTGGATGGTTATCAGATGCGTCTATGGCTTAAACAACCCCGAAGTTTCGCTACATTGGTATGACATGACGATAGTTATAGCGGTCGTCTCGTTATTGTCCCTGTGTCGTCATCTGTTCTCGCGCTATAATTATCGTCCTTTTTACCAATCAGGAATGATGTATCCAGTAGACAGACGCCGTCAAAATCTATAACGTCGCGGTGATTCATGCAAGACGATCAAGGTGGCGTCAGCCCCCGAACTTGCGCGTTTCCTTGCTTACCATGCGTCTCCTCGCTGCAAATGTGGTGATTTCAGTATCGCCAAAGAAGCATTTACACTCTAGAAAGTGCCCCGCCGCGGTGGCTAAGGTACTCGGCTGCTGACCCGCAGGTCGCAGCCGAGCGCTTTCTCACATATATATTGTAACGTATAGTTCACTCACTGCAAGGGAACCTCGCTATCTCTATGGGTTGCTTGATGCAGATGTTTGAGTAATGACTGGCTTGTCACGTGAGCTTGCTGGTTTTCTTTGTTTCCTTATACCTATATGAACGCACATATCGCAATAAAGTTCAGTCGAAGTAATGGCTTGTGGTCTGTTCTGTCGTTACGTCTGTCGTGAAATTGTTGCGACACCTACAACGGTGAATAATTACGAACAATAGCCCGGTGAAATTGTCTGTTACGGCCTTCCCACTTCTTGCTGGAATGAAGCAGCGCGTGAACAAACGGCCAAAATTTCTTAGAAACAATAAATTGATTAATTAGTTAATGAATGGAAAAACTTTACTTTGTACTCCTGAGAAACGCGACTAGCCCGCGTTGCGACGGCCAGGCTAAGCCCGACCGCCGCATCGTGAGCTCTCTGGACGGCCCGAAACTGATCCCCCTTGTTAGGGTTTCTGACGGCGGAGCACCACCGGCACCTGGCCAGCTTGTCTTGATCACAGCTTAGTAACTAGGGGCGACGCCAGATCATATAGCAAGAACGGTAGGATTTATTTCGTAACGCGATGCTGTACTACTATACCGTGTTGCAGTCCTCCCCCCACTGGCGCGGCCAGCGAGGGAGTAGCGGCGGAGGCTTCAACATCACAGAAAAAATATTTGAACTTTGCGTAAGTACATATACGTGTGCTGCTATACAAACGTACGCACGAACATGCATAAGCGGTGACTGAACTCCCCCATCTATTTCTGGAAAGAAACTCGTCGCTACAACATCGCAAAGCAACCGCAATCCGTAGCCTTACAATGCTGGCCGTTCCGTTTTCGCAGCTATGCATGCTTTCGAGCCAGACAAGAAAAGAACGCACGCGTCAAACTCGGTAAGAAAAGAAAAATGCAACAGAACAAAACGAGTCGGACAGTATTCGAGAACAGCAAACGTCGCTTCGTCATACTAAGACTGTCTTCAGAACCTTAAAAAAAAAAAGAACAATAATGGCCCACCATCTCAGAACCACAACCCCACCTCTCTATACGGGCCTCCTCTCGCCCTTTGTGCTAGCCGCCGCCGGTTCAATTACGTCACTGCCGGAGACGGCATATGGCTTGCACAAACAGCAGCGTTGACCTTGCAAAAAAAAAAAAAGGAGCAGCAGACATCCGCGAAGATTCCGAAAAGAAGATGGCCGCTCCCAGTCTTTCTTAATGGTGGTAGCCACGACGCCGTTTCTTTCATTTCTTCTTGCGCCAAAGAATTACTGGGTTCGCCTTCATCTTTCTCAGCAACAGCCACCCCTCTAGGCCTTTATGTTCGAGTCCTTTTTTACAGCCGCGGCATATCGTCACTTCTTTTTATACTTACAGCTTACTTTTCCTTGACCCGGTAGTTGGCCGCCAAGGCCACAATCTCAGGAACGCCGCCCCGAGCAGAGGATATACTGCTCTGGACACGAACAGATTGCAGCGCCGTAGGTGGGTAAGGCAATAAACTTTATCGAGTTCCGGAAGAATCTTCACCCTGTTTAGGGGCAGGGCTGAGGTCCGCTCCCGCGTTGGGACGGAAAGACCGAGCCTCAGCGCCACGTACACGGCACATGTCATGGGCTTCCTGGCCTGAGTTGGTGAAAGCAACTGCGGCTCTCAACCAATTCGGTCACAATGGTTCCTCTGTCACTCCGCGGTCCATGTGGCGCTCAAAAGAGGAACGTTGCCCGAGCATGTGTCTAAGATTTCTTCATCTCTTTATTTCGTAATACGCAATGCTCTCTCCCAAACCACTTGCTTCTTGCGTGCCGGTCATTGAACCCTCCTACACGTGTGTGTTGCAGCGTGACACTCACGTTGCTACAGGCAACCACGAAGGTCATGCAAGAAACAATGAAGGGGAGAAGTGAGAAGACAACCATGCATTATGCCAGGTGACCCTGATAAAACATCAGACTGTCGTATCAGGACCGGCTGATCGCAGACAAGTCCACGACCGAGAGATCACCAATTTTTAAAAAACAGGGTGGTATGCAAATACGTCGGTCACTTGAAGTACCTCATTTGTGTGCAACCGCATAATCTCTGTATACTAGCCGACAGCGCGACTGCTGGATTCGGCACTGAACGGTTGTGCCGTCCCCGACCTCCGACGCCAGCGTAGCTCTCACCTATCGGCCCGCCGTCGGCGATCTCCTGATGCCGTGTAGCTCTCGCCGACCAGTGCCCCATCCTTGGACACCTTCGACCGTGTCCCCCCTCTTTCCTCTCTTCTTCATCTTTCTCTTTCTGCTATTTTCAGTGTGGAGTATTTCTTAATCACACGGTGTCACGCTTAGGCGTCGCGCATGCTCGGCTCGTCTCCCTCGAACGCACCCGGCGTAGCGTGCATACGGAATTCAGTTAAGAGCGTCTCCTCTCGTCCAATACAACGACGGCACCAAGCACTAAAGACATACAACTTTACACTACTTGCCTTCGCTTCTCATTCATTCAATAAATAAGAATAATAAGGACGAAGTAACGATTGATCCTTCTCCAACCATAGCCAATTACGCAAGATTCACGCGATACCCCCCACCCCCTCCCACTCTGTGACGCGTTTACTCGAGTTTCCCCCGTGGGATGGTGCGGGCGTTTTACTTTGTTATCCTCATATTCTCATCCATCTCATCGAGCTTAGTCGTGTCGCCTATAAAGCACGCAGAAATTAGGTCTTTTTTCTTCAATTCCACGGATAGATGGAAGATCTGCCACCAGTAGATCGCGAATTGCTCTCTTTCCCTGACGTCACACTGCCATGACACATCACGGAGAAGCCTCCCCCTCGATATCAAAATCGAAAGTGTCTTTTAAGGGTTCTTGAAACCCGTGCTCCTACATTTAGATAAAGAATCCCAAAATATTTATAGTTTGTGACAGTACTTCTTCAAAACGACGCTCACAGAGTATGACGAAGGCTCGTCACATAGCGCGACCCGCAGGAGAACATTAAAGCCGAGGGGGTGTAAATCGAAGAAGAAGCTGGCAAGCTTCTTCCATAGTACTTCCTCCTTTTACGAGCGAGAAACGAGGCGCGGGGCTTTTCTTCGCAGTTTTCCTTCTCGCTACACGTCCGCCTCAGCCGGATGGGAAATCTATACAAACACCGCGTTAAAGAGACTCAGTGCAGGTAGATTGCGAGATTGAACGCAATCGATGAAAGCGAGTGACGTCACTTGTGGTATAATAATTCGCATCCATCCGATGCCTTTCTTTTCAGGCCGACTTCCCGCGTAGGCAGCGCAGGGGCAGTATCAATCGGTATTTGGCGAGTAATTGATAATGATGAAAACAGGGACTTTCGTTTGGCATTGAGCGCTGTTTTGATAATGGCGTATACGCTTGACGACAGCGCCACATGGCTCGGAGTCAGAGCCAATGAAAGACGCACTGATCACGTGATCAGCGCAGGAATGTGGTCCCTGTTGCCGAGCTGCTCGCTACTCGACGAAGAAGGAAAGACTGCGAGCTCGGTATGTCTAACGTTCACACAATACAATGCCGGGGAGCCGTTATTCGAAACTGTTGGATCGCGTTTCATATGAGGGACGTTCGGCTGGAGGTATATATGCTCTGTGCTTAGATGAGTATGTCGTCACTGCTCGGCGATATGACGACATACGGACCTTTCATCGCTTGCACTGATCCCTGCACTGAAGGTTGAAATATTGGAGTTTCCAAACGCATACATGCGACGGCTTTTTTTTTTCCTACTAAGAAGAATGCCTTCTCAGGACTAATCCTCAATGAAACGATTCATATTTCTAGCCTAGTTCCACAACAATATTTCCTTGCACGCAAGCGGCACCATTCCTTACTAATGTCAACTAAACTATAACTACAGAATCAGTTAACGCTGCTTAAGTTGCAATTAATGTTGCCTATCTTGGTGACTCTCTCCTCTGAGCCCCGCCGCGGTGGCCTAGTGGCTAAGGTACTCGGCTGCTGACCCGCGGGTCGCGGGATCGAATCCCGGCTGCGGTGGCTGCATTTCCGATGGAGGAGGAAATGTTGTAGGCCCGCGTGCTCAAATTTGGGTGCACGTTAAAGAACCCCAGGTGGTCAAAATTTCCGGAGTCGTCCACTACGGCGTCTCTCGTAATCATATGGTGGTTTTGGGGCGTAAAACATCACATATCATCATCATCCCTCTTCTGATCCGTGTCTGTGTTTGCGCAGTCTGTCACGAATGCCCAATTATTATGACATCATCGCTTTCTGTACTTTCTGTGAACGCAAAGACTAGTCAGTTGAATAACAAGTAGTTGTCGGGAAAACAGGCGCCCTGTGTGCTACCCGTGTCGTTAAACCTTGATCCACACATGCCGGTCGCGGCAACGCAGACCAAGCACGTGAAGTGATTCGGTAATGGCTCAAAGCCGCCCCGCTCCTTGACCGACCGACCTGGCATCGAAGGCAATGACATCGCGTACACCCACCGACAGATTCCCGAGGACGGCGAAATGCTTGCACACGCTCAAGACCACGCATCTGTACACCGAGACGTGATGCTCTCGACCCCCGGTATTGGCAAAAGGCGCCTTATATGAAGTAAAAGAAAAAAATAAAAACAACCGAGAGGGTGCAGCTGGCACCATCAGCGCGGCTGGCACTAGCAGACGACCAGGAAGCACTTGCCAGGCTCACAAAGACCTCGTCCTTGCCATGTGCTGGCTCGCAACAACAAAACAACGCCTAGTTGAAATTCTGACAAAACTTATGGGAAAGCTTATCGGCAAATGACAGCAACTGTGTACTAAAAAGATTCGCAGCAATAGAAGACGGACAATAATATGAGCAGTGAATTCTTACCAAACGTATCCTATCGGGATTGAAAACGAGCATTTGTGACCTGCCCGCAATGTAGACTTTTTTCTCTTATACGCCACACCTAAAAATTTGAGCGAATTTAAGCTCTAATTCGCTATCTTGCGCGGTATACAGTACATGTGGCAAGCAGGCAAACTTGTTCAAAAAAAAAAAAATCCCCGAAGAACTGATCCCTTTTCGTCATCGAATCACCGGATCATGCGAGCCACAAGACACTTTTTAAACCGAGCCGAATGATAATCTATAATCTATCGAAAACAGTTTCTCGCAAAGTGAAAACGAAAATCGCATACCAGACTCACACTTTTTCCAATGTCCGACTTTTCACGTATTATAAGGTTCAACTACAAGGTTCCAATTACTCGTATGCTACAAGTACGTTTAAAGGTTGTTATGAGGCATTTAGCAACAACGGTGTTGTGTGGGTCTACCCTCCTCACGTGTGTATGATCACGTTCGTTACCGCGTTTTCTTCTACAAATGACAATTTCCGGCAACTACATATTACGCTCCGGTACTGCTCCATCATAAACATTAAGCGGCAGCTTTATACGATCGTAAGTCGTTTGCAGTTCTGACATCCACACACGAACCGGAAATGACAAAAAGGCGACGCAAACGGCGCACGAGCGAAGATTCTCGAATCTCCACGCTTTGCGCGTGTCCATGTCACGATGAAATGAGTGTAAGCATAAAAAAATAATAAGCTGGCACACCAGCGAGGCAGATGGGCGTCTTCTTCCGCTTGCGCCACCCGACTCGGGAGAAAGTTTGGGAGCATCGGGGAAGGAGTTATTCGCGGAACAGCCGCCAGACACACTGCGGCACGAGCGTGCCCATTGTATACGCACACGCAAACGAGGCTCCCGCATCATTTCCGTTCCAAAAAGATCGCCGTCCAATGCAGTCTCGGCTCGACGGAGCGCATTTCGAAACTCGCGAAAGATGCCGGCACGCGCGCGCTATCTTCGAAGGTCGCCTTTCGTTGGACGCATCTGAACAATTATGTACGCGTGCACCTCGCACACGACTACAGCGCCAAGACACGCGCCAACATTGGGAAGCGTAGGCGCGAGCTCACAGCGTCGACGGCGATAAAAGACTGCAGCTATAAGAAGACACGAAGGCGAAAGCAATATTCTCATTGTTATTCTCCTTCTTACTCTGAGTCCATGAACAATAAGGGAACAGGAAACCCAAGCCATGGCTTCAAGTGTCCCTGCCAAGCGCCGTTTTCATTTTACTCAGTCTTGGGCAGTAACTTTACTTTTTTCAGTAACTGTGACTGTAACTAGGTACTTTTAAATTAGAGGAGCTTGCAACTGTACCACTGTTACTTTTTTACGCAGTAACTATAAAGGGAAATAGCATTACAGTCACTTTCCCATTTCCTCCGCACCTTTCACCTTTCCACAACACCGCTCCCCTCACAGCTTGGGAGTGCAGGTCGCTAAGACAATTTCACGTCCGTTATTTTTTTTTTTCACATATATATCTTTCTCGTCACTTGAGCTGCTAGCTCTGCTCTTGGTGTACCGGTGAATCATTACAGGACGCCAAGCTTACTTAGCCTCCTTCGTCCGAGGCTCCGAGCTAATCGTGTTTCACAGGCGGCTAGAAAGCAGCAGAGCACGATACGGTTGAGAGCCACAAATACCGTGAACTAGCGAATCGTTCTTTAAGACCTCTTTGGAACTGATTGTAAAAGGTTAACTCCCACTCGCAGTTCTCTCTCTCTCTCCCACTCCCAAACTTTGTTCACGCGCCAGCGTCATCGCATTGTTTAGGTCAAAGCTATAGGTCCAGTTGTCCAGCAGTGTTCAACAAACTCCGTCCTAGAACGCGTTGCATGAGTTGCTTTAGCAATATGATATCCCATTTGTCGACCGTCTCCTGCCCATTCCAGCGATGTTAAAGTCGCGTCGCAATCCCTACATCGTGCTAGTAGATTTTCACGAACACATGTTCCAAGGAGAGAATTTGCGCCCAGTGCATGTAGAGCCCTCCAAACAGGGTCTGATACACCTTGAACATCGGAAATGGACACATTGGACGTTCTCTTCACTCGTGACGCATTACCCATTCCTCTTCGCATGCACGTCTGGGTATCGCTAATAAACGTCCTAGGATAATGCTGTCGTTCCAGTGCATCAACTACGCTTTCCACTTCTAGTGTCCAAGGACGTTTATTATTATTATTATTTGCAAATTAAGTCCATTTTCACCATCTGTGCATGAACAAATAAATTGGTGCAACAAAATGAGGCGTACACAAAAAAAGCCTGGTGTTGAGCCATCTTTTAGGTTTCCTTCGTCCAAGATTTCACCACGTGCAATTAGGACTGCCCGCGCATGCCTTCGTATGTTTTCACTAAATAAATCCCGTCATTTGGTTTGCGATCTGTTGCATAATTTGTACAGTAACAGAAAAAAAAAAACACCGTCCCTTTTTTCAAAGTAACTGTAACAGAGCTACTTTTTTGACTTAGGTAATTGTAACTGTAACACTGTTACTTTTTACTGGTCACGTGCCCATGACCGATTTTGTCCTCTCGAGGCCGTGCGCTGTCCGGTTCTATTCGCCGCCCACGGGAGGGCGCGTACGGCTGAGGCGTTTTGTCACATACATCATGACAAAATTTGTGACGTCATTTCAGCGATATGACACGCTATCTCATGATTATATATATATATATATATATATATATATATATATATATATAAATGCATCGCTCGTCAGCAACGCCACCAACGGTTATATTTCCCGTTCACTGAAGCACCTTAGGCTCGATATGACTATGAGGAACGCCTTCAGAAGCTTCGACCACGAGGGATTCCTTAACTTGCGCCTAAAGTCTGAGAAGACGGGTATATAGCCTTCCGCATCCATCGATATGCGGCCGCCGCGAACAGCTGCTAGATTCGATCCCGCTATACCGTCAGTCGACCTCCGCAACCCCCGCGGCAGGCTGTCTATAGGCTGTTCAACATACAGCCTAACCTTGTAAACAACGACTAAAAACAAGAACCTTTGAAGTATCTCCTCATACGGGTCACTTCTTTATATACAGCACACAGACTATGAAGAATACAGCTTAAAAGCAAAAAAAAAAAGCAACACTACTACAGGTAAAATTAACCCTAACGCTTACGAGCATGATCGAGTTTGCAAGTTTAAACAATTGTCACAGTTACTGCCGAGCAATAAATATCGCGACATTTTTCTTTCTGTTATCTAAAAACGGTAAAATGTATTCTGCTAATGCATAATTACTTGCGAAGAGCACTCTTAAAGAAAGCTAGGAAGCAACTGCAAATAGGTAGTAACTACAGTGGTTGCTGTATACCTTTCTCGGGCCGTTACTACCCTTTTGCTACCTGTTTACTACCTATGTTATAACGGTTGCAGTTAGTAACTGTTTACTAACTTTTTGCGACCCGTTTACTACGTACGTTAGTAAACAGTAACTGGAATGAAAGAGTACGTTAGTAAACAGTAACTGGAATGAAAGAGGTAGTAACTGCAGCCGTTACTACCTTTCTTGCCTCGTTACTAACTTTTTGCTACCCGGCTGCTGACTATCTAATCCAAAACAGTGTGTGATTCCAATTCTGATAATTTGTGAAAGGAATCGTCTCGATGTATCATCATTAAACGGAAAAATGATGCAGAAGATATCCATAGATCAAGAAATTACATTTTGTTTTAATTTACGCAACCGAGATATGTAAACGTCATTCTGATATTGTCGAAACTGAGAAGTACAAGTTAACTAAACATAAGCAAGTGCTACACGAGTCGTAATAGAAAATGACAACAAACTAAGTAAATTACAGAAAATTAACAAGACCAGTATATCAAAATACCCAGACGGCCACAGTTAGCCCCGAGGACGGTCACAATTATTTCACTGCGGCGTGTCTCCAAATATTATCAATGTTTTGAAGCGTCAACCATCAAGAACAATTATTACCTTTTCACCGCTGATATACTAGCCCTGTGAAGCATTGAAATGCACTGAGAATGAGTTCGGTACCTTGTTTGGCCCACAGTACATGAAGCCTTTTTGTGGCCCTTTTATAACTATAAATATTACATATATTTTTAGGGGCGAAGCTCCTTAAGGCGTGCGCTATGCATCCCCTGTATGTAGCCACCTCTCGTTTAGTTCTTGCAGTGTTCACTAGATGGCGGTACTTGTAGCTGATGATGAAACGATGCAAGATGTTATAAACTAGACGGCGGTATTAGTAGTTGGTGATGAAAGATGCGAGATGTTATAAAATAGGAATGATGCCACATATGGCACGTGTCATTGGTGGAAGGAAATCATTCGATTTAGTGCGGCGACGTACGCTAGGGGGAGCGTTGTAATGAAATCGAGTGGGCAAAATGTACGGAGGATTCGTGGTTTATCAGGTTTACCTCCGGAGTTTCGCCCACTCATCATCATTCACTTCGTGGATATGGCGGCCCTTTTTTTTTTATACGTAAAGCTGATTGAAAGTCTTGTGCTACGCCGACCCCCAAACACACCTAACCGGGTAGTATAATAGAGTACTACAGGTCCAAATTTGTTATAATTCATCCTAAAACATAAGTGCTCTCCTGTACCAGACATGCACCTGCAAAGTAGGGGCTATATATACTCCACGCTTACTTCATACAGTATGCCTAAACAAATAGTGAAGTTGTTAGGTCTATGTATTCTTCGCGATCATGGCACACCACACTACATTACACGAAGTTCCATAGTAATGAAACATTGATTGACCAACATTACCAATGGAGAAATAATACGCCCAAATGAATGAGTAGGGTATCATCTGTTACTATTTTTTTCTTGAAACTTTTAAAATTTACTACTCATGGGTGCTAATGGCAAGGGTATTAACAGTTACTAAATGCCGGTAGTAACAACAAAGGTAGTAGCTGTTGCCTACCTCGGCGTAACTAACGACGCTTACTACCAGGGTTGTAACATATCTGACAAACCATTGTGAGATATCATCGTTTTTGTGGGATGAGCATATTTTGCAGCTTTTTTAGTTTTGTAGCATTTAGTTGACGTGATCATTAGTTTTAAGAGACTAATATCGTCCTATTACATGGAACGCGAGTGAACCTGACGTTACCGTACTAAACGTATCGCGTTAACAACGAGCTCGAATGAGACAGTAACGAGTTGGAGGCTATCCTGAAGTGAATATACTTAACGCATCGCTATAGCGATTTCTCCAATACTGGCTTGGGCGTAATAATCATTTCACCACGCAGGTAAGCTCATTCTATACGCAGAAAAGTTAAACATTCATAGGCATACACCTCGCTTTTGTTACAGAGTGACGGGCCTCGAATGTATGAATATACGTGTACTGTAACCATGACTTTGAACGCTATAGAGATACAACGAATAGCTAGCTTGAATGCGCCAACTGTAGAGGTACATAAGAAGTGTCGAGACAATGTCTACGCAATGCGCGTTATCACGTCAGAGTGCCGCGCGCCACACGAGAGGGAAGTTAACGGCCGAGTGAACAGGGACAAAAGAACCGAACGCACCTGCGCAGCACAGCCCGTTATATATACTCTGGGCTGCACGCATTGTCACCAGCGAAGTCTCCGCGAAGTCACTTCCTGCGCACGGCGAAGAAAGCTAACCCTTCCATACATGCGCGTATAGAGGTACATTCATCTGCATTCAGTGAGATGACGAAATCCGAAGTTTTAAGGAATCTCTCCTGGCCGGGAAGGCGCATGACGAACAATGCATGACTGTTTTCTTTTTCATTTTCAATCTTCGATCGGCCTTTTTATTATTCGAAGTTAGTTCCAGGGCCAAGCCGAATCGCTTTTACCCATGGTAAAGTTAACTTTATATTGCAATATTATAGTGCTGACTTCCGCTTGTATACTGCGTTACTTACAGTCAACTGTTGCGATAACTCTACTGCCCATAAATGACAAGCTACACGTTGCCTTTCCACGTCAGCATTGCACAGTTTGCAGTCGCCATCCACTTGCCGGTAGGTTACAAAAAACGAGAGAGAGAGAGAGAGAGAGAGAGAGAGAGAGAGAGAGAGAGAGAGAGAGAGAGAGAGAGAGAGCTCACAAAAGAGTAGAATTAAAGGAACACTGATGGTAACTATTAAGTCAACGTTGATTGTTGAAATAACGGTCTAGAAACCTCGCAATGTTAATTTTGTGCGAAGAAAGTGCTTATTTCGAAATAATGAAATGAAATCCCGTCTCAGTGTTCCGCATCGGGTAAGCGCACTTCAAATTACCCGCCTCAAACAGAACATCTCACGTCACTGCTGTCATGCACAACGTTGCCCAGCTTTACTGCGCGACTCCGACACGAGTAGCACGAGAACGAAATCAGCTGGAGGCACAGCAGCAACAACAGCTATTGAACAATCTCCTGCCATTGGGTCCGAGATGACAGACGTGCTTGGTTCAACTAGGCTCCACTAGACGGCACGACCTGTCCAGTTTAACCAGGCGAAAATAGTAACTTCGGAACCACTCGCGCCATTTCCCATAGTAACTTCCGGCGTTCTTTCAACGCGATAATGTAAAAGAGCTCGTTTCGCAGAAATTGCAGCGTCTGCGTCGGTGTCATTGGTTGCCAGCGAAAAATTATTATCTTATGCGTGACCAAAAATTGAGAACGATACAACTATAAATAAATAATAAAGAATCCTGGAGCAGAGTTGGGCCAAACCAGGGTTGTTTGGGTACACGTGGGGATCGAACCCGGGTTCGTTTGCGCGGCAAGTGGATGTTCTAACATACGGCCAGCCACACCCCTGCTTGCGAAAACAGTGAAAAGAACTTCCTCTGCTTGGAAATTCAGTGAGAGTATATAGCTTTCATGATTACCAAACACACGTGTCATGTATACATGTTTCACAATGCAACATGAAATATTGCAGTAGTAATGCGTGGTACAACCGTCCATTGCCAACGGGCGTCAGAATATGTGAATATTGTATTGGCTCTATGGTTGAAAGGCGGTACCCCACTACAAAAGTCACACACGCCACCACGCCTATATTCCTTTAACCCTTTGAGATGTTATGCACACAATTGTGTACATCACTCGTTTTCGTTATTTGCATCAAGTAGAGGCTAAGAAAGAACAAGCCATATCGTACACTAGATAAACTGAACCTCCTGCGTAATAACTTTGTCTTCTTTAAACTTCATTTTGCTGTGTACTGGTACATGGGATCACTTTTCTGAAGGCACTACCCCGTTGGACGAGTCGTTCGACGTGCCGCTTCCTGCAAGTTATGTGAAAAGCAGAGATCTTCCTTGCTCATAATTGACATAACCAGAGGTGAATTTGCCCAACATTTCTAGCCTGAGATCAGATGCTGTTTATGCCAAAAGTAAGCATCAATGATTTCAGGATAAATATATATATATAATTGCAACTTAATTAGAACGAGTTGCTATACACACACAAATTCAACAATTATCTCATTTCTTGTTGCAATAGAATATTGAGTGCCTTGAAGTAACATTGTAGTGATGGTTGGCGTCTGAAAGGGTTAAGGCCACGTAGTGGGTGCATAGCAAATTCGAAAAGGTTTCATACACTACGTGTTTCAAGTACGCACTAGGAACAGGGTGGGGTTATCGCGTTTCACTCCTAAAGGCGAAGCTTTAGGGTCCCCCCCCCCCCCCTTTTTTTTTCTTTTCACGAATCAATAGAAACGAACAAGCAGCATTTTATCACGCCCCTTCACGCACAGAAAGTTCTTTATTTAGTACAGCTAAGTCCATTACTAGTGATTAATGGCAGGCGGTGCGTTTCTCGCCATCGGAATCTCTTTGCGAATGTCCGCAGGACATGTCTTCTCATGCATTTACCTTAATTTCTCGGTAAGTAAGGCACTGCTTTTGATAATATTGTCGTTCTAGGTATTGTCATACACTGAGTTTTCACTCTTAAGTAATATGTTATTTGACTTTAGTGTCCCTTTAATAGATCGACTTGCGAAAGACCGTAGGTGGCCTTCACCTTCTCTTATGCGAACGCACAAAGGGTCGTGCGAGTTTTCCTCCAAACCGGGCTCGTATAAATCAGAAAGAGAGAGAGAGAGATTAGATGGTAGAGAAGCAAAGGTGGGGAGGTTACCATGTTTAAGAAGGGTAAGAGCGCACTGAATACGAATACACAAATAAAACACACACACACACACGCGCGCGCACACACACACACACACTATGAGAATAGGTTCAGGATGCGCGCTTCCTCTTTCCCTCAAGGAATGTACTGAAGTTTTTTAGAGCTTACACTGCTGATTAACGCTCTGTAGGCGCTCTGCGATTAGAGTGAACGATGCTACAGCACGCAGGTTGAGCGACTAATTCTGACGGCGGCGTCATCACCACCCAGTAACTTACATAGCTTCCGTCTCGCTGTATGCGCTGTATGTCTGTAAAGCTATCCAAGCATTAATTGTGTTGCACCTCGAGGCACGCGTGCGGGCTTCACATTGCTGACCATCGAAAAAGATTAATTAGGTATGTCCATAAGTAATTAGACCGATGTCTCTCTACGAATGAGGCGGTTGCCGACAATGAAAGCCATTTCGCTACACCAGACTACTTTACTGATTGGTTTCACTGTGGCCGCACTGGCAGATTAATATGAATAATTACGGGGGTGTTACTTCCCAAAACCGTGATATGATCAATAAGAAAGCCGGAATTAAGGGCTCCGGAAATTTCGACCACCCGGGCTTATTTAACGTGCACCTTATTTTCAGTACGCGTTCCAGGATATCACATCCGTGCAAATGCGTGTTCACCGCAGTCGGTATTCGATCCCGCGACCTTCGAATCAGCAGTCGAGCACTGCAACCGCTGTACACTCAAGTCCATAATGGGCCGCCAACTATGCCACTTCGTATTTTCAACAACTAAACCAGCAGTGCTACGCAAGACGCACACGCATGAAGACAGTTGGGCTGGTGCATTCGACGTTTATCGATATTAATAATTTACTTCGGGATATAAAGAAATATTATTAAAACCTATTTTTGCGTCACAGGTGGCTGCGCCCTTGTAGCTTACGGAAACTCGTCTATACAGGTGGAGTGTTTCTGTGAACACACACACAGTCTAATGCGACATATATACAGTCATTATGCCCGCTGGTTCAAAATGTGGCGGTTTGACGCAACGCTCTAATTAAATCCGACCAGCCGACCAGAAAGTGTGATATGCGTTATATCCACCAAAACAGGCGATCGACGAAAAAAAAAAGGAAAAAATGAGCACCCATAAACGGGACGTGCAATCGGTTGCACTCGTAACCACTTTATATTCCGCGCTATACCTCTGGTTACGAGATAACTCGAACAATAGTGCTGGTAGTGCTACTTGCACACTGGGCTAAGATAACCTGGCATCTACACAGGCGCGTCACCACAGACACATGTCGGTAGAGCGTTCGCTATCTACAGCGGTTAAAAACGACTGGCGAAAGGGGAAAAGAAAACGCAGCAAAACCACAACAATACCATGCAGCTCCACGGAGAACTGAGAGGGCGGTAAGAGAGGCAGAGAGGCGCCGCAACGGAGAACAACATAAACAAAGAACGAGACAAGATAGCTCACGCGCAGCTTCAAGGAGGCTTGAGAGAACGACAACTGAGACAGACGAAGGGTCAAGAATAATCGACGGTACACGCGGAACAAAAGGCGGCTAGCCACAATGCGTCAGCCGCCGGCGAAGCAGCTCCTTAGACCTAACAACCCCCCTCCCACTGCCTTTCCTTTTCCCCGTTCATGCTCCTGGTCCTCCCTTTTTGTTTGAAAGGCGACATAAAATGCCACGACCAGCGCGCCTACAAGAAGAGAACAAGGGGAACAACAAAATGGGCCGAATCCTATATATAAACACGACGACTGACCACACGCTGCCGGCCAGGAAGGAAGAGCACGCGCGACCAGGCTGATGGAAGCGCGCCCGACACCGCTGTCCAGAAAAAAAGAAAAACGAAAAGAGGACGTCATAAAGGAACAGCTGCTCGCAATTTTTCTCGCCCTTTAAACACTGCCTGCGCAGCGGCCTCTCAAGGCAGACCGAAGATGATTAGACGACTCCCGGAATAGACGTGTCCATCGACTTCAGTATGGCTTGTGTATACATACATACGAGGCATAGGAGCGTGAGACATGCTTCAGAAACTTTGTTCTAGCCAAGAGCTTAGACCTGAAACAAAAAAGAAAGAAACTCCCGCACCTGCTTTGCTGGACCGAATATTCCGTAGCCCCGGAAGATACGATTCTTCTTTTATGTGTGTATACATATATACAAACTTCATAGAGCAAGAGAATGCGTCCACGATGTGTTCGCGAGACGCTTAGAAGAAGTAATAAAAAATGAGCACCATCCGCTTTGCCCGAGTGAATATTCCGTACTACCGGAAGACAAGAGGCCAATTTTCAACGTCCTTCCCCGTTTCTTATACGTTTCTTGGTGATCTTGGACAAGGCAGAAGTAACGCGATGATGGGCACGCTTACAAACCCGTTGTTTAGAGACCACACTTGGAGAAATCGAGGCAAACGTATGGTGTGGACGAACACGAGGAAGTGCGTATACCAAGGAGGCCAAAATGCGCCATCGATAAAAAAAGAAGATACCGCGATGACTTTGTATATGGACACGAAATGGCACCTGGGTCCGGCATTTGTGTGTGTGTGTGTCAATAGCCTCCGAGCATTATCGCGACTCGTGCAATGTATCCACGTTCGGGCCGACACGTCATTCTCTTTAGTGGCACTATTTAGTGGAGTTCGTCCTCTTAATTTTTTGTATTTTCTTACAAACACTCCCCGATACGCTTACAGTTACTTCCGGTGTCAGAATATTCAGGAAAAAATGCAAACAAAACTGGTAAAAGTAATCGATGGTTCTGGTTCAAGCTGGGAGTTATGTTCAATAAGGGTCACAACGGAACGTAAATGTGCTTGGGGATCAGCTAACTGCCAGAATGAATGACGAAAATTATTCCAACGACTTCATTGGAAGAGCAGATGGTTTTTTTCGTGAGCAGCTCAGGTCGTCGCGACGACAGCAGGCAAAGCAGGCTACGCTTCTTCCTACGTGGCCTCCAAGACTCATTACGGCAGTGCAACGAAACACGAACCTTGACCGGGCACCCAGTCGAGGATTGGGGTTAAGTCCATATTTTAGTTTAGTTGCCAATGCATACGTATTTTGTTCAAGTAAGTACTCCTAAGGTCTGACCACACGTACAGCGAGCTATAGCGTGTGGCGAGCAGACTCGACGCCACGAATTCTGCCTATGAAGGGCGAGTGCACAGCGCTTAGGGAGGGAAGCGCAACGCTTCGACGCATTTTGCTTCTTTTGGCGACAATCAAATTTCTGGGGCAGTTGAAAAGTTTAGATTGTCTCGAGACAGCTGTACAACGGACATGAACTGACCGCGATTACAATGACACAAAAGAAAGGTACTGACACAAAGTTGCGCGGTCGAGATAGCCCTCGGGATCAATTTTCGTAAACATGCATTTTGCATATTTCATCTGCAAAATATCAGCAGCGAATATAGCTTGGAAGGTACTTCAAACTAATCTCTACGTTTGCGCGAGCGATCAACTCCACCGCGCTATTAACACCCTGGAAGAGGACCTTTGCGTACCCAATACTTCCCGCACGTGACCTCGCTTCAGCAAGTTGTGGCGACGTCATAGCCACCAATTTTCTTTGGTCGCGTTTGCTGTAGCAGACTATTTAGTACTCGGAAGCTGGTCGCGAGTGCGTGTTAGATGACATGGTTGTCTCGTTTCGAAAAAAACTTCCTTGATGCGAACAGCGCGGAAGTGCGTCACAGTTCTGTGTGCTGACGTGATCGAGCATAGCGCCTGCTAGATAGGGATACGTATAGTTGCACCCGGTGGCTTGTCCTTCTTGAAACCGGAACTGAAACTGTAATTATCTGTCACGCGCTGCAGAAAACGATGTGTCGTCTCATGACTAAAAGGCATGCAGGAACACATTGCAGCGAAAAAACGCGAGGCCGAAAATGTTTGTGTCAGTGCCCCTTTAACGGCGCAACAAAGGTGAAGATGAAGTGTGCCTAAGTAGTTATTATAGTGTATTTTCTTGTTGATTTTTTTCTCGCTCTCTGAATCTTTGTTTTCTTTTTTTCATACTGGCTTCATCCTATAACTTTTTTTTCTTTTTTGTTGTAAACAATAGTGCAGTTATCATCCATATGAGACTATAAGTTCTTTTGGCCGATCCCTCAGAGTGGGTATGAGCCATGGATTAGAGGCTACAAACAAGCATATCGAATCCGGGGGAAAACTCTAAGGTGCGCTAGTCTATATATAAACAATACGTAAAACAACCGCTCTTTTCAATATTAACCACGTGACGGCGACTGATACAACAGATTTGCGTTCAGCGACGCTATGTGTGCGTCATCCATAGCGCGCGCTATCTTTATGAGCTAATGTACACTGCAATTTGATCAGATGAAGATCATTAACGTACAATTCAGCACACACACATGTTCTTGCATTCAACCTCGATAAGACTGCGTCCACCGCTGTCTGGAATTGAACCCGTGTCCCCGCGTTAAGCCCGATGCCTCCGAGATCACACGCCATCAGGTTTGTGTCAGCACGCAGTCTCGGAGGCCATACTCAGCCCAACGCAGCAATGCCGTGGCCGCACGGAGTCGCATGCACGGCCGAAATACCGTGCACGTACCGTCCTTGTTCGCTTGTGGAAGTTTCTACGGTATATGAACTCTCACGCGCAATTGGATAGCGAAGCCGGCCACGTAAAAGTGCTCTTGGCCAATCACGTGAGACTGAGAAAGCGGAACTGTATAGAAACATGCAGAAGATTCTGTCACAGCTGAACCGGGAAACGATCTGCAATCGCGTAAAACGTTCAGGGCACGCAAGGCGAATACAGATGGCTATGGCGATATTCGCGTATAATAGACATTCGCCCGAGAAATGAGGAAAAGCTATAGACGCGACGTGCAACACCAGCGAACACGGCACTGTACGGGAACTATTTATAATACGACCTGACGCGCGGTAGCGGCCCATTCGCGCACGCAGCTTGCATGGTAACACGCGAAACGCAATACTTCGATCGACCACCGATCGAGTACCACGGGAACACGCGACGCGGCAATCCCCTGCGCAGTCTATAACAAACACGCAGTCCAAGATAGACGAGTCCAGACAGATCTAGCTATAGAATTTTGCATTACAAAGCAAGAAAAAAATATCTGTTTTAATTAGGAAATACGGCTGACGAGAGCCGCGGGTACGCACAAAAAAAAATCGCGAAGAGACGGGGAGTGAGTTATCACAGCGCGTCGACATGCGAAACGCCAAAGTTACGCAACTAAAGAAATGCGCGCACTTCGAGTTGCACAAAGGATGCCATGATTAAGTGGGTCGCTTCATTTTATATGGCGATAACACGTACACTCATTCTGTCCGCAGTCCTGCTGCCGTGTTGAACGTCATTCAGTGGACGTTGACATGCGAACAAGACAAACCGTGAGTATGAAAGTGAATAGTGTGTATGAGCGGAAGTGAATAGTGCGAATGGGTGAGTGAGCGAGTGAATAAATATCTGGCTTTATTGGCGATTCCTGAATCGGGAGTTAATGGTTTAACACGCCAATGACAAAGAAAACAGGGGAGAACGTTCATATTTTATGCGCGATACCAGGTGGCCGAAACGGACCCTCACAATATATGCGACACCCCTTATGGCCACCTCTAAAAGTGCGGTTCGGGACAACAACAACAAAAAAGCCCACTAAGCAACGTTATCTTGCCCTGTATTTTTAGTTCTGTAAGCATTCTACCATACGATTCTAAGCAATCGTATAATACCGCAGCTATACGTAACATGATTTCCTAACGCTCATATATATATATATATATATATATATAGTGAATGCACCGGACCGTCCGTGACACGAATATTCTGATTCGTGCTTGCGAGAGAGAAAGTTTTCGTGAAAATACGGGGCAACTCGCGCTTTCGATTATAGCCAGCAGAGTGCACATATCAGCTTCGCGAGATTTTATTGAGCCACGTTGGATAGTTAAATGTTATTGTCTAACCTTTTCAGTAGAAACTCAGCTTGTTTTACGTGCGTATAGAATTTGTCAGTGCTTTTGTAGTGCATGAATCCCATAGCATTGATCGCAAGCTGAAAGTAGCGCAGGCTCACGATCTGCGCTTCCAAACCTTGGCATACGCTGCGCCGCTTTTTTTTTTTTTTTTTACGTTCGTTGATAAATGGCAGCACACTGCACGCGATTCTTTTCTTGCATTGCATTAGAGCGAAATGTTTTCCGCACTCCCAGGTAAACGTGGCAAGTGACGCCGTGTTGGGGTTGTGTAATGACGCGTTGTTGGTGCTATCGGAATCGTTCGGCGGAGAGACTTCCTCAGTTACTTTCAGCCGTGATGTTCAAAGAAGCCGTCTTGACGTCTGGGATTTTCCACTGGGCGTAGGTGGTTGTCAACGCGCTGAGAGTGACAGCGACGATGAACGATCAGCTGCTAGCTCACGAGCAGAGAGTTGCCCTTCACGTCCCGTCGTGCGTTTTTTTTTTTTTTTTGTTCACGCTCGTAAGTCACTTTGATTGTATTTATTGTATGATATTCTTTAGCAAGCTCAAAATAAAGAGAGAGAGAGACAGAGAGAAAACTTTATTAAAAGGTCAGTCAATCGCTCAGGAATGGCCCGTTGCCCCTAGCTGCCAGCCGGAATCCCTTGGGACGCGGCAGCAGCAAGGGCTTGACTGATGATGTCGCGCTGGACGTTGGGATCTGGGCTGCAGAGCAGGGCCTCCCAGGATTCTACAGTGCGAGAACCATCGTTTTGACTTGGACATGTCCACACCATGTGGACCAAGTTCGCTACCTCATCACAAAATTTACACTGGGACTGGAAAACTGCGGGGTGCCACTTGCTGTAAAGTGCGGGGTTTGGAAAAACCCCGGTCTGTAACTTTCGCCACAAAATCTCGTTTTTCTTAGTGAGTTGTCCGCTCTCGGGTATACTTGCCGATTCAGCCTGTAGTGTGCGACGATTTCATGGTATGTGCGCATACACTCGCTTCTTTGTTCGGTAACTTGGGAGGTTCCAGGGGTCGACCGGTAGGTGAGACCTCGGGCGACGGAATGAGCCTTCTCGTTCCCTCTAAGTCCGTCAAAATAAACCGTCAAAATAAAGAAAAAAAACGGTTTTTGTTGAGCATTGCATGTAGCCCAATTACGGCGAATATTACAAAACGCTCCATGCCGCCAATAGGCTCGAGCTAGACCAGCAAAGCGAAATGGTTAGAGCAATGAAATATGCATGCCGTTACGACTACAGTCCACGCTAAGTTCTCCTGCACTTCACCGGTGCCATTCGAACGACGTTGTTCGACAAAATTTCACAATTTTGACGTTGCGGAAAGCGTACGCGTGTATTCGTTTCGATATCCTTGTTTCGATCGCACTGATGGAACCTGCAACATCCGAGTGCAGCAAATTGCGCACTGTTGGAGTCTGATGATGGCTCTGACACAAGCGAGCTACTTATTGGGAAGTTAAATGCTTGTGTTCCGTTGAAGAAGCAGCTGCATGGTGCTTACAGCGCAAGTAAAGACCACGGCGCAATATGTTTGCAAACCATCGCTGCGTTAAACATTCGGTTCTGTGCAGCCGCGACTGATTTGTGGCGTTTAACGTCCCAAAACCACCATATGATTATGAGAGACGCCGTAGTGGAGGGCTCCGGAAACTTCGACCGCCTGGGGTTCTTTAACGTGCACCCAAATCTGAGCACACGGGCCTACAACATTTCCGCCTCCGTCGGAAATGCAGCCGCCGCAGCCGGGATTCGATCCCGTGACCTGCGGGTCAGCAGCCGAGTACCTTAGCCACTAGACCACCGCGGCGCGGCTGTGCAGCCGCGACTGCTCACTCCTCGCTATAGTGGCCTACTACTGCGGCAAATTGGCCAGACAGGCTCGGCACAAAGTAGCTCGGAGTGCCGTTCACTTCATACGTGAATTCCTGTTTGGCAGTTTTCTGCAGCACGGACAGGATTACGCAAAGCATCGTTGAAACACGGGTGATCAGCCGACACCACCACCCTTCGCACTGCGGTAAGAAATGGGGTAGCGAACATTCAGCAGTTCCTACAGTTTGGGAAAGTGCTTTGGTCCGATATACATTCATTTGGCGATCAAGAGTTCATCCGTTGAAAGTGGCACGGGGAGTATACGTCCGTGCGTCCTATCTTTTAATATGCGAGTTCGCGGGTTGATCATCCTTCCGCAGCCACCTTGGATTGCACGGCGCGCCACTTATAGGCCGTGGGCATTGCGATATGATGTGCTATGCGGTACTATAACTCGTACGAACCTCGCGCGCACGCCACACTCAACACAAACCATCCGAACCAGCGAACGCGCTCGCTCAACGCTGCACGATCTCGCAGCACCGATGTATGCACTCCGAACAGCGCACAACGCACTCTTGTTTTGTTCTATTCTCCAGGGGTCGCCAACAAACAAACTCCTTTTTTTTTCCCTTTCGAGCCGCTATGAACTAAACAATGCCGGGTCACAAGTAGTACCAGCAGGCGTGTTCTCATTGTCCCCTTCTGATAAGTCGGCGCACGGTCAACCGGACGAACAAAGGGCAACGCGTGGCACCTGCGTTTCCTGCCGATTGCGCAGTTCCCATGCACGCTGACAGTTATGTCTACAGCACAATCCGGTTTGTACGGCACGCCGTTCACGCGATGGCGAAAAACAAAGAAAAAAGTATGTTACGACTATATAAGTACAGCCAATCAACAGAGGATAGACCGCGTATAAAATATATATGAAAAAAATATTTATCAGTGGGTTATCGTTGTGAATGTCGTGCAGCATAAAAACTTGAAAACAGAGAATTCACGAGCTTGTTATAAAAGCGTATTTACTAGCGCGCTACGATCACTGTTGGATAAATGTACATGTTAGCCGCTGTGACGTGCCATTTGCTATTTAAGGTAGCGACGCCAATTAGGCGTAATCAATAAATAGGTAACACGTGTCTCGCATTCACCGCTGAATTGCCACTGCGTATTTCTTCGAGAAACGCAGTCACACAGTGCCCGCCATCGGTCGCACGGACACAACTGAAGTGACGTCACTCCGACATTCAAGAGTTCCTTTTGAATCGCCTGTATATTAAAGAATGTTTCCCACATTCCGAAAGCAGGGCAATAACAGCGCTTTAGAATAAATGTAAAACGTAAACAAAATTACACCAACTTGGAAGATCTATAGTAGAATAGTATTCCCACTAAATCAATTGCGGCGACCTAACCATATATGACTCACGCATCGGAATGTGACGCGCTATATGCAAGCATTCGACATTCGATCATACACCGTGCGCACGATACTAAATACAACGTCGTGCATTTCCTCAGTGTACGTTCCAGTGCGAAACTCCGCATCATTGAATATACTCCGCTGCCTCACTCATATAATAATATCTGGGGTTTTATGTTCCCAAACTACGATATGGTGATGAGAGCTCGCCGTAGCGGAAGGCTGCGGAAATTTCGTTCATCTCGTGTTCGTGCACTGGCATCGCGCAGTACACGGGCATCAACCATTTTGTTCCCACCGAAATGCGCCCAGGATCGAACCCGCGACCTCCGCGTCAAAAGCAGATCCCCCGAAGCGGACTGCGGTGCATCACTCTGGCTGATGACGACGGCAACCTCCTCACCCGCTTGCGCCCTATCGTACAGTACACCGACTCAGGATCATTTGTGACCCAGGTGCAGTTAGAGTGTACGCTAACGTTGCGTCACGATGTAATAGGCTAAGTCTAAGACACCCTAGTTAGCTCTATGCACTGTTCTTAGTAACAAACTTTCGCTATCAGAGAAACGAGGTCCCCGGATGCAGAGTCGGTTACACGTACATGGGCAAACCGATTATAGAAGCAGCATGCACTAGCTCGTCCGGTACTTCTTTTCTTTTTTCTCGTCGACCTTGCTGGCAAAATTAGTACACGTTTCCGTACGTGCACGGTTCTTCCGAGAGGAAGTAATTAAGCGCTCCTTTTTCTTCTTCTGCTTGTTCCCCTTGTATATAGAAGTTTATACACACGCAGTCCTTCCTCAGAAGACACTAATTTAGTCGACGAAAGCAAATTAGTTGTCGCAGGAAAGAGATGCGAAAAAAAAAGCTGAGAATTGCTATATACGACGTTGTCTTCTTCATTTCAGGAAGACAGAAGGGGGCAACAGATGGCGCGGACGTATAGTAACTGATTTACCACGACTCGGTAAAGAGTGAACAGGAAACCGCTCCGCACGTACATCGCACACTTTCCTTTAACGTAACTGCAACGCAGTGGTTGCGTATACTCGCTTTTTTTTTATTTTCTTCCTAGTGCGACACATACGCCGCGTAACAATATATACGTCAACAGGATAACATGGTAGCTGACACAGAATGTTCCAAAGTGACCTTCGCAACAGCCATGGCGCTTATTTACAAAATAGAGATAGACCGAAAGCTGCGGTGTTACATTATAATGTTCACACAAAACTAAAACAGTGTTTTATATACTGAAATTTCTAACGACCACCTAATCAATTTAGTTTATGTTTGGTATTTGACAAGTGAGGCACTGGCAAAACGTGGCCACTCCTCAAGAGATGGCACGACGTGTGAAATAGACGGTTGAAACCAAATCGGCCTACAACGGAACTGGCTGCGGATTACAACATGTAGTACAGATTAAACATGCAGTCAGGCAGAACACAAACAGGGGGCGTCCTAACAATATAATTGATGATGTACCATTCTAGATACAATGCGAAACGCTTAAGACAGGGGTCTCGAACACGCGGCCTGCCGACCTCTCGTTTGCGGCCCGCACAATTAGGATATACATAGACAGTGTTTGTCCCGTATTTCCTTGATATATCTGCATGACACTGCTAAATTGTTCTCGCACTATTTCCTCAAGAGTGATAACACGTTGTGCGGGTAAGCTGCAGACTGGTCTTGAGCATTTTTTTCGTGAGGCACTGAATTATAGGTCTCCCTGCGTTGAAACTATATAGCCGCGAAACAAAACTCCATACTTCAGGATAGGAGCCCGGATTTGAGTCATTGTGTAGGTAGATATGCTCCTGGCAACTTGACGCCACATTCCCTGATTAAACTACCCTTATATCAAATATGGGAAACGGAAGTATCCTTTAAATCGCAACGTTAAAAGACATTTTGTTCATCCCCCCTCTCCCGCTCTCCATTTATTACTTGGGGTAGAAAAGAAAGGCGAAATGGACGTATAGACCAGGATATTTCAACTCTCACACCGACATTTATAGCAGGCATGCATAATCCTGACCCCAGTTGTCATCTGTCGGCGAAGCCAGAGTGGGGGCCGCGAGATGGTTACGTCAAACCTGATGGCGGGCGAACACTGGCGGCAATGATGTTATAAGAACAGGCTGGGTGATGTCGTAGTCGTCCATGTCACGTAATCAGCAGCCCCCTAGCAGGGATGGCTGCCGCCTGCAAGAGCTGAAAATTCTGGTCACGGATGCATTGGTGTGTCGCCATATTGGGCAGTTAACCTTCGCGTTTTGCTTCTTTATTAACCAAACGAACTATGTTACGGTAGACGCATACGCGTGAAAAGGGTTGGGTTGGGGCATACGACGTTTCATGGCTTTATTTATTCACGTCGCAATATACGAAAACAAGAAAACAGCTTAACAGTCCAACATGGCGGCACCCAGATGTCTTATGGAGAATAGTCAATATAAGCGAATTTGTGAAGTGAAGAGGAAAGCGCATGCAATGCCTCTCTGAAGACGGACACAGCAGACCTGAGTGAGAAAGTCAGGAGACTACCACGCGTGAGATGCAAGCGCCCGATAACTACAAAACTACTTCAACCAGCTGATCAACGACTGTCCTCGGCACTGTGGTCAACGTACGCCGCACAACACGCACCTACCGAAACAGCGAGACCACATGTGCTCTTCCTCGAAGGACAAAAAAAGAAAAAAAGACGCATGGACGAAGGACAAAGCGCCATTTATCAGAACGTGTCATCGCTCCGCTAGGCATCGGGAGGGCAAGAAAAATAAGGAAACGCTAAACGCGTGCACCTTGTTACAGTAGCGCCGTCTCCTTTGCTGCTACGCGACGCTAAAACAAAACCTCGTTCCGCAGACGACCGGTCTCCGCCGAAGCCCGCCGCTGGAGGTCACCCGCTAACGCCCCACTTCTGGAAGCAGCGCGGCGCCGCGTACACATATACGGCACGCGACCCGCATGAGCTACCATCGTCAAAGACAGAGGGCAACTGTCTTTACAGTTACTCACCGGGCAACCAGCGGGAGCACCACCACATTGCAGCACGGCCGAGGCAGCAGAAGAGGGAGCTCGCATCGGCTTTCTTTTTCTATCGCCCTTCATCTCTCTATTCACGGAGGCGCCACCCTCTCCTTCTCGACCTCTTCGGGGCAGCCGTTAATTCACTTTCCTTTTGTCTCGTCGCTTTCAAAAGGCCGTTTCCGCGCCGCGACGAGGTTGAGGGGTGAAGCGCGAGGCCAGACGAAAGAGCGAGCGGGAAAAGTAGGGAGCGGGTTCGGCTGCTGCTAAAACGGCGGCGCTAGCCGAAAATAGGCCACTCACTGGTGCCGCCGCAGCCGTATTGCACGGCTGTTTTCGGGTGCCTCCGGGGAAGCCCGTTGAACGTGCGGCATGTAAGCACAACTAGGCGCTCTGCATAAGCTACTCGCGCACATCTGGGCCGGATAAAAGAGACTTTTAAACATTCACGCAGAAGCGACTCGAGTCGCTGTCTACGTACGTGTGTAAGTAGGTCGTTGGATTTAGGTAGAATGCTTTCGGTGCAACAGTGGGGAGTCGGTATGAGCCAATATTAGCCGACACTAGCCATAAGGGTGACTGTGACTGTGCTGCGTGGAGCACAGTTACAGCGAAAGCTACGAGAGCTCCCTTTGAGAACCTTTCAAAACACTCATTGCGTAACTACTTATAGCACACTTACTGGTTACCCACTACGGCATTAATAATAATACTCTCTGGGTAGAAGATCAGCATTCGCTATGCTATTTTTCATCATTCTTCTGAGAAGCGTCCTATCCGCTAAACACTTGCAAGGAATTTCATACCAATCATTCATGCAATGGTTGACGACGATGAGGAATTATGGGTGAAGTTGATATGCGCCACAGTTAATAGGGAAACAAGAACAAGCTTTTGTAATGGGTTCGAGCATTGGACGGCCCACTTGATACGCTATTCACATTGTGCGACGACTGCTTGTTAATTCTTTCGCTGTTTTAAAATGCTTTGTAAGTCGCATTAACGCGTTTGCTTTTCCGACATCAAGCCTGCCTAAGGCAAGTTTGCCAACAAGTCCAAAACACCGGTGTGGATTAGTGGTAGAATACTGGGCTGGCACCCAGCGGACCCGGGTTCGAGCGGCGGCGGCAGACAACTGCGCGTGACCTGAGTGGTGATCTCATAAGAGCTTTCGCTGTAAAACGAGGACACAAAGAAGGCACACACATGCATGTATGTGTTTGTGTGCCTTTTTTGTGTCTTCGTTTTTAATGCGCTATTATTCATAATCATGAAATACCAACGAGCCTCGATGTCCACCTTGTTGCACATATGTACCGCAATTAATTGTAGCACAGCTATTTTCATATTCCATATTAGACAAATAAACCTCACAACTGTCTACGAATATACGATTGTTTAGCTATTTCACTTGCTTCCATGTATGTGCGCTGATGTTGTTCAAGTGTATTTGCACTATTCTGCGAGGACTGAAAGTGCGAGTTTTCCACTAATAAAACTCCACTTAGAAAATTGCCAGTCCTGCGCGTATCTTTTTTAAGTCAATGTGCTTGTTTGCGCTTCTTAAACATCAGCGTTCGAAACCTTTCACAGCTGAAAGGTTCTGTCCGAGTGCACTTCAGAGAATAAGGATTCGGTGCCTTGGAAACCCCAGTCAGACAGGAACGTGAGAGAGACGGCAACACGATGCGCTATCTTGACTTTCCCGCGTTAATATAACAACACAAGGCGCATCGTCTCTCTCACGTACCTGTCTGTCAGCTCTCAATATGTCGTCAAGTTTCGTTTACCAACATGCCCGAAAAATGGCATTGTTGAATGAGGGCGCGCTTAAAAGAGCGCCAGCCAACAGACAATAACGTCAGGTCTCCTTCTTCGTCTCTCCCCAGTGATTATATTGAGATGGCGTTTGCTCATGATGCGTGGTTCAATGGAGGTGTTATTTTGCTTAACAATTGTTATTTTATTCCAGTACGGCGCGAAACGCTCCCGTCACCTCCTGCAAGCCAGCCTTCACATGCGACACAATCAGTTACAACCGCTGGATACATGATAGAACATTCCACAAGAGACTACTTCACTTCATATAACCCCAGCATAACGGTACCACAATTCATACACGTCTACGCGCAAAATATTATCGCAATTAAAAAAAACGGCGGTTTTTCATCCACGGCAGCGGAAGCACTTATCCGTTCCCTTTGAAAGCCATGGCAAGGCAAACACACTGACGCCGGACATCGTGGCGCTTGAAAGACCATGCATGCACGCCACGACAGCCGCCACCGCAAGGTGCACTTCATTCGCGGACCACTGAGTAAAAACAGGCAGAACTGCTGTACGGCAGAACGCCTCGCCCTAAGTCTGTTTTGACCACAGACACGCAGAAAGACCCCGGGTGGCATTCTGCAAGTGTCCACAAAACGAACTGTCCGTTTCAGCGCGCACTAACCTTCATTTCCTCTTCTCAGAATTGTCCCATACGACGACGAAATCAACGACAACCGAGCTGTGAAAGATTCTGTCTAAGCCCATTTATTGTTTTCAGGTGACCTCCTAAACCCCGTTGCGATGAAAATGGAGAACTTGACCTTTACAGCTGCAAACGCGCATTCAAGTAATGATAAGAAAAAATTGGCCCAGTATCTGCATGTAATCTACAAATGTCGTCGAAAGACGATAATCTTGCGTGTGGAGAGAGTGAAGAAAACGTTAATTTGATGTTCTGCCCAAGAAAATCTGTGAATGGTATTCTGGAGGCGCAGCGTTAGAGTGCCTCAAGCGTGCAGTGGAGGCGAACGAACGCATCAAGTCACGTCACACGTGAGACATGAGCGCCATCTGGCAGTTTTTTTTTTTTTTTAGAAAACGAAGCGCATGGCTTTGAGAAAGGTGTGCGCGCCCGTCTCAGATGTGATAAGGTGCAGAACGCGAGGCGACGGGTAGGTGCCACCACCGTTTTGTTTTAGCAAAGCGTTGGAAACACTCGCCTTTTCGGGCAAGCGTTGCACAGTCAGCGCAGCGTGATAAGCGCTACAGTCCTTAAAATTACTTCTGTATGCCTTTTCTAGTAAAAGATAAACATGCAAGACATACACGTGTTGTTATGGTGCCCCAGACATGCGCAATAATTGCTTTTCAATTGACAATTGCACAAGTATGAACGCTGAACCTTGAGCAACATTGGTGGGCGCTGCGGATGGGGTCGCCCGTTTCACGTACCCGGTGCTGTAAGGAGTGGACAAACAGAGAAATAGACAGACAGACAGACAGACAGACAGACAGACAGACAGACAGACAGACAGACAGACAGACAGACAGACAGACAGACAGACAGACAGACCAAAACTTTTGCGTCGAAGGTCCCGAGAAAGACTATCGTCATTAAAAGAAGAGACGAGAGCCTTCGTTCCTGGCAATGCCGTCACCGAAAAAACGCGAGCTCAACGAACGGGTGAGCGAGCGCGGTCCAGTTTCTCTTCTCGGAATACACGGCGATGAGTCAGTCTGCCGCCCACACACAGTCAAACACACGCGCGCAGTGGGCGACCGGGTCGCTGTGCAGCACAACATGCGGATGCGTCTAGACGCACAGCTGGGCCTGCGGCGCGAGGGCTGACACGCGACGTGGGACGACGAGCGCACGATGCTGGCGCGCTATATTTGCTGCTGCCGGAGGAGGGCTTCGCCGCACTGCTTCTGCCACCGGGGCGGTGCTGGCTGAGAACGCGGGAAAGTCAATAGCTGCACAGAGGGCGCAATGCACGGCAACTTTTCCCTCGTGCACGACAATGCAATTTTTTTTCGGTAAATTCATCTCACGTCTTTCTCTTCTTGCCAATGGTCACTCATCACCATGCACTCCGTGGATATGCTGTGATTTCTTTTTTATTGTTAATGTTACCATTTTTACATTGAAGTATGTATGGTTAGAAGAAACGAAAAACCGTCCTGCAGTGGTGTCACCAGCGGTCTCCATTAGTTGTGTTATCAGCTAGGCGTTCGCAGCGCCGTACCCGAACCCGCGCGCCATTGGCTTGCTCGCGATGTCAGACGCCGCTGAGTTAGCTCGCGATGCCCAACGCTTGCAACAACGCGGCGTCAATGTGACGATTGCGGGAGCGCATTCGCAGGGACAGTTTCTCTGGCGGCACACTGGCTTCGACGTCTGTGACAAGCCTGTGGTTCGAGAACAACCACTGTGATTAAGGCATTGCGAAACGCATTCAAGCACTGATTACGCTCTTCCATGACTGTGATCACGAGAGGCACAATGTGAAAAAAAAACAACACTGTGGTAAACCCAAGCCAAACGTGTGTTTAACGTCATTAAGAAGCACGAACATGTAAACAATAATTGCGAAAGGCTTCAGTTCCATGTCGGGTTAAACCCACTGCTAAACACCGGGGCCGAACACTTCAGCTTTAGCTGGTAAACCATTTGTACGGAGTGCTTGGGCGGTGATTTTTCGTTTAGAACCACTCGGTGGATTTCGCGCTAAACGGCTGTGCCGTCAGCGAACTCCTGGTGCCATGCGTAGCTCTCGCCGATCGCTATCCCGTCCTCGAACGTCTCCCAACAATTTCTCCCTATTTATTCTCTCTTCTTTCCTTCAAGAACCACCTCTACTACTTATTTTAGTGCAGACATGCATATACGCGCAGTGTAGGATTATAACAAAAAACTAACGTACGGCATATATATATATATATATATATATATATATATATATATATATATATATATATATATATATATATATATATATATATATATATATATATATATATATATATATGAGAGAGAGACAGAGAGATAGCTGCGTATAGGCAATGGACATATAGCACGATGGAGGACGGAGGACACTCACGAAAAAAAGTTTTGGAAGTGGCGTTTACAAGAGCAGTCGTGTTTCGACGGGGTATACATATATATTACGAGTGCTCATTTTAAAAACGACACGGTACGGCACATTGCCCGAATAAGTACGTGATATAACAGCTGTTGCGAGATCACAACTGGTCACGCGCAGCGCCTTAGTTGTCCGCCACCGCCGGTATCCGTAACCAGTATCGCAAGAAGTAAGAAAAAAATGCACAGCAATTACAAAACACCAAACGCACAATGAGATTGGAACCCGGGTTCGCTCCGTGCCAATGCAGTATTCTACCACTGAGATACGCCAGTGCTTGGGACTTCTTCGGAAACTTGCCTTAGGCAGGCTTGATGTCGGGAAAAGAATCACGTCAGTATGAGTAATAAAGCGTTTTAGAACAACAAAAGAACAACCAGGTGTCACACAATGGGAATAGCTTAATGAGTGGGTCATTCAATGCTCGAACCCATTAAAAAAGCTTGTTCTTGTTCCCCTATTAACTGTGGCGCATACCCACTTCAGGCATAGTTCCTCATCGTCGTCAGCCACGGCATGAACAATATGTACAAAATTCCTTGCAAGTGTTTCTCAGGAGAATGACCACGCTTCTCAGGAGAATGACGAAGGATAGCACAGCGAGAGCTGGGCTACTGCCCAGAAATTATAATTATTAATGCCGCAGTGGGTACTCAGCAAGTGCGCTTGCAGCAGTTATCGAATGAGTGTTTAGAAAAGGCTCTGAAATGTTGGTCTTACAGCTTTCATTGTGACTGTACTGTGCCTTAATTTCGCGCAGGCCTGGCGTTGTTTTTTTTTCTTTACCTCATTTCTTAAGCGCGAACGTATCGCGGCCTTGGAGAGGCAAGTTTCGTCTTAAAACAAATCATTCAGTCCTAAAGGGAGTTCGAGGGCAACACGCACATTACTCACGTGCCGCCACGTCGATATGCACAAGTTTTATTACATTGGCACATTGTATGTAATGCTTGTCGGTGCTCTACGTCTAAGAACCACAATGGGATTCGTTGTGTGCTTCGTTAACGTGCCTCCAAATCGAAGTGCATCAAAATGCGGCTACCGCGGCCGGGATTCGATCCCAGAACCTTCGGGTCAGCAGTGGAGCCCGATAACCTCGTGCACAGCGACGGACATACAGTTTTATACGCACACCTATAGCTATATATAGCTACGTCTATATAAAATACGATGCCGCAAGCATGGTTGCCACGCTATCGTTGACCTCGACAGTGTGACTTATCACATCCGAGCAGACGTCGACTCCTGATCCTCAACGCGCGATTCGCCACAGAGTGACAAAACAATCCGAGCGGTCCCAGTCAGAGTGAGTTTGCTATTCTTGCGAATCAATGAAGCCTGCTAAAAATAGCTCGCCCAAAATGCTTCTCTATAGAACACGCGCATGCGTGGGCAACAGCGACGTAAGTGGCGGAAGAGCGCCTCTGAACTTCCGCCACGCGCACACACGCGAATGCCCTCTCGGGCGTCCGAATATAATTGATCGGAACGGCTAGAGGAGGCACTTCCTCCATTACATTCACCTCGATCAAACGGCTATATTGCTCAACAACTTTTCTTTTTCTTTGCCCATGGCTGAGTCCGTGCGTGGGAAAGCTCCATTATGTGAGCCACCAAAGTGTGCGCGTCTATGTATACATATAACGTGTCAGAAAAGAGCCGACCTCTAACGCCGAAAAAGCAACTTCTCTGCTTCGATGTGCATACGACAGAAAGGCGGGTAGTTGGCTTGGCCGCATAGTGGAAAGTATGCGAAGACAGAAGTGGAAGAAACGACGAAAACATAAAACAATGCACACAAAGACCAGCGCCGACTAATATAACTGATCTACAACAAACATATACACATTCCCGACATCAATTACAGAATAACTAAGCACGCCTGAGAACAGGGGAGTGCATTTACTTAAAAGCGATAAAACCATACATACACATGACACGTTGCTTGGCAAGTTGATTTCATTTTTATTCAATGCGATGGACGCGTGACTAACACAGCGTCATCAATTAAGCGATATGCCAATATTATGCGATCTCTCTCGTTGTCCGATTAGAGTGAGCGTACGAAACGATTGAGCTCGCAAAGAACCATGCAATGCTAAATACGTGTCAGGCCGATTGCCTTCGGATTACATTTAGGCATCGGCCGGTCTCATCTGTACGTATAGCACGGGCTAAAATTGAACGGAATCTTGAAAATTTCGCTTTCTTTGCAGTCCAAATCCGAGTTCAACGCTTCTTGTCGACCCTTCTATGTCGAAAAGTTGGGAAGCGACATGAAACGGGTACGAACGCGCGTTTCTATAAATCTTACGAAGACTGAATGCATAAGACCAAATGCAGATCGATCCTGCGCCCTGAAGGTACCCGCCGTTCCTGAACAATAATTGCTTTCGTCATCCCCATTCCCATGGGTAGGGTAGAAAACTACCCTAACCTAAGTTTATGTACAGTTAAAGGGGCCACGACACGGCCACCCTATCATTTTCGATGTTCAGCAAAAACTACAAGGACGTCTATGCAAATATGACAAAAGGGCCGTAAAAGAACATTAGAGCACACACGCACAGACACACACACAAAGCCCTAAAAGTGGCCGGCTGTAAATCGGCGGCGGCCACCATTTTGCCATGGCGTCATGTGCTCGAAGGAACGGAGCCGTCGTCTTCTATACAAAAACTTCAGGAGCTGAAAATCATTCACTTTCAGTGTCAAGCTGAACAGAGCTAAAATATGTCGACTTCACGCGCAGCTGACCACGGAACAACATCGTTCGTACAGGTAGACGCTCGTCAGGTCTCGCGAGTACGTCAGTCTTGTTAGACTTTCATGTCGCTCACGTCTTCAAAAAAATATTCAATAAGAAATTAAGTGTCCGCCCAAATAAGCCGAACTCGCGCCAGCTTAATTGTGAACGCAAAAGGATTAACCCAACTTATGATTACGATTTTTTTTTCTTCGGGACGTCAATAAAGTTTGATTGATATGTGGGCTTTCACGTCCCAAAACCACCAAATGATTGTGAGAGACGCCGTAGAGGAGGGCTCCAGAAATTTCGACCACCTGGGGTTTTTCAACGAGCACCCAAATCTGAGCACACGGGCCTACAGCATTTTCGCCTCCATTGAAAATGGACGTCAATAAAGTTTGCCACACCATATCACACCATGGATATTATGATCAAAAATTTGGTGTGATAGCCCCTTTAACTCACTGCCTTTCCTGTTTCTCTCTTGAAAGCGGCTTTCAGGTGTACAGCCGAACGTTTCTCATTATACTCACACGAAAACGGCCATGCCAGCTTGCTTGCAAGAGAGATTCCCGTAGTTTCCTTCATAAAATTCCTTCAGTTAACCACACGTCCTCCTTGTTACAACCGCTCTGTGACCGTAAAATGTTACTCCCTATCCATTTCCCTTGAAGCTAGAGAATACAACGATTTACGTATAGACCAATTCACATAGTCGGCGCATTTATATAAAAATACAACTTTCAGTCGTGACAACATCTACAAATTAATATATTCTATACAAAGCGTATCCCACATTTTCTTATCCTACAATGCAACACAGATGTCGTGACAGTATTTACCCATAAAACATCCTGCAACGCGTATCCCGCACGTTCTTACCCTCAAATAAAATAGAGATGATTATTACTGATCTCAAGTTTCCCTCTCCTGCCCTCGCCTAGACTTGTGCGTTACGTGGTATACAGCTGTTTTTCCCGTACGTAATGCGACCGTTGGCAGCTGGTGCGTCGTGCTCGCGAGCGACAACGAGCGCCATTTCAACGCCTCCGAAACTTGTATGTGTACGCAGCTATAGTGCGGACACAGCTGCTGCAGTTAGGTCCAGACACGCCTCACTTGCGCCCGGCCATGCAAGCGACACACATATAGCAAGCACGTCGTTCAACAGCCGCAACGCCGAGAAACGCCGGCTTGCCGCTCAACTTTAGATGATGGAATATGTTTATTCTTGCTCGTGAAAAGTCTATACAAAAATGTGCAAACAGTAGCACTAGGTCTTTCAGAACATGCTCTGTTTCACGGCATTGATTTGATTGATTTGTGGGGTTTAACGTCCCAAAACCCCCATATGATTATGAGAGACGCCGTAGTGGAGGGCTCCGGAAATTTAGACCACCTGGGGTTCTTTAATGTGTACCCAAATCTGAGTACACAGGCCTACAACATTTCCGCCTCCATCGGAAATGCAGCCGCCACAGCCGGGATTTGATCCCGTGACCTGCGGGTCAGCAGCCGAGTACCTTAGCCACTAGACCACCGTGACGGAGACACTTTTCATAAATACGCCACCTGACGGGGAGCTTTTCGTCAGTTTCGCTTCGCAAAGGAGCGTGGGATAGCTAGCGCCATCATGAGGGCATGGAAAGCGAGCCGTCAAATGCGTGACTGCTGTGACGTTTGTGTTTTCGGCTAATTCTCCGTATTATTCCCAGCAATCACACCGCTTTCTGAGCTGCTTCCGCTGCACAATGAGCAATATTTTGTACCCTTCAACGGGTTCGACCAGCAGCTTGGCATGTTATGACGGGCAATGCATGGATACGGCCTGCAAGAGACTCATCGGCGTGCCCTCCCGACGCGGTTCGCGTCCTGCAAGAGCGCAAGAGGTGTCTCTGTGCGCTGCACGAAACTCGCATCAGCGTCGCTGGGACACGCAGCCTGCGTCGTCTGCTGCAGAGCCCTCACAATGGCGGCAGACTGCAGTTCTCGTTTGCGGCGCTATATGTATACACGTAAACGCAACACAATACTCGTCTTTATTGAAGCTGAATTGTAAGCATTCTTAGAACGGGGCCGATTCCGCGTAAAACGCAGACCGAGGAAGTGTACTACACGACACACTGACCCACCATTGGCGATGATACGTCAAAATGCCAAACGAAACAATTTAACTTTGGGAAACGAGGCCACGCCAACACGAAGAAAAACCATGGAGCCCAAAACGAGGGGAGTATGTGTATATAAACCATTGCTCCCGAAGCACGGGTACAACCACAGACCGATCCGCTCACAATGTCCGGGGCCTTCTGTTTATAGTCCCGACTGGCGTCGCATCGACGGATCGACGTATATATTTACGCTCTAATGCAAAGACTGCGTTGCGGAAAACACGCCACGGTCCTGAAATATGTAAGCAACTGCGATGTAACAATTAACTTAGTGGAACAGACTGTGCAACCATACACTATGACTCAGAAGAAAATGCACACAAAGTGGTTATTTGGACCAATACTATCAGAATTGCTGTATCATTTCAATTGTCATACAAAGTTGTTATTAACATTTCCTGTCATGACTCTGAACGAAAAACACCTTTCACGACTGCACTTCCAGGTGGCAATGCCAGACAATTAAGGTTATCCAAAATTATCGGAAATGTTAATTGACTTTGTTTTATTTCATCTTTTTTTCGCGCTCATCAACTGAGAATTGAGCGGTTCTCCCACCTTGTGATAAGAAAATAAATTAAAATGAAGTTGAACAAAGCAAATAAGGCTAAAACAAAAATATGATCTAAATGTCTTTATTTATATATACCGGTTATCACACGGGCAATTTCAATCGCAATCAGGGCTATCATGACCGGTTTTTTAGATCGCGATCAACTTTGTTGTCACTGCTACACGGCCCAAGCTAATCCGGTTTGAGCTTGGGTATGATGAAATGTACCAGGTGGCACTTGCGTGCCGTAAAACATGCCACTGACAAAACTCGGCGTATACGGCATATATATATATATATATATATATATATATATATATATATATATATATATATATATATATATATATATATATATATTAGCGATTAGTGCAAGAACCTCTCGAACGTTAAAAACTTTGCGGACCACTACGAAAGCTATTTCACAAATACATCATTCATTCGATAGAGTTTTCCGTCGCCTTGCCTGTATTGCAGTAAGAGATTATTTATCTTCACCTTCATTTCTCAAGGCACCCGCTCGTAGCCGCCGTCCAGTCGCAGCGAAGCGACAATCTCGTCGTACACGACACAGTTTCACGTCTGCCGCCTCAAGTCTCCCATGCCGCTGCTGACACGGGTGAATTACGGTAAAGGTCTCTCCATTCGAACACGAAGTGGGCGTATACGCTGCGACGTAGTCGAAAATCAGGCGACACTCAAATCAGTTTGCTTCGAGGTGTTACACCTGCTCCGACAGAGCGAGAGTCGAACTGACCGGAGAAATCAACTGTCGTCTGCTCCTCCCTTAACTATACATGCATGCGGTCAATACGACTAATCTTAAATGTTCCAGTTTAAACAGCTAACTATTTGCTTTTCATTAAAATCTGGCTGTTTTATTGTGAACTAATTGAACTGTGCTCGATTTTCTTTTTTATTGTGTTTTCAACAAGCTCGGCCAACGGGAGCAGACGAGAGCTATAAATCACGATATCTCAGCCAGAACACGACGCACACATTGCGTTAGTCTTGATCTCGATCGCGCCTGATCGCTATTAAAAGTGGCCGTGTGGAACCGCTATTACTCAATAATCGGCAAAGCTTTTCAGAATAGCGTACAATTATCGCGCTTTTTTATATTCCATCGTAAGTATAAAGAGGTTCAAAAAAGAACCCTTAGAGTGGAAGCCCTCACGACAGTTTAGCAGGAAGTGTGAAACAAAATTTGTCTGCCCGCACGTCCTGTTAGAGGTTGAAGCATTTTATTGATTGATTGACATGTGGGGTTTAACGTCCCAAATTACGTCACGTATATAACTGTGTAGCACTTTCTACTCGGACACTTCGTTCCCCGCGTTGTACATAGCAGGTGAAAGCTATGGCCACTTTGCGCAACAACAAAAAAAAGAAAATAACAAATAGGATCACCACCTGACTTGACGCGCTGGACGCACGGTCTACCGTATCGACCACTCCTGGCTTTCATACGGGAAAGAGAACTTTTTCTTGTTATTTAACTGATGCTGTAGCACATACTGGCGCCAACAGTAACATTAAAAAAAAAACTATAGCAACTGGGCTGAGTGCTCACATAGTGGTGGCCTGTTTCACCTTCGGTGCACTTGGAACACGTATGCTCACGTTTAGCGAAGTAAACGAAAAGTGAGCGCCCTTAATTAAACACCATAGATTTGACGAGCAGTCGTCTATAATGCAGAGCACGCAGCAGCATCGAGTCACGGTAATTTTCGATTGAAGCTCGCGCACATGAGCTTGCATAGAATTCACCTTCCCCTCCGTTGGGTGCGAGCCATGTGCAGAGGAAAAGAACAACAGCAGCGTACATAGCCGGCAGTGCCGTCTGCGCAGCGATGCTGTCCCGAGTACGTGCGCGGTCTTCTAAAAAGTCTTCGCGCTGCCTCGAGGCAGGCACACCTTCGATGGCGTGACGCGAGAAACCGTCGGTGCTCGTGATTACAGCTTGCTTCGCGTCTTCGTTCTTGGCCACAGGGCATGCACCACCCTTTCTTTCTTTCTTTCTTTTCCATTCGTTAGTTCTTTCTTTTGCTCCATTCCTTTCTTTCTCTTCTTCGGGTCCTTTTTGTCCTATCCATTTTTTGAAGCTTTCTTTCTTTTCCTTCGTTCGTATTGTCTTGAGCTTGGAAGCTAAACGCACGTTGTGACACTGTCAGCGCATAGGAAGCTGTGAAGTATGCGCGTGCAAGCATGCATCACACTGCAACTGTATGTGTACGGTTGTCGCGCGCTCAAAAAGAGGTCTACATGACAGACAGCGGAAAAAGGTTGCTCTAATACCCACATAGGTGTTATTGCTACCTTTCGAAACAAAAAACACGTCGGCTATAGACCACAAGGAACGGAGAAGTATGCGATACCACGGGCGTCTATGTACCGAGCGGCTGTCGATCGTCGGCGCTTGTCGAATGTGTTCCGTCACCCGGGGGATGGGCGTCAGCGCCGAACGTTGGTCGCCGCGATTACGTGAAATTACACACATCATGCCCAGGAAGAAAAAGGAACGTCATGCAATCACGCGAACCGGCGTAACGAAATTTTTTTTTGTTATGTATACACGCGTACGCCGCGTTCAATTGGTCCCATAACAGTGCCGCGGGAAAGCACGCATGCGCACGTATGCGTGTAAAAATAGACGTCCATGGTGTCTCGTTCTGGTGTGACACGAATTCATCTCGCAGTCGAATGTGTAACCGTGTAACTCCTTTCTCGTTTTGGCTGTAGCACTGTATTTGAATATTCCGGAATACTCGAACACACCTGTAGCTGGTATAATTCAGACTGCGAGATCGGCTGCGATAGCACCCCCCCCCCACCCTTTTTTTTTTTTTTAGTTGCGCATGGAGACAGCCTCCCGGGCGCCGCAGTGGACATTTACAATGGTAATCGGGGCAAGCCGGACAGCCCCTCGAGTGCTTTGACAACGCACAACACGTGATATCCTCTCGTCGGCTTTATCAGCACGCTCTTTTCGGACGCGTCATGGGAGCAGCTGGGCACCACCGAGATAACACACAACCTGCGCACAGGCGAGCAAGCAAAACGTCAGAAAAAAAAAAGCTACTGCAAGCTGACGTTCAAAGGTGTTGAGTGATAACGATTACATTGTTTTTTTTTTTTTCATCTAACAAAATACGAAATCATTGAGGAATCAGCAGTGACAGTGTACTTTATTCTCCGCGAGCTCGATTGTTCCAAGAGGCGCGTATTATCTGTGCGAGAGGTCTATTTATAGAACTAATTGGCTAACAAAACTTCATTTTTAAACATTTAATAGATCGACTAAGAAAACGTATTGCAATTCACGAAGTGCATTTAATGAATATTACAGCAGAACAGCGCTAAATATAGCGAAATGAAAAATAATAGCTATGATTTATAAGTAATGGCAATAAATAAATGAAAAAAATAACAGTCAAAGAAAACACCGCACTATCAAGGCAGTCTCTTTGCATGCTTTATAAAATTAAGTATGGCATCACGTGTGCAGCAGTGGCCATGACTAAACACGGAAACCCCCCATGGAGGGAGAGGGATATCGAAGCATGCTTTCGAACACACGACCTCCAGAAGGTAGTGTTCGAACAGGAGGTTGCTGAAACTTTTACTTTAGGTTCGGGTATATTTGCGACATTATGTGAAAAAAGAGTCATCTATGGTTGGCTGATTATAATTGTAACCTTGAAGGGAATGAACGAAATCAGGCCTGTGCAAATGAAAATTTAGTGACGGTATCTCGCATCGCCGTGTTCATGCAACTTACACAATGCCTCGCGCTGCAGAAGGAGCTCGAAACCTGCACATGATTTAGAAGTACCAAAAACCGTGCAAGATATGATTACGAGGGACGAGGCTCCAGCAATTTTGGCCCTCTAGAGTTCTTTGACATGCACCTATAGACCAAAGCTGACGGACAGCGTGTATGCACAGGCCTCAAGCATTTTCACCTCTATCGAACCACCCCGATCCCGCGGCCTTCGGATAAGCATCCAGCAACGTGACCACCAGGCATCCGCGGCAGGTGCGCGATATCCCGAGGTGCTAGAAATCTGCATGGCGACAGAACAATACTGCCTGTCAAAAAAGCTTGTTCATTCTCTTACCTATATTGTGCAAGAAGCGTTCCCCGTGTATCAGCACCAATATCTGCACACACAATCTCAGAAAGAGCGCTGACAAAGGACGTCTGCACGACCCGCACAGAACTGATCATTTAACGGAACACTGGCGCGGCTCGTTCTTAGCACGGCGAGCGGTCGAATGGAGAAAAACAAGACAGCCGCTGACCAGCCATTTAATAGTTTAGGAGCGCGCACTCTGTTTTCTGAAGCCCGCGGTAGTGCCACGCAGAGATCGATAAGGAGAACACAGAAGGCGTACACCACGCGGGTTCCTCAAATCGAAAGGCATGGTGGCACGAATGAATCGTCCATATCGCGAACAAGCAAAGGGTGCAAACTAAATTGACCCAGTGCAAGGATCGCAAAAGACGCCGACTTCCAGAAAAACCCGAATGATAAAACTATGGTTATCAATAAAACACAACAGGATCATTACCTTTTCAATAACACCGAAACGGTCAACTGGGCAAGTTGGTGTGCTTCAAACTTGAACGAATATTAGCGCGACAAAAACGAGGATGAGAAGAGGAAACACCCAGACTGACTCACAACTAAAATCTTATTCCGCCCGTTTAGAAACAGAACAAATAGCATTTCAGAAAACTAAAAGAACAAACAATCATCGCGCATGCACAATGTGACAAACGAACCTTTATTTTGACATTTAAAATTATCTTTATACAATGTATAGCAATAAAAACAGTTGATTTTTGCGTTCAGCTTCATTTTCAGTTTACTTGTTTTCACAGAAAACATACATGTTTCCATAGAAATACAGGACGAGGTCCCAGAGCACTTTCCTGACGGCGGCCAACTGTCGGAAATCGTGTGAAATACGTACAAGTAAAACGCAACTCTGTCAACAACGTGGAATAAGTTATACGAATGAATGTAGTATAAACTGAAGATAGCAAAATACTAGCAATTATAAGTACAACGAAAACACAGGCTAGAAGATTAAAAGAATAGATTTAAAAAAGCCCGAAAAATATCGAATAAACGAACAAAGCAACGGTCAAAGTCAGGAAAAGATGAGTAGCTGTGGCACAATTAGGAATACCTGAATCTGAACAAGTGTATAACTACATATCTCAGGATTTTAAGGTATCCCGAACAAATGTGAATAATGTGTTTCAAAAAGAGCCAATAATGAAGACTGCTTAACGTTAAAAGGAAGACTGGTCGATGACGACGTGAAACAACCGGAGTGTTAACCAGATTAAGTAAAAACTAATGACAGTAACAAATCGTGGTTACTAGTTCGATTGGTGTTGACTAAAACAGCTGCTGGAAATATGTTCACTGGGTTCCTCATTAGTTTAAACAACACCACACACACGTTGTATTTAATAAGACTGCAGAAAAAGAATTCTGTTAACATGAAGCGCGTCCGACACGCAGCAGCTGAATGAGCTGAACCTTAGTATACGGATGGCCTGATTTTGTTATGGCAGTGCTATGTGTGTTGGATAACTGGTACCCCCCGACATGATGCAATGGTTCAGGCGACTTTGAATGAAACAAAATTGGAGGGTGTAGAAGAAAGGTGTCGTCACCGGTCGAGTGGGGCGAAAACAAAGGTTTCATTACTCAGAAAGATAACAATCGCGTCCGTGATCTGCGAAACGCACACACCAGGCACGAGCTCTCCTCTTGTGCCCACACTTCTTTTTCTTTTTTCTTGTCTTAGATATTCAACAATATTTAACACCCTCCACGGCCCGAGGTGAAGAGTCCAATATGACCCATTGGAAGTTCTGTTTACGGAAAATTTTCAAAACCACCCCCCCAGGAACCTCTTAGGCTGTGCATTTACGTTATCTTAATTATCATTATATCGTTGATGGCCTCGTCGCTTCTTAGCGTTTGGTGCATATAATCGAATTCTCTTTAAGCCTTCTTTATAGGCTATCACGCTATTTGCACAAATAAAGTAATCACTACATATGATCTCTTTGCTATTGCCAAACGCCAATAACTACAACACGGAGTCAGTGGTGTAAATTTGCTGATATAGTACATATAGCTTTTATTAAAATTCTAATATAGCAAGTTTGCGCTTCAGATGCGCGATGTGTTTTGGAAAATTTAAGATTGAATCTACAGTAACACCAAGAAACGAACATTGATCAACTACACTAATGACATGAGAATCAAGAATGACAGTAGGAAGGGTTTTTGGTATTCTGTGACTGGAATGACGAAGCATAAACGAAGTCTTGATGGGGTTTATTTTCAGCGAATAAAGGCAGCACCACGCTAAAATATTGTTCAAATCAGTATTCAACTTCGATGTAAGAGCAGTTAATGATCGCTCGCTAGCAAGCAATGTCGTGTCATCTGCGTAAAAGAAAGCTTCCCTTTGTGATAGGTGATTCTCTAAATCATTTAAAGACAGTAAGAATAGTAGTTAGACCGAGTATCAGTCCATGCGGAACCCCCTTGTTGGATATTCTGAAGTTAAAAAGCGAGGAACCAACACACACAGCCAGTTGTCTGTCTGTTGAATAACTTTTTATAAGCTTCAGCGCGGGCCCGTCGACACCTACTGCCCGTAGTTTTGAAATAATGATCAGATGATTTATTGAACGCTTTCGATAGATCTATGAAAATTGATCCGGTGTAGAAACCGGCATCTATGGCGTTTTTTGTTTTATCTGTGAGCGAAAGTATAGTGTAGTAAGTCGACGAACCTGCCCTGAAGCAAATCGATTTGACCAAAGAATATTAAATTTTGAGAGGTAGGTGGTAAGGCACTTTTCAAAGCAATTTTCAATGACCTTGCTAAAAACAGAGAGAATAGCCATAGGACGATAATTTTAAATGCAAGCTTGGTCTCCTTTTTTAAACACTGGAATAATCCTCGGTTTTCTCAGCTGACTTGAGAATATTTCACTGGTGAAGATTAAGTTGGTGATGCAAGATAAAGGGCTAGCGATGCAATGAGCGACAAATTTTATATTTGCTTAACTCGTTTGATCTAGAAACCAGATCGTTTTTCATTTGATGCGCAGCTCGTAATTTACCTTATGTATAAAATATTTATATGTAGATGTTGAATTACTGCTGTGTTGCTGTTGCGCTCCGAATTGCGAAGCTAAATTTTTGTATTTGCTTGTTGTTGTTGACGTCCCCGTCATAGATTATTGATTGCACCTCTGACTTTATCACACCACTGAGTTCCCAAATGTAAGCACTGAAACCTTTACGCCAATCCGCAGACCTCGAATGACTCCGTACCTGTTATATCATCATAACGTGCTGTGTTTCATTATTGCAGCGTTTCTCTTTCCCTTTGCTGTCAATGTTTTCTGCTGTACCTCCATATATCTATCTCCCTCATTTACCCATAACCTTAGGTACTTGACCTCGCTTACCCTCGGTATTTCTTGGCGCTGTATTGAGACTGCCTGGTCATTGTGATCATTAAATACCATCAATCCTCATTTAGTTGCACCATGGTCCCTCAATACTTATTGAGGGACCATGGTTGCACTAAATCCTAGTCCTCGAGCATCACCTTTCTTTCCGCATATACCTACCAACCACAGTCCGCAAATATGACAATATAATCCGCATAGAATAGACCTGCATGGAAGCTTCTGCTCAATCATCGCATGCACCAGCCTGTTCGTGAGACAGATTAAACCCATCGGTGCTGCCCTCTACAGCTTTTTCATCCTCACCAGACAAGTGCAAACTGCGCCTCCTGTCGAACAGTCAATGACTACAAGTCGTCGTGGTGACTATCGCCGCCCTCGTCGTGACGTGTACGTGACCAGGTTGTTTACGAGACCCAATCGGATCGTCAGCCTCGTCTTGCTCGATATCGCACGTTCTTTTCTTAGCAGCAGCCAAGTGAAGCCATCCCGGGGATGTTCGAGATTCGAGCCATCCCATCCAAAGTGTGCGCGCGCACGCTGGATTCGGAACAACTGGCGTCGGTCCGAGCCGAATGTGATAAAGGCGGCACTCTTATCACGACTGCATCGAGAGTGGATTTTGAATTGTCACGTAGGCATGAAGTAGAGGAACGAGATAAACAACGCCGAGTGCATTTTGGACAGAGAAACAGATCGATTCGACTGCCCCAGTTCGGCCTACAAATGCGGAGACACGAAGCAGCTATACTCTCTATTGGAAGCCGATCGCCTCTGGGAACTGTATGGGTTTGTGCCAATACGGAGAACCCTCGATTCCCCGAGTGTGCACAGCGTGGGCCTATCCATTCGAAATTGACCTTGTACGCTATTCGACGAAGTTACGAGAACTTAAGGGCTGACGCAGGTGCGAGAAAGATGTGATGATGTTGCACGCTTTACTGGGACTCCGAATCAATTTCTACAACCTGAAGGTTTTCACGCGCACGCGAGTTTAACAGTGCGATTCCAGTGCACACTAAACTACAAAAGATAGTCGAAATTTCTGAGCCCTAAGACGTGCTTCATAAGCAGATCGTGATCTTGGCACTGTTATGACCGCCATCGGTAGGCGCCATGCTGTCGCTGAAAAGCGTAGCCGGGCCGCGTTCCCACGCCTGGAACCCAGGTTTTCTTGGAACCAGCGTCGAGAGCTGACGGGGGAGCGGCGCTCTTGTAATCCTCAAACAAGTAGCCGACTCGCCGAATGCCTATGCCCGCCAGGTATTGCCACTGCTAGCCGGCGGATGAGACGTCACGTCGCCACGAAGCGGTAAGCCGTTCCAGAGGGGACAACAAAGACAGCGTATTCCTTTGAAGAAACGGCGACCGCCGCCACAAAGTGCCCTGCTAATTGAGCGGACAGATTGGCGGACCGTTTGATGTCTGCTGTCCGAAGCTTGGGACCCCTCGACCAGCGACATACACGACGAGCAAGAGCCTCTCTGGCGCGATCTTTAAGTGCAGTGATCTTGACTCGAAATTGGATGTTCACGTGCGCCGTGCATGCTCGTACCCCTCACCTGTTGTGTGTGTGTGTGATTGGTGTTCCACTGAAGAAGGAGGAGCCCGACAGGGCTTATAACGGCGCCGCAGAGTGCAGGACGTCGCTCTGAACCAAGTAAAGGTTTAACCACCACGCACGTGGTTTGTGAACTCTTAACCTCATGCTGTAAATATTTGTAAATAGTGCCATAAACCTTGTTTGTTTTTCGTATCCCCATCTTGTAAGCGGTCGTTTCCTCAACCCGAAGCTACACCACGCTACCACAGCACCCCGGGATCACAACAACTGGTGATCAGCGGTGGGATCACGACAGCACGTAATATATACCATACATAACATTGCTATCTATAATCTTATTTTATGGCTGTTCTTTTGCCGATGTCTTGTCGTAAGTGTTTCGTTGTTGTGCGCTTAGCAGAATGAACTCCACAATCGCATACCATCAACAAAGGGTCTCGTATACCAACGAACCTTCTAGTCATGGTGCAGCGATAGTCTCGTAAAACGCACTGTCGTTAGAAAGAGAAAATCCGGAACGCTCCGACCGATCTCTATTACCGCGTTTTACGACGTCATGCGTTGCTGCCGAGCAAGAAAAAAATAATAAAACATAGGACAGTACGAGGCTACACACACAAACCGTGGACCGGTCATTAACCGTGTGGTTTCGGTCTGGGGGCACCATATAACGGTGCAAACGTGATCTCCGGGAAGGGACTTGACCGCCTTCAACACACCTTCCGGACCAACACACTCGAAGACTCCACGGTGGACCAAATACACGGTGAACAAGAAGCAGCGGCATCACTATGGTTATAACCCTTTGTCGTTTTTAACACGGCCCTAACACGGGGTCGCTTATTAATACTTTTTTTTTCCCGGAGAGGACAGCCAAACACGAGAACACCACGGTGTGTATACCTTGTTACCTCGACAATGGCCTCAAACCCCGAACAGAGAGAGCGCCCCTCGCGTCTCGCTCTGTATAAAACGCAACGGCACAATGGAGTCACTGCTGCTTCGCGACCCGAATCACCACAGACCGCGACACGGGCACCACCACCAGGGTGTGTGTGTATAAGTTTAGACCACAGGGGGAGGGGGACATAGAGCGCAGAAAGGCAGAAGGAATACGTGCACCACGTGCGTACAACTGTACATGCAAAACGCGCAGGCGGCGACGAGGGAGACCTTGTCGGCAGCAACGGCAAGCTACCGAGAGACTGCACTGGAAACGGTATGCAGCCAGAGAGAGATGGCCGCCGCCGATAACACGTCGTCCCGTGGACGGCAAGGGGCCGCGTCCGCGTTTAGTTTGCGTGCTGCTTGACGGCGAACTCGCCTGGTATAAGCGCGCAACCGATCGCAGGCGTGTAGACCCGAAGGCGCCCGCAGGAGGAAGCGAATAAGTAGCCTGGAAAGCGCGTGCTCTATCACGCTGCCGCGAACAAACACGCCAGCCCTTCAAGTTGCACAGCCGCGGCGCCACGGCGTTGAGCGAATCTGCATAGTTGCGTGCAGCGCCGTCAGTTTCACGGCTACAAGTCTTGACTCACGCGCGATCGCAGCAGAATATATACACAAAAAGAGAAGTACGTGTTCCGATTTCCACGTATCATATTTTCATTCATAAATTAAAAAGAAACATTTCTTCTCGTACATGTCTATATGGCAGACCACAGCATCAGGCCAACCTCTAATAAAGCAAAAACATTTCCCCTCCTGTGCTGACCTCAGTTGCTGGTCATGACGAAGCGTAGTATCACCGCAAAACAAGGCGTTACAGGGAATCCTACGGAGAAGTCGCGAAAGTGTAAACTAATAGAAACGTCATGAACGAGAGTGTTTATTAGAAGGCATCCACGCTGATTGGTGCCACATGCCGCACTCTCGGTACGACGCTCAGTGCAGCACGATTTCTTAAAGGGGCCCTAAAACACTTTTTCAAGTAACCATGGAATTAATTCACGGGAAGAGCTTATTCATTGCTTCACGAATTCAAAGCCGCAATTTTTTTTTAATCCGTCCAGTGCGAATGGAGTTAGAAAGGTTTGTCGCATGCTGCAATTGCATTCTCTCTTCTCTGGTCCCGACGCAAGCGCAAGCGCTGGAAGCTAAGCAGGGAGGGATGGCAGGGCCACAGAAAAACGTCACGCACGCTTCACAACCTTGAGCATTTTTTTCTTTCTTTTCTTCGAATGCGCGCCTTTTTCAGTGCGATCGCGCGCGGACGCGTGGACAAGTAGCAGCCTCCCGCGGCGATCTCTGTAACGAGCGAGTGCACCATGTTCAAATCCGTCAATGGCTGATAGATAAAGAGAAATGGCTGATAGAGAAAGAACACGCCGAGTCACGTATCTGCCCCGCCAGCCGCGTCCGGGGAGCAATGGCTGCGTGTCCTTAAAAAAAAAAAAAAAGAAAGCCGTGTGCTCTGCGCTCTCAAGTTGCCAACTGCGGAGCCACGGACGTGAGGCTTAGTTATCCCAAAGATTTCACGACGCAGAGAGTTATGGAAAAGATGGTGATATGTGTAATATTAGGCGAAAAGATGAAAGGAAACAAGCGTGGTTTGTAAGCACATCTTGGTCGAAACTAATAAAGAATTGGCATGGGCTTCTAGCGCATAGGCAAGCTAATCGCTGAGCATCGATGCTATGGATTCCAAGAGAAGGCGAGCGCGCAAAGGGGAGTCAGAAAGTTAGGCGGACAGATGAGATTAAGGAGTTCCGGAGTTTAATACCCATGACACACGGGCAAAAGTAAAGCACTTTGAAGTAAACCCCTTTTGTCGCCTAAGGGGACCATTTGCAGAGAGGAGTGGCGCTGATGACACACGGCACCGGACTACTGCTTTAGGCGGTGCCTCAGAAGAACGCTGCAGAAAAAATGACGCTGTTTGTGGAAGGAGCAAGATTGGAAATATTAAAAAGAATCTGCGCATGTACATCACATTCAGTGACGCCGGAGCATAAAACCGTTTTTTTTTTTATTGTCTGGTGGCTTATAATGCGCATACCTGTAATTTTATCTCGCTTTTTTGCGTTTTTAGCAGCAACTTAAGTTCGTCTGGCAACTATGAACAGTCGGTGATTTGCTGTTTTTGCTTTTTGTCGTGCTTTTTACATGGCTGCGTCCAGCTGGGTCAGTGACGGCGTGCCGCGTTTCATCGTGGTCCTGCGATGTCTCAGCGCTGGGCCTGGCTCTTGTCGCCATCGGCTCCATCGAAGATGAGCTAAACGCTGCGAAGGCAAGAGTGATGAGCCTCAAATAAAGACTCGTCAAGAACAGCTCCATTTTGAGTGCTTCCGCACTGTCCCCCCGAGCCATCAACCGCGAAAGGTGGGCCTATGTGCGGAACGAACGCTGGTTCGAAGACACATTGCCGTTATTAGGTTACGGCCACTTTAAGCAGTGTTTCCGAGTGAGCCCAGCCACCTTCCGTTTCATTGTGGACAGCCTACGCCCTTCGCTAGAGAGGGTCACAACTAATATGCGCGAGTGCATTGCGGTTGAAAAGGTGGTGGCCATCGGCTTATTCAAACTGTGCTCCGTGGCAGAGGACCGAGTCGTGGCCAGTGTCTTCGGCGTCGGGCGATCGACGGTGAACGGCATTTACAAGGAGTTTTGCGAAGCCATCGTTTCTGTCTTGGAAAGCGACTGGATCAAGATGCTGAGTCCATCTGAGATGGCCGAACACATTCGGGAATTCATGGCCGTCAGTGACTTTCCCCAAGCTGTAGGAGCCCTCGACGGCTGCCACTTCCCAGTTTCGCCGCCACAAGAACATGCCACTGATTACTATAACTATAGCAGGACCGAGTTGATTGGAGGAGCATGGAAGAAGCCTTTGCCCTGCACTGGGCACCCTCAGTCAGCATGATGATGATAATGAAAGGCTTCACGGGTGGCGTTATCATTCTGTTATTTATTTATGTGCAAGTGCGTACGCTACTAGAGTCACCATGTTCTTGGGTGGCACAGCGGGGACGACGACCCAATTACGCAGTTGACTTCGCAAGCTGACCTTTCATTACGAACTGAATCCACGGCATTACACCCTGGGAACGGAAAGAACAAATCGAACGCGCAGTATAAACCGTCCCATCGCGAGAGGAGGACCGCACTGGCAGCAACGAGCGCTTCCCTGCTTTCTGGAGCGTGTTTATCATGTTTTAAGACGGGCTGTAGACTTTCTTCACTTTTATTGTGACGTTAGCAATCGAAAGGTCCATAAGATGCAAAGAAATATACAGAAAAAAAAGAAAACTGCCATCTGAATAAGTATGCGGCCCCAGGTGGTCGAAATTTCCGGCGCCCTCGACAACGGCGTCTCTCATAATCATATGATGGTTTTGGGACGTTAAACCCCGCATATCTATCTGCAATAAAGCATATATTGCGCAGTAAACAGCTCTGTCGCGGTCTAATAAGTTCGAGGACGGCTAATAAAAATTGTGCGATTAGGCGGCAGCGAGTGAGGACGCGGCGACAAATAACCGAAAGCAGGAGAAACAGGGCGAGAGAGAAAAGCAATGAAAAGAAATGGCACAAGGCCACGGTGCGCGCACTCAAGCGCGCAGCTATCTCGTCGTAAGGGGCCTCCGGGTGGAAAATAATGAACAGATTAAAGAAAAGAAAATAAAGGAAGGAAGCAGCATTGCCGTACGCCTCTGGACATGCACACGCTCGCACAAAGGGGCGGCCATGCCCGTTCTTTTCATTGAAACCTTGTTTCTCAATCGCGTTATCCGTCTCCCAGAACGACGGGTCAAAGACACGGCGGCGGCGGCCAGCGACAGCAGCTGACCGAGACAGGAGGGGGCGAGGCCTTCCAATGGATGCGAGAAAAGAATGCGACGATGCATGAGACGGATGAGTGCCGTCACACCTACCCACGTATCGGTCGCATAGAATCCTGGGCAGGAAGCGACCTACGCACGCACAAGTGTCGCTTTTGTAAAGTTGAGAACCACAGCGAAAAAAAAACTACACACATATATTTTATATAGCCCTTAAAATAACGCATTCGTACTTGCGATTCGCTCAGGAGTGCACAGACGTCTCGACTCTGGTACAATTTCGCGTGTTAAATAAATAATAATAATAATAATAATAATAATAATAATAATAATAATAATTTCTCCTGAAACGCCCCATATGGTTATGAGAGACGACGTAGTCGAGGGCCATACGGAAACTTCCACCAGCTGGGACGCTTTAATATGCACCCGCATCGCCCACAACACGGGCTTCACGCATTCCGCTTCCACCGAAAGACGACTGCCACGGCCGGGATTTCGCACCCGAGACAGCGTCCAATTTGCGTGCTCAGACTAGGCGTACGGAGTTCATACAGACTCGCACATATACACAGCCAGTGTGTGGCTTGTAATCCCGAAAGGTCCTCGTGCTGGACCGGCGACGCAAAATGCCAAGTATACTGAATTTTGGGTTTGTGGGCGCGAAAGGCTTCTGTCCAGCTCACGCTATCCAGCGAAAATGATTGACGCGCACGTGTGGTTCTCGGTACGCGTACCACTTCCGTACACCCTAGATAAACTAAAGCACGAAAATGCGACGCCCAAGGAAATCCGTCATTCTATATAGCACTGCACGCACGGTTTGAAAAACTGCATTAAAGATGCTTGAGAGCGACAACAGTCACATGGACACTCGTTTGAGAATGAGGCGCATTGGAATTACTCCTTATTTTTCTTGCAGCAGCAGAGAGTTTGGCCCGATCAGTATAAAGACAAATAGTCTTAGACATGCACGCCCTGAGGATGACTTCATAACTTGAGACTGCTACACCAATGAATTAACGGCGTGTTAAATCGAGCACAACCCTGTTGCACGGAAGGAGTAGCAATAATTTTACACAGAGACTATATAGACTCCCTATAGAATAGCTCAGACCTTCTAAACACCGATAGCTAGTATCTCTGCACACACACAAAAAAAAAGCCTGCATACGCCCCTGTCATTGTTCCGAGCGGCATCACGGACGAAAGAGGTCGAACAAAAGATTACACGTATAAGCCGGTCGATGTCGCGCGAGCGTATAAGCATTGTCCCGAAGCGGAAAGACATAAGATCCCCAAATAACGCTTTTCAAGCAATCAGAATATAAGACATTTTTTTTAGTTTCACGCGACGCATTCGTAATGGTTCAGGTTGCAGTGCAAACCACCGAGTATACCCGTCTTATATAGTTTATACATACGGCGACACTGTGCAAAGACAAGGAGAACGGGTTGGTAAAACAATAAAAGAAAACGTAAAATGTCACTTCACACGCAGTGTCCTCGTATAAGGCCGCACATGAACGGCAAGGAGTGTACGGGACACCCACCAATGCGATGTCATGAATCTAAAATTATGCGCGCGCGACTGCTGATCGTTTTCTTTTTTTTTTTATACATCTCACCCGTCGCGGAACGAAACTATAGGAAAGGGGCCTGTTACGTCACGCAGCCTGCCTTGGGGAGCCCTTCCTTCTGTTTTCGCTTAACATAACGACTCAATCCATGACCTCCGAGATACAGAGTGTACTGGTCAAAGATGTTCGTTCGGCTGCGCTGCCGCACAGCTTCTCCATTGATAAAGATGGGAGAGGTATACGTGAAGCTAAACCTATACAACGGAAACAAGTGGAGCGCTGGAATAGAAACGCTTCTATGCAATATGCAGTATATATATGACCCACCGCATACATCGTCGCCATAGAGTCGGTGTTCAAGACGAAAACATGCTCCGAATGATTTTCAACACGCACCGCTATCGAGTGGAACCACTTCCCGCAGAAGTATCGCCTCACTCAGCGACAACGTTTTCGACAACCACCATCACCAACGCCGCTTAAATATTTAAAAGTCTGTTTTACTCTATTCCCATCACTGTATTTGTTTTGCTTTACGTATGTAGTTTTGTTCCTACCCCTTTCTGCGATGCCTTTGACCTTGAGGGGTAAAAGAAATAAAACGTTTGATGTGTTGTGTTCCTCCCAATGGTTTAACCATATATGTATTTCCCGACATTTAAATCAATCTACTGAAATATTCTATTCAGTTTTTTTTTATTTTACGTGTGACACTTAGTAATGTCAAATATTTCTCATCTAAGCTCCCTTTATTATATTAATAGGCTTTTGCAACCTCCTTGAGCGCTATAGTTACCTGTATTGTATTTCTTTGGCGTATCATCAGTAAAGATTCATGGTAAGAACCGGAAACGATGGGAGACATATAGGCTGTCCTGGCGTAGCGATCGTGTGCTCAGCCAATATTTCTCGGACTTGATCGTGTCTCGGAATGCTCTCAGTTTGTCCTCCCTAAGGCATTCGAACGGAGCTTCTCCCTGACTACGGCCGTTGCAGTGCACCTTGCGTCGAACCGCCAGTTTGCAAAGGTCGAGTGAGGAGGAGGTTTATACGAAGGACGTTCGACAGCCCTGCTGGGCTGGGTGAACGAAGGATGCGAGACGGCGACCAGAAAGAGAAAAAAAAAGAGGTGTACTACGCCGCTGCCGTATAAAGTGCAGAGCAAGCCACGCGCGGTCACGTTGAATGGCAATGAACGGCCGCCGATGAGCGCACCAGGTTCAGCGAACAACGAACCGACCGGTGTGACGCAGGGGCAAAAGAAGACGCGTCAGGGCGCTCTTCGACGATAGCCCCGGTCATGTGCGTACTGTCTGTGTGTGCAGTACGTAGGCGCACATGTTTTGGAGCGCGATGCAATCATCAGAAGCTTGTCGCAGTGCAGATCTGTTCAAGCATCTGCACACATTTATGACGCCCAAAGGCATGCAGGCTTGCATGAAGCAAGCAGTAAATAATAATAATAATAATAATAATAATAATAATAATAATAATAATAATAATAATAATAATAATAATAATAATAATAACACGCTATGTGCTGAAACGCCACGTGAAGGTTCCTCTACGGTAAAACTAATGACACCAAAGTCACTGAGTGGCGTCCACGTGTTCGTGTGATCTTTTAACATAAATTTCACCTGCCTCACTCCTCGGGGACGAGGCTCTACGCGCGAAAGGAATCTTTCAGCCCACGAAAGAAACGATAGCCAACTGTCTGTCCCAGTCGGGAGTTCATCCCGCGTAACTTTTGAGGAAGCTGGTAGGAGCAATTTTGGAGGACGGAAACACCGCAAGATGTGATCTTGCAAAGAAACTTGGCACATTCGTGCAAGTATACAATCTGCTAGTATAAGCATCGCAATACGCGAATTTGACTCACTAACAAAACAGGGGTGCAAACAGGCAAACTTATTCAGCGATATAAGTTTATAGTTTGCTGCAAGCAAACATGGCGGCAAGCGATATAACGGCCAGGCGACGCGTGTCTTATTTTCGAAACAAATATAGTCCTGCGGGAAAACGCTACACAAGCGGTTGCTGTCACTCGGAGCTTGATGACGCTGCCGAGGCTGCATGCTCTATTGGCGAAGCGGTAACCGGGATCTTTGAGATAGTTTCGTAAACGGCTTCTAGAAAGCGTATGCTACGCTGTACCAGATCTCCAAGGCCATGCTTGAGAGAACGGACTCAAACATACGTGACGACATTAAAGGGGTTCAAAAGCGAATGCGCGTGCACTGCAAACATTCAAATATATGCTGGCTACAATCACGAGCCCGTAATAGACCATTTTACTACACCGTCGCAAACTATTCGAAAGGTCCGACAAACGTTTCTACAGAAGAGGTCGACAGAAAGTGATTCAAATTGGTGCTTCGAAACATACACGCAATGCGTACACACTTTATTCAGACTACAGTGGTGTGGCCACAGCTCGCATTCATAATACAAAGTTTACGAGACTGCCCTATATCGCTGCGCGACCATGCTATCGAAGCCACGACAATTTTTATGCGCCAATCACCGATTAGAAGAACAAGTAGATTGCCGCATAATCACAAAGTGCGTACGCTCAGACAAGCAACGACACGAATCAGCTGCTCATCAGAAGAGACAAATCGCAGGTCAAGTTTCCGAAAGAGTAGTCAAATTGAATCGCACAGCGAGGAAGCATTCGCGAAAGAACTGTCGAGCAGCGCAATGAACATGCACAATCCCGCCAACGAAAGGCGACCGTCCAGCTGTAGCGCGCCAAGCCGAAGAAAAATACATCTATAACTAAATGAATGACAAAGCCTGGCAATAGCAGCTGTGGCCGGCTGACAATCTAAAGACTAAAGCAGTGGTCACTGCTGGCCGATTGTGCGCGCCGTAAGGCCTAAATCACGTTTCCACAGCTGATGGCAGTGGACGGCGGGGCACGGCCGGCGCGTGGCCCCGAAGAAACATGTCGTGCCGCAAATCGACACGCGTGTGTGCACCGCAGAGTGTACGGGCGCATGGTCGCAACGCAATCGCCCCGTTTACGTCTCCCGGCCCTCAAACGCCACTTCGCCTTTTCCGAACGGTCCCGAACAATGGCTGCAGTAGGTTCCAGTGTGACGACGTCCCTGCAGAAGCAATGACAGGGGCCGTCCACGAGGCTGATGCACACACTGTGTCGTTCGCGTAGCAAGCGGTGCCCTCAAGGCTATTTGCGATCGAACGTGTCGGGGACCCATTGCTGTCATCTCTCTATATTTCGTCCCTCTGTCACTGAAAGGCGCAGCAGGCTTCACAAACACTGTTTGGCAACGAAAATACAGCAAAATGTCATTCTCACGGACATAGGCGCGCTGAACAAATATTTGCCGCCAAGCTGTCTCAAACCCGCCCCAAAGAACGACACACTGAAGTCACATTGGAGGCACACGGTGAAGAGTGCACTAACAGAATAATCCTTGTTAAGCTGTTATCCATTCTTCTGTCAGAAAGTCGCTGCCAAATACAAGAACGGTCACACTGCCCTTTATCGAGATTAACGGACAAGCAACATTTTCGTTCACAACTTATATCCCTGGAATGCGCTGCGATTTGCCGCATTTTCCCAGGAGCCTATAGGGGAGCTGCGAGCTTGGGAGAGGTGGGACCAGTCAAGATGCCGTAATCCCGTATTTGTCCTGTCATTACGAACGCACTCACGTGGCCAAACAACTGTTGATTCTGAACATTTTAAAATATACGAGCCTGTTCAGTTCTCTTTAGGTTTTTTGCGAGCACTAAACCTTCTTCAAAAAATCCCCCATAGTTCTTTAAACACTACGGCAGTTGCTACCCGCGTCCTCACAAACGTCACTTGCTAGAGTTGCTAATATAGCGAACGCACTTCACCCCTGCCTCCTCCCATTGGTACAACGGAAGATAAAAAAAAGCATCATCAGTATGTGAATCCGCTATTTTCACAGCAGTAAATTTCAATGTGCGAAATAGCAGCAGCGCCAGACTTTTCGTTTGCAATGCATTCATACATCATATCAATCCCGGAACATCTCTTGTGAAAGCGCCAGCGCCTCGGCTCTCTGCGTGAAAAGAAAGCCCGGCTTAATAAAAGCATCCGAGTATATAATGCACGACAGACAAGGCAAAAAAAAAAAAAAAGTCCAGTTCTTCCACGGAAGTCGTCTTCAATTAGCAGAGTGGTATCTTGCGGTCGTGCACAGCCAGCGCAACCAAGTGGCTGCCGCATTCAGTCGCAGCGCTTCATATAGCAGGCGTGCACTTGTATGTACATGTATATACCACGCCACGTGGGGTCACAGCTCGCCCTTTTTAACTGGCAGTAATTGAGGGGTCGGCCAGACAGTCCGACGGACGAAGAGCCTCCGGAGCAAGAGCGCTTCGTCTTCATCAGTCTCCAGCACTCACAAGGAGGCAACTTCCGGACGAAACGTCCTTCTTGTCTCTGTGTCGTTGTTTTGTTCTCGCGCTATAACTATCGTCATGCCATACCAACTAGGCCAAGCTGCCACACTCCTAAGTTACATTTCTACCAAGTCGAGAAACAAAAAACAACGAAACAACACTTTTTTTTTTCAGGCGAAGCTGATTTATCGGCGTCTTACTGGGATATCGGCTGGCGGAAACAGGAGAGAAAGGAAAGGCAGGGACGGCAATGTAATGGTAGTCGGCAGAATTTTCTCTTGGGAGGTGATAACCAATGCTGCATCGCAGCTGGGGGAGCGGGAGAGTACTGGTGTGGCTTGGATGAGGCTTGAGGGGGGTAAGCGCCCCTTTTGCACCCCCCGTAATTTTTCGATCGGAAAGGCTCTGAACACAAATGTGCCCTTTTGTGCAGTAACGCTGAGAATTGATAGCGGTGGCGGTAGCCCTTCTAGTGACTATAGTGCATGCTGTCGTTGCTCTGCTTTCGCAGGAGTTCCTGTAACTATATATGCTTAACCACGTTTATTCTGAGCAACTATTTATGACATAACAAGCCATTACAATGAGAGGCGATGTGGCTTTATACAGCTTCCCTGTATTTGCACTACGTTGCGTGCGCCGGCTCCCAAGGTTGTTGCGCGCATGGCTTGTCCCGTCGTCATTACTCTCTCCGACACACGAGCCAAGCCAGGTCATCGAAAACGTCACTGCGCATATGCGCGGCAGTCTCGACTAGCAGTACACGTCATTTCAAAGACAATGTGCAGGTAAAAAAAATCAGGTCGCTCGAAAATCTTAGTGACCCGGAAACAGCGTGCACGGTTTCAAGAGCGCGCAGAAATGTTGCTCCAAGACGAGGTGACGAGTATGAGGTCATTGCATCACGCGAAGGTAGCGCCACTTTAATGCGTACAACCAACGAAGACCCATATGTACACGCGTATGCAGTAATATCTTTTAAATATACAATATTTCAATACTAACATGAAAATTGTGGACTCCGTAAACTAATTTACGGTAACTTGACAGGGCACATCGAATAGTTGAAGTTTCTCCCATCAGGTGGCGCCACAGGTCATTTTTTGGCAATTTTCAATGAAGAGTGAGTGAGTGAAACAACTTTATTCGGTCCACAATAGACGCGAGTAAACTCAGCGTCACCTGGCTAGGCCCACTCGGGGACCATCAGGTTAAACCTGACGGCCCTCGCGCGGGCCCTCTGGACATACAACTCCACTTCTCCAAGAAAAACACGATAGGTTCATGTCGCTACGAGGGGGAATCATTCTATACGTGCAGTCATCTCAGTTCATATAGTTGTCGGTCCCTTTAAAAACCAGTCAACAAAAATAAAAGCAGGCGTAAAGTTGAAGCTGGCCGATCTTAGGGGTCCACGTGGCCTTCTTTCTTGGCTCAGAGTGAATTTAGGTTAATGTTTTTTTTTTTTCAAACTTTCAGAAATACTGAGTGCAAAGGTGAAAAGTATCATATTTTATTTTCTTTATTTCGTGTTACTTGGCCGAAGAATGTTGTGCAAGGTATTGAATATTAGGAGCCTCGGGAGACTGCATTGGGAGCAGTACGTATGGTGCACTTAAATATGCGTTTTTACGTGTTTTTGTAAATCTTACGGACGTAAATTAACGCTTGACTACGCGATAACGCATAAAGTACTTGTATCAAAATTCACCCACTTTCAGCTGCCGTAAAAGTCGATCATACTCAATGTAGTCATTTCCAACGCTCATGGAAAGATAAGAAACCCAGCAACATTGGTCATATTCGCAAGGTGGCAGTACGGGTCCCAGTAGCACCTAAAAAAGTTCTCCCAAGAAGGAGACAACTGCTTCTAGAACCGTGGCGCGCTATAGCCTATTGTCCAACATGTGGGATAAACTTCCTTACCTGGGCCTCAGGAGGCTTTCCTACAGGCGTAGAAGTATAACGACAGCCTGCGACAGAGCAGGCAAGAATGTTCAAACAACAGCGACAGAAACACGCAAATCTGGCTGTGGCACCTATCGAGACACCCTAGTGGCACCCCCGGTATAGGTGATGCATCAGCCCGCAAAGGCTCATGGGAGGCGCCGTCTGCATCGGCTTCCTGGTTTAAGTTATGCGCGGGGCGCTCTTTCACTGACCACGTTTTTGGAGCTGTATACACTTCTTTCGATTGCGTTGTAATTAAATCGCTCGCACAATCGCGTAATCATGGTTTTTCTGCAAGTATACGTGTCGGTTACTCGAGTCCGAGCACCAAAAGGAGAAAGATGTTCGTATTCCTTTGGAAGGAAGATAGAAAAGTGCAGTGGGCTTTGTGGTGATAAGAAGAGCCACGTTGCCTTTGGATGGCTAGCGCCAGGTGAGTGATATTTGTCCCAAATCCTGAATCAATGGTTTCGTTTGTCTGACACATTTGGTATTTACGTACAGGCGCTCCCAGCAACGATCTACGGCAGGTTGACTACGTGCCGTCGACATTCTGAAAGGACGAAACAGGAACTGAGGCGTCAAAAAGGAAGCACGAAAGGCATTTGGAAGTTTTTCATCAGCACAGTCACCATCTACGCAGGTACGACAAGCATGCGGCGTTTACGTAAAACGCATGGCCGCCGCGCAACATAGCGTGTCACAGCCGCACGACATCAGGCCAGCTGTGACGTCGTGTAATCCATGGGTACAGCATTTGTCAATGAGATCAACCTCAGCAATGTACACATAATCAGCCAGTGGTTCTGAAGGCAACGACCTCGCATCAGCGGGGGAAAATTAGGTGTCAGTAAAGCTATGTACACATATATAGACAAGAAAAAGAGCTCCACTATTCTACTTATAGAAAAGGTGTAGAATGTGTTGCTGGTAATTCCAACTGTTCCTCCAAGAACTTCCTTTGTAGTAGTCAATTTGTTCATACCTGATCTGCTGCACATGCGATCAGAACAGGTAACTACGCAAGCGTCGTCCCCAACGCGACGCAATGCCTAAACGCCGAACGAGTTCGACTTCGCTAGAAAAAAAAAAACTTTACCGCCGGCATACTTCACTTTCAAAGTATTGCCAGAGCTGCATTCCAGTCGAGGTCATTCGCGAACGAACGATTGAACATTTTGCCAGCCCTTTGCTGCTGAACACGTAGTTTTAGTAACATAGGATACACCTTGCACACAATGGACATTTATAGAAGCTGTGGTGCAACTTCGAATGCAAAAACAGCCGAGCGTCATGTGGTTTTGGGACGTTAAAACCCACATATAACTCGGAACAGCTGAGCGCCCCTACGATTGGAAACACATAAAAATATGCACGATATAGTGGGCGACCTGCGTTAATATGTAAGCGTAAAACTAGACGTGACAAACAAGGCCACACCACTTATTATTCTGAAGACACGCAGAATCGTTATAGCACATGCAGTCCGTTGTTTGCCACTACGAATGAAAATGCTATTTCGAAACGACAGCACGAGCTTCCCCCCTGCTCCGCAGCACACGCGTTGGGCTGCCATGAGGAAAGCGCGCGACGCCGATACCCCAAGGAGTGACGCAGCAGACGGACCGAGATCCGCTGAGCCAGGAGCCGGTGCAGACCGCTTGCATCCCATGAGCCTTTGCGAGTTTACGCCTTTTGCCGCGGAGGCGGCGCGGTCTGTCTACGTCGGTTGGCGTGGTTGACGAGTGTTGGCACGGAGAGGTTTTCGCGGACACTCGACATTTCACCTCGAGCTATGGTACGCTACACTGCGGCGGGGAGAGAGATGCGGCAGTCGGTGAAAGTCAGAAGTCAGGGCACTCCTCGCAATCACGAAGGAGTCCTTTAGCAAGCTACGGGAATATGCTACAGATATACGGAAAGGTATTAGCGTAGCTCTACTCCTTTCTCGGGGATGCCAGCAGCTCCCATTTCCAGTGACAGTGCGTCCCCGCAAACGACATCTCCTCGTTAAAAATGTGTAGATAGGCTGACAGGCAACAATGAGACGTGACAACCCCTTGGGAATGTTTAGTGCCTTCACTGGAATTAAAAGCGGCACCATAACACCGTATTTCCGTAAAGTGCTAAAAGACTATAATAACCCTAGTGGTCTATAGCCACCCGAGCAATTCCCGTCGCCTTCCTCCGCGATCACCTCTCTATGCCCTGACTGGTCTGTAGTCAAGGCGAGGTGGGTCATCTGCGAGTGACCGAGGTCAGTCGCAGAAGCGTTGTAATATGTCCTCGCTGCCACTGCAGTTGTAACAAGCTGGAACTCGAGGAGCCAACTAAATAAAAACTAATGCGGGAAAAGGGGTGGTTCAAGCGCATCATTTTAAGATCTGTAAGAATGCGTGTGTCCGTGTAACTGGCGCACCCACGCGAAGTTTTTCAATTTTCCATGTGTACAACACAAAGAACGGATGAACCCCAGCGAAAGAGGCAGTTTTGCCCTAGTAGTGCTAAGCCTGAAAGAAGTGCGGAGCCTGCTCTCCGCTTTTCTGTTCCTTTTTCTCTCTCCCATTTCTTTCTCTCCGTATGTGTATGTGTGCATGTATGTGCGTGAGTGAGTGAATTAGTGAATTAGTGAGTGAGTGAGTGAGGGCACGAGCAAGACTTCTGATATCTACGGAACGACGTAGCGTCAGCTGGTGACCTTTAGAACAGGACAAGCTTGACGCCTCACAGACGTAGAATAACACAGACAAAAAAAAACTAAGCGCGGAACCACAAAAAACACGAAAGCACGGTTGTAACTCGCAATCTGCGAGGCACAGCCGACTAAATCGACTGAGGGGCAGTGTATAGTGGCCCGCCCCCACTGTTACAGCGCCACGAATACCGAGTGATGCTGCTCTCCTACACGAACGTACGCCGCGTCCATATCGGCACCTACGAAGCTGTATACACAATGGGGCTGACACCAGCACGCGCTATAGCCTAAGCCGAGCGCTCGAACGAACGTCGAGTGTTTCAGGGCGAAAACATGATTGATTTGTGGGGTTTAACGTCCCAAAACCACCATATGATTATGAGAGACGCCGTAGTGGAGGGCTCCGGAAATTTTGACCACCTGGGGTTCTTTAACGTGCACCCAAATCTGAGTACACGGGCCTACAACATTTCCGCCTCCATCGGAAATGCAGCCGCCACAGCCGGGAATCGAACCCGCGACCTGCGGGTCAGCAGCCGAGTACCTTAGCCACTAGACCACCGCGGCGGGGCTTCAGGGCGAAAACAGAAAATGTAATAATAAATGCTAAACAAAAATACCTGTCGCTTCACTAACGACCACAAAGCCGGAACAAGGTCCAACGAACGGGTCGGAGGGACAAAGAGCGAGGTATAAGGCTGTCAAACGAAGCACAAAACAATAGATAAACGAATAGGCAACAAAATAACACCAAGACGTGCCGGCGTTACGCGCGTGCGCAATCGATAACAGTGCCGCACATTGAAGATGAGGCAAGATGAACAAAAATAAACGAAAATAAGGACGGTGGGGTGTCCAGTGAAACAGAAACAATAGGTTGCAAATGAGGAACGACCACGCAGACGACGCAATGCGAATGAACTGCGACACAAGTTCATTAAGACGATACCCCCCCCCTCCCCTTTCTTACATTCCTACCATCTCCCTATCCGGCGGATTACACAACACGTACGCAAGCACGCAGATATCTCAGATATGCGCCATGAAGGAAACAAGAAATAACACCAAAAAAAAAAAAGAAACAGAAGTTAACAAGACAGACAAACGCCGCTAACGACCATTCTGTTCCACCAAAAAAGGGGGGAGGAGGAGAAAATCACAGCAGGGGCGACGGGTTGAGACCAATAAATAAAGGCGGGGGGAAAGCGCGAGAGCTGGGAGACGGCGGCAACTGAACGTCAGAAAAAGAAAATTCCGGCTCACCGCCACCGCCAAACGACCTCAGCCCGGTTTATGTATCTTTCGCTTTCTGCGGCCGCAGCCGGAATGCGCCCGTCCGCTGACCCCTCCCCTCGGCTTCTACGGCACTTTTCTCTCTTTATTCAGGCGGATCAATATATCGTTCTGACTTTTGCTTGGTCACCCCGGCTCGCAGGCCGGACCTAGGCGCGGCCCTGGCAGGGTATATCCGTCCACATTATCTATACAGCAGCAGCGCTTGCATCGGCTGCAGTGACCGCTGAGAAATCTACGTGCCCCAGACGCTTGCTCTGCTTCCCCGTCTCCGGCCGAGGTCACACCCGCCACGCTTGTTTGATCCCCAGCTCATCCGCGGTTTCAAAAAAGAGAGCCCGGCCGACCGGATCTCCAAAACTAGTATGGGTAGCACCACTGTAGCGAATAAAGCGAGTAAACAAAAATTGATCAGGCTACCATTTTTTTTCTTCCTTTCCCTCCGGATTCGCGATACGCTTTGTATTATAGTGAACTAGAATATTTCACTATACTTTCTATGTACCTGTCGTTTTGTACTGTATGGTTCCGGATTCGACTGAAGCCATTCATGTCCAAGGTCGGCAACGAGAAAAGCTGAAAAAAAAAATTTTTCAAGTGGAATTGGGTTTTATTTTGAAAGCAATGACAGCACCGCTCAGTGAAGGCTGCAGCGGAGAACTCAGATTATCAAGCGTCTTTCTTTTTCTTGCAGCGAATGAGCAGCTCCCATGCATTAACAACGCCCGCTTTGCTACATGCGTGTACAAGCGTGAGCCTTTTCCTGGCCGAGGGCCAGTGTCATCTCGACAGCCACACACGTCGGAGGGACGCGCGTTGAGTCATCGCCACAAGAGCGGGACGAAATGCAAAACTCGTTTCCGGAAACACGACAGCCCGTAGGACAAACCACTGCCGCGGCTATAAGTGACCACGGAGGTTGTCAACGCTGTGAATAGGAAGGACGGCGTAACAAGTTTCTTTTCTTCTTTTAAATCTGCGTGTATAGTAAGATTTCGAGTAATCCTTGCAATGAGCCGTAACTATGATTTTATTAAAATAGATCGACGATGCAATGCTATTAAAACATCTGAATGCCCGGCCCTGTTACTTTCGTGTTCCGTTTTATGGCTTGGACTAAGCCATATATTCTTTTCGCTACAAAGTTCCTGTAGTTAAACGTTTGGACAAAGAAACGTAAACTGGAAAAAGGAATACTTACAATACATTGGTGTATTATAGGCGTGTTATAGATTTATACCGCAAGACTGGCTACCGACAGAAAAAAAGACATTTTGCGAAGCCGCTATAACGCTTAGCTGGGCTAATTGGAACACTGGCGCTTCACGCGAATTCCGCAATATTTGGTGCTTCAACTCTGTTATATTATTTTTATAAATTGAACAAAAGCTGTACCTGTCATCCGTCAATGGCTTTTCTAGATGAAGAGTCGTTTATTTGTAAGACATGACTTATGTGGTTTTGCAACAGATGCATGTAAGGAGCTTTGAAGACCAATGAACTAGATGCGTTGTTTTCAAAAATAAATTTATCTGAAAGTTAAGCACTCTGCCCATAATTTAACCCTGTTGTTCTGTTATTCTACAATGAAAATACGCATGGCCGAAATTTTGCGTTTCGTCACGCTATATTTCAAACGATATTAAGATCATCAGATGATTTCAAAGGTTGGGATTAACGGATTACCGAGTTCCAAAGCTGACAAGACTTGAAGAGATAATGGTGGATACCTTTCGACGTAGCGTAGCGTAGATAGTAAAGCAGCAGCTAGCACTCCTGCCTTAAATATTTCCATCGTGCTCACAAACCACCACTTCTTCTGACCTCTTAGCCATATGCAACTTCGCCGGGAAAAAAAAAAAACGGTTCCGAGAACACACAATCTCACATGGAAGATACGGCCCCGAAGCTAAACAATGTCGACCTAGCAAAATGGTATCGAAATAAGAAAGGGGTGGCGGGATTGTCAAAGCACGCGGGCCTCACGTACAGCCCACGTGCACGCACGTGTGTGTGTGTACAGGCAAAGCGTCCCGTGTCATTCTCAATCAATCCGGATTCGCGCGACACGGCCCGGTGAGTATAGCGAAAACGGCGCGAGCAGGCCAAGCGCACCACGACGCGTGCATCTATACGCATGCGCTCAGATCGAGAAACGCGATAAAGACACTCGAGGCAAACGCATGCAGTGCTTGACGGCCGTAGTAATTTTTGTGTTTGTTGCGTATTGTAATTTATCTTAGCCCGCCGTGTGAAGTGAAACCGGAAATAAAGAAAAACAAAGGCAAAAAAGCACACCCGATGGAGGTCATGGACAACGCGGGTTGCACGTCACATCGTTTTTGTGATAACACCGCCTCGAAGGCCAAGTGTATAGCATCCTATACGATTGATAAGACGGCAATAAGAGATGCGGAAACGCTTCGACGGTGATGCGGAGCTGCCAAGAACTGCCAGGAGCGCGGCAGTTCACGTAACGAAGTAATATGATTAATACAGGAACGTTAGGGGTTTATAACGTCTCAATACAACTATATGTGTTATGCGAAATGCCGCAGTGGAGGGCTCCGGAAATTTCGACAACCTGGCGATCGCACCTAAATAATCATTATAGGCACACGAACCTGGAGCATTTTCGCCTACATCGAAAACGCGGCCGGTATTCGATCCCGCGACCTGCGGGTCAGCATTTGAGCACCGTATCCAATAGCGGGACCAAAGTAACATGAGACGGAATTGAAGCGAAGTACTGAAGTTCAATCAGCTAATGATTCTCTTCCCGCGAAGCACTCCATCACGATGCCCGAAAGTAGTAGCCTGAGAGACAGGCGCTGTTATATATGTTTAAAGCTCTCCGCGTTTATATTCTCCTCGTAACAGTTTACCTTTAGGCTTCAGTGACCTGAGTGTTCAAAAGAAGTTGAGGGAGCAGACTAAGCAGTAAAAACGCTTTACCCAAGACAGCGCTTGTGCTATGCGTTCATTCATTTGTGCGTCGTCTCATTTTTTTATTGTTTTTGCTATTTCTGTATACCTAGGTATACAAAGCATTGGTTGCTGTTGAGGTATACTTAAATATGAATTATTAATAGGGCTACTATACAAGGACTACTATATATACTACTACTAGGCAGTCGCCAATCCATGGGAGGAAAAAAGGGGGAGATGGACTACACAATTCGCCGCGCAGTGAAACTCTTTCTCTGGGTTCGAAGCAGCAGCACAGGACGCTATCAGCTATCCAACGTACACTTGACACGCAGGGCAGAAAAATAGATTCATGACTACCGCAAGCGTTGTGACTTTCAGCACGGAGAGACCATTGAATTACCTTTTCGCACTCCCAGCGCACAAAACGCCACAATCAGACGAATATCCGTTCCGTTTCCCCCGTTTCTCCTCCCATGGATTGGCGACCGCCTTCACCACCAGGGCTTTTAGAGGAGAACGATGACGAAAAAAAGCACAATGAAGAGCGTCATACACGGGAAACGGGGAGGGCGTCAGCCGTCACAGTGCAAACAAAAAAGAAAGAGGCGGAAGTGGTTCGCCGTCCTGCGATCAAAGGACGCGCCTGGATAATAAGAATAATAATGCAGCACAACGATCAAGCCTCCCTGTCAAGCGGTCACGTCACCGCCGAGGACGCCACGTATGCGAAACACAGCAGGCGTGGCAGCGGACGACAGCCTTCGGGTCAGGAAGAAGAGACTGGCTATAGCTGCAGGCGGTACACATGCAAACACGCAACGACTCCGTCTTCACTCACGTGTGCGAAATAAGTGGAACGGCCACTGGATAATCAGGCACACGTTTGCAATGAGACGCGGCGGTGTCTCACCAAAGCATTATGCGTCTGGAAGCGAATACATATTGTGCCTGTGATGGACGCGGCCTGTAGAACTGACGAGAAGAGGAATATTGTGCGCCAACAATAGGAGACTAGTGAAGAGCCAACGTTGTGTCATGCAGGACCACGGGAGTGTGCGCATGCACCACGAACATCTGCTATATTATACTAAGAGGTATGCACTGTATCGCTGGTACAGCCCTTCCCCCCCCCCCCCCCCACACACTTAGGAAGTAGGGCAACCGTAGTCACCTGCATGTACATCTTTCGAACAGTGCGTATATGCACAGAAGTTGATACGCATAGTTCTCTTACAAAGAGAAGCTTCCTTCCCGACTCCGCCGCCTTCTCCGACCCCCGCTGACTTCCACACAGGATGGAAATGTGCGCCGGACGGTATATACAATGTGAAATGGATACGTGTAACGAAGTCACTTGAGTCCATACGCATGGAACGAAATAATCAGTGATTGGTCACACGTGAAACTTTACGAACAGTCCTAGCACGCAGTGCCCTGCCACATTGAGGCGGGAATGGCCTTTTTTTTTTTCTGCCATGACTGGAGCGGCCAGTATTCAGGTCCATACGGTAGCTGTTGCTGAAGAACACCTGTAAGCCAGAGGTGCTGAATAATCCGTCGCAAATTATCGACGACGTTAAAAATTGAGGACATCTCAAAGAGCATCATGCTACGTCATACTGTATAGATGGATATGCGAGATTTACACGTCCCAAAATCACCATATAATTATGAGAGACACCGTAGTGAAGGGCTTCGAAAATTTCGACCACCTGTGGTTCTTTAACCAGCACCCAAATATGAGCACACGGGGCTACAACATTTCCGCCTCCATCGGAAACGCAGCTGGGATTCGATCCCGCGACCTGCGGATGCCGCGTTATACTGTAGGTGGTGAAAGAGGAACGGGTAGACACCACCTTCGCAAATGTAGTACAACGGACTTACAATACACATGTAACGATGCATGCTACGTCGCCAACCTTCATTACACCTACTTAAAAGCTGTTTAGCGCATAGAGCGCAGATTCCGTTGTTCACAATGTCAAACTCGTCACCAGAAGTGAGGAAGCACTCTCCCCTATAACGAAAAACTCGAGAATGAAATAAAAGGAAAGCGGTCAGAGTGTCGACGACAAACAACACTTCCGCTAAAAACCGCGGCGCCTGCGAATCGCCTGGATTCGACAAATAAAGTTTATGTTCTTCTTCTTCTGCAGCAGACACGATCTTCGACAATGGACGCCTGCACACTTTCGACGCAAAGGCGGAAAGAAACGCGGGCAAAGCAAAAGAAAAAAGAAACGTTGGAGATGCGGCGAAAAGGTTTCCTCCATCTCATCGCTTATGCTTACAAGCAGCGCCTGGAGTCCGTCGCGTTTTCGAGGGAAAAATAGAGGCAGAAAATAGTGATGGCCAACAAACGTTTCACGTTTCGTTCTCCAGCGAATGAAAGCGAGAATGAAGCGAGACCACGTAGCCTTTTTTTTTTTCGTTTCATACCGAATGAGCGTTTGCTTGTTTCCGGGAGGAAGAAAAGAGACGGTTTCGAGATCCGTTTTGCTCGCCGCAGTCGCCGTACGCAAACCTTTTTTTGCAGCCGCAAGAAAACAGAGCATCTGAGCCAAGAATACGAACTATCACGAAACGTCGTGAGTCTCGAAACCTAGTTCGTGAGTGCCGTTGCCCCGACGAGGTTGATACGACCTCGATTACACTATAACTGAACCTCCCATTATAACCACTGTTATGCCAGCGAGTCCTCGTCAAACGTCCGTGCCTCTGAAACAGGCAATCTGGGTCAAGGCCAGCCCGCAGCCCGCCGGGCGCGAACAACTCCACGGCGTGAACACGCGCGGCGCATCTGTGGCCCACGTGCATTGAGTCAGCGTCGCACGTGACAGCGAGCCGGCGTCCTCATGTCTGGTGGCCTGACGCATCGCGCGGCGAACCCCATTGGAGGAGCCTGCTCTGAAGACCAGCGGCGCTTCTGATTGGACATTTTAGTTGGGCCCGGTGTAAATAAAAGAAGCCCTGCGGCGCGTCGCGATCGGCGGTCCTAGTGAGAGGCGTCCCCGTGTCGGAGTGCCGACATGTGTGTGAGTCAGCGGTCTTAGGCGAAAGGCTGAACTATGTGTTAGAGAGAAGAGCTCGGCTCTTCGAGTCTCTGTCGGCCCCAGTGCCGAAATTGTAACGCCTCTGTATATATGCTGTACATAAACCTTGTTTAACTCACCGTCGTCTCGTCCGCTCGTCTCCTCAGCTCTGCGCAGAAGCAGTCGCGAGCTGAGAAACATACGCTACCAAACGGCTGGTGACCTTCCCGGCGGGGTCGAAAGCAGTGGCGCCTCCGGGACCGCGTCGGCGTCGCCGTCTTTCGCAACAGTGGTGGCTTCGGCGGGATCGGTCCGCCGTTTCGCAACAGTGGTTGGCAGCTGCGGGATCGGCCGGCGTCAGCGACATCGATGCGGTGAGTGCCTGATGTTTTCCCCTCAGTTCACCAGACTACTCTAGCTCAGGTTGTAGTGGTTTAGAGAAGGGCTGTGTGAAGCATTGAAGTGAGCTTTGATCGTTTCAAGCCAAGTCGAAGCGCTTTGAAACCAAAGTTAATGCGGAGGGGGTAAACACGGGAGTGTGAAAAATTGCTTGCGCGTCTTGCTAGTAGGCTTATAGTGGGTACGGCAAGTAGATTCTTAACAGGGGCAAACAGCAAGAGGCTAGTGTGAACGATGGAGAACCTTAAAGTGAAGGAACTCATCGAAATTTGTGAGGAACTCGGCATCACTTTGGGCCGTGCGAAACGAAAGCAAGCGATCCTTGAGATCATGAAGGATGAGGGAGTGTCGGCTGAGGAAGTCGATGAGGCCTGGGTGGATATCAAAGCACGCCGTGAGGAGGCTGAAAGGCGAGAGGTAGAAGCTCGCGAACGTGAGGAGGCTGAAAGGCGCGAAGCTCGCGAACGTGAAGAAAGGCGCGAAGCTCGCGAACGTGAAGAAAGGCGAGAAGCTCGCGAACGTGAAGAGGCTGAAAGGCGCGAACGTCGCGAGCGCGAGGAGGCCGAGAGACAGGAGCGCCTCGAGATGAAACGAATAGAATTGGCAATCCTACAGTGTTCGCAGGCGCCTAGCGCAGCTTCTCCGACGATTCAGGTCAGCGGTATTAGAATTCGGGATCAACTGCCACCGTTCGTAGTGGGCGAGGACATGGCGAAGTATCTCGTCAAGTTTGAACACGTCTGTGAGCGAAATGCTTTGGAGCAGTCTCTTTGGGCGCGGAACCTGCTAGCTCTTCTTCCCGGCGAAGTGTCCGACGCGATAACTTGCTTGTCGAGGGAAGCGTTTGAGAGCTATGACGAGGTTAAGGAAGTGCTCTTGAGACGTTATAAGTTGTCACCCGAGGCTTTCAGGCAAAGGTTCCGGTATGCTAAAAAGGGGAATGAGTCACACGTTGACTTCGCGTTTCGTCTTAAAGCCGATTTGATCGAATGGCTCAAGGGCGAAGGTGTTTATGACGACCGCGATAAAGTGGTGGAATGCGTTGCATTGGAGCAATTCTACCGCTGCATCGAGGAGGATGTTAAACTTTGGCTGCAGGACAAACTTGGTGAAGTACAGTTAAACAAGGCAGCAGAGTTAGCTGAGGAGTATTATACTCGCCGAAAGTTGCATAGCAGGGCAGTGCGCGTTGAAAAGGATGAAAGAAAAGAGGGCTTTTCAAAGAAACCTGATCAACGGAAACCCGCTCCGCACCGTAATTTCAAAAAGGACCCGTCTCTTACGAAGGACACTGTAGAGGAAGAGAAAACAGAAGCGGAAAAATCGAGTGAGGTCTCTAAACAACGCACTGATACCACACGGGCGTTTGAATCACGGAAGCCACTAATCTGCTACAACTGCAAAAAGGAAGGGCACATCGCGATAAACTGTAAGCAAAAGTTTGCTTTTGCAACAATTAGAGAATCGGAAAAAAACATGCGGTTGTTGGAGCCGTATCTCCAAGAAATTAGGGTCAATGAGAAAACGTGCCGAGCACTTAGAGACTCAGCGGCAACCATGGACGTTGTCCATCCTTCATTGGTGTCTCCGGATGACTTCACAGGAGAATGCGCGTGGATCAGGCAAGTCGCCGAGGAGCAGAGTGTTCGCTTACCAATCGCCACCGTTGTCATTGAAGGCCCGTTCGGTAAGCTTTGCACCGAAGCGGCTGTGTCTGCCGCGCTGAATGGTCGTTTTTCTGATCTTTTCTCCAACAACTCGGAGCAGCTTCTCAAAGAGCAGGGCAAATCGTTCTTCCCCAACTTAGCGTGCATGGCTCCCACGCGATCGCAAGCGCGAAAGCTTTCGCGGAAGCTTGACTTGGTTCCATGCGGTCAACTCTCAAGTGACCTTGTCGGCGGGTCGACGGCTCCCCAGAAAGGAAATTTTCCGCATGAGTCATGTGAGCAGTCACGCGAGCGGCCCGTCGCGGGAGCGGCCGGCGCGGTATGCGCTGGGGGAGACGACGTGGCGCCATTGAGTCAGAGCGAGAGGGTTGCAACGCTCTCGCCTGTAGCGGAAAGTGGGAGCGAGCTGCCGAGAGTTGATCGAGAGACGCTCATTCGAGGGCAGCGTGAGGATCTCTCGATTGAAGCGCTAGTGGAAAGCCAAATTGAAGCGCGAGTGGAAAGCCAGAAAAACGCGGCAAAAGTGCTGTCGAAGGAGCACTACGAGAAATCGGGGAAGAAGCGCGCTTTTGTAGTTGATAATCAGGTAATGCGTCTGCAGCCACCCAAAAGGAACAAGCTTGAGGTTGATTGGGAAGGGCCCGCCAAAGTATTATCGAAGCCTTGCGATACAAATTATGAGGTGCAAGTAGGAGGGCGGCAGAACAAAATTTACAACTTGATGAAACCCAATGTTCAACATCAAGCGGTCGTAAATCAGCTGTTGAAGGCTTCGGAGGAAGAGGAAGCAGAAAATTTGAGTTCTAGTGAAGTAATCGAAGGGGGATCGAAAGTAATCCGGGAGCAGATAAACCTAGAGCCTAGCTTAAGTGAAGGAGGACCTGAGAAAGAGGACCTGAGAAAGATTGGTTCCGAGTTTGAAGACGTGTTTTCGGACCGCCCCGGAAACACGAGGGTGATCGAACACGATATCGAGCTAAGCGGTGAGGAGCCAATCCATAGCAAGCCGTATCGTTGTTCTCCTGTGGAACGTCGCAAGTGTGAGCCGCTCTTGGTACCGCATAGGTATCGTCGCCTAAAAGTGACCGGTTACTGAGATGGAGCGTGGTACTCCGGCAGGGCAACTTTGACGTTCGCTAAAGAGAAAAAAAAAAGAAAGGTAAACGTTAATGCAGGTGCATTGAGCAGTGCGTTTAGTTAGTACCTTCTCAACCTTTCGGTTTCTGGCTGGCGATTCGGGGCAAAATTTTGACTTCATCACGACCTGGGCTGAGCGCTCTCGTTCAGAGTGATCTCAAGGGGCCAACTTTGTGGTATTCTAATTCGTTACGTTGTTGTACGTGGGAAAAAAAAAATTGAGTTGTCATTTTAAGAGTCTTGTGTCCCACATGTGCCTCTTGATGTAGAGGGAACAAAATTCCGATAGACACGTAGATAGGTATATGTTGTACTATACTTTGTCTGGTGTTCTGTCGGGTGACCGAAGGCACTTGCGTGTGTCGTGTGTGGTCTGTTGTCGATCCGTTCTTGGCAAGTTGCAGAACCATCGACAAGTGCTGAAACCGAAGATGGTCAGAAGAGACGAGTGAAGCTGGTCAACAAGTTGTGGCGACAAGCCAGTGGAGCTGGGATCCGTCGTCAAAATGGGATGTGTTCCCGGAACAGTCTGGAGCTGTAGTCTCCCCATGGCCCTGGAGGCGAACCTGGAGGGACCTGGCGAACGAGCGCACCTGACATCCGAGCCCCGTGGAAGCAGCTCGTCTTTCCGGTGCATTGTCTGGCGGCGGGGGTGCTGTTATGCCAGCGAGTCCTCGTCAAACGTCCGTGCCTCTGAAACAGGCAATCTGGGTCAAGGCCAGCCCGCAGCCCGCCGGGCGCGAACAACTCCACGGCGTGAACACGCGCGGCGCATCTGTGGCCCACGTGCATTGAGTCAGCGTCGCACGTGACAGCGAGCCGGCGTCCTCATGTCTGGTGGCCTGACGCATCGCGCGGCGAACCCCATTGGAGGAGCCTGCTCTGAAGACCAGCGGCGCTTCTGATTGGACATTTTAGTTGGGCCCGGTGTAAATAAAAGAAGCCCTGCGGCGCGTCGCGATCGGCGGTCCTAGTGAGAGGCGTCCCCGTGTCGGAGTGCCGACATGTGTGCGAGTCAGCGGTCTTAGGCGAAAGGCTGAACTATGTGTTAGAGAGAAGAGCTCGGCTCTTCGAGTCTCTGTCGGCCCCAGTGCCGAAATTGTAACGCCTCTGTATATATGCTGTACATAAACCTTGTTTAACTCACCGTCGTCTCGTCCGCTCGTCTCCTCAGCTCTGCGCAGAAGCAGTCGCGAGCTGAGAAACATACGCTACCAAACGGCTGGTGACCTTCCCGGCGGGGTCGAAAGCAGTGGCGCCTCCGGGACCGCGTCGGCGTCGCCGTCTTTCGCAACAGTGGTGGCTTCGGCGGGATCGGTCCGCCGTTTCGCAACACCACGCACGCTGCGCGCTTGAAGAGTGGATTGCTGACGACGATGACAGACACGAGGCCGTCTAATAATTGGAAACGACCGAGAGTTTAATTAATTGGATACGGCTCACTGCTCGACAGCGCGCGGTGTAGACGTCAACTCGCCCTGTATACGCATAGGTGACAATTGTGCACTCCCGATGCATTAATTCGGCCGCCGACTGTAAACGCAATTGCGCGGGTTTTCGTACAATAGTAAACGCGCTGGGTTTGATGGATAATGCCAGCCGCACAAGCGCAGCTTCCGGCGTCGGGAGAACGTTTTATGCGGAAGTCAGACGAGACGACGATTAAGAAATTGACCCACCCAACCGACTGAAATGCTCCGGCTGCTTTTCCGAAATTCCTTGTATTGGCCATTTGAGTAAAATGTAAACCTGCTCGAACATACCCCCGTATACTCCGTGAACATATATGCTGAAATCAGACAAATCTGCTGGAATGGCATACGGAAGGTATCATATGGGGCGGAGCTTAGTAATTGCTTACGTATTTTTTTAAACTTGCGCTTACACATAACAGAATGCAAAGAAAGTCAAACGTACACAAAACAACTAGATTAATGCAGAAAATATATGCATGAATCAACGATGACATATACCACGAATCCATCATCATGTCTAAAGTTGCCGGGTTTGATGGGGAGAAGTTGACGACGTATCTTCACATGACACCACTATGTGTTGTAATTCTTACATCGAGCTTCGTTTTCGTCCCACCGTCGATGGTCGAAGAATGCTTAGGACACACTTGAGAAAAAAAGTCGGTGGCGGTGACGTAGCGGCGAATACGCTGCTCGGCTGCTGACCCGAAGGTCGTGGGCTCGATACCGGCCGCATTTCAGGGGAGGCAAAATGGTGTGCGATGTCAGTGCACGATCTGATCTGGTCAAGACTTCCGGAGCCCTCCACTACGGCGTCGCTCATAATCATGTCGTGCTTTTGGGATGACCTCAGATATTATAACTGAAAAAACTTGACTGTACGCATACGTTGTCGCTAAACATACAGTTAACAAGTTAATCAAGCGGCGAGAATCATTGTTCGCTCGTTTTTCTATTTGACAAGCGATAGTAATATTCTCGACCCCTATAGCTTGCAAACAAGCGCCTCGCTTAGGTCACGTTCTTAGTTACACTCGTTTCATAACCGTCTGCAGAGAGATGAAGCCATACGCGAAGCAATACGAAGCAACAATGTCGCCACTGTCGAGCCAGGCTAGCTCGGTCAATGACACGGCGTCGCCGCGAAAGCCGGCGAGCTTGTAATGTATGCGTAACGGAGGAGCGCCAATGAAGCGCTGCCCATTAACAACGAAGGCGCAAAAGTGGAAAGCACTATAATAATAAAACAAAAGTCGAATAGCTTAAGCATTGAAATGCCGACAAGCGCTCACACCATCGCGATTCACAATACAGCCAGGAGCACTCCTCGTAAGTCAGCTTTTATTTGTTTGTTTTTACTGGACTGTCGTTAAGTAAAAGAAGTTAATAAAAGAAAGGAGTCCCGAAAAATCGCGACATCCTTCCGAGGTACACGGTATGGTCTGACCAGTGTATTCATAACCTGGGCGTTTTTAACGTGTACCGAAATCGAAGTACACGGGTGTTCTTGTATGCCCACCGGGTGTGTCAAGAAATCTGTTCCGAAGCCCTGCAAAAAATAAAAGAAGCCGATTCGACATTCGCTCACTGACCTTATAATCACAATCCCTTGGCCATCTAATTGAAAATAAGCAAAGAGAAACGAGCATTTCAAATTCCCCTTGTTCCGCACAAAGAACTTCATAAGACGTTAAAAAATTACATAAATTAAAATACGCAACTTTTCGATGAAAGGCGGCGGGGTGAAATGAGAAAACTTCCCTTTTGTGAAGAGCCCGCTGGCGCTTTGAGATTTTACCAAAACAAAAGGGCGACCATTTTTTTGAGGACCGCGATGACAACGAGCCAATTCGGCCGGCGAAACCGAAGCACCGATGACCGTAACTGCCAACCCCCAGCAGACGGACACAACTTCTTACGAGGACTGAAATGAAGTCATCGCAGCATGCTGCTGGCAAGCCGGCCTCGGTGTGCAACGACGCAGCCGGAAAGTTATCGCCTTCTGCGCTGTCATAACCACATAGTTTCCAAATAGTACACTAGAGGTAGATCTAGCGCTAGTGTTTGCGGGAGCTGTAATGTGTGGCACTTCAGCCAGCGGGGAAATGATGTGGCTGGATTTGCCTAAGCCTCCTTCTTTCGACTTCATTTGTCTCCGTGTCACCATGGAGCAGCGGCTTCGTCGTAAAACAAAGTTCAGCAAACGTTCACTTCATTACCTTGGCCTTGTAGGATGACCAATTCACATCACATCACGGAACTACATTCTTGGTAAAAGGTGAAAACAGTGCAAACTATAACGAACGAATTGAGATTCCACACTTCTATGAAAATAAGTTTTTAAAAATACAACAAACAAAGCCACAAGTGCCTTCCAAGACGCCAGCACAAAGAAAGACGCCAGCACAAAGATTAGACAACATTCACATGCTGGGCGAACGCTCGCCGCCCCCGGAGTTCCCTCTAGAGTAAATACTGCAGAAAATGTGTGATAGTTATACCGAAAACACCTACGCGACACCACGAAACTAGCTAGCCACCGTAGTGGTGTGGGCAATCCTAAGGACGGTTTCGGTGCGACCGCATGGCTATGTTGGGCCTCACCGTTTTGCATCTTTAAAGGTTAATAATAACAATAATTGCTGCTGTTTCATATTAAAACCACGATATAATTATGAGAGACGCCGTACTGGAAGGCTGCGGAAATTTCGACCACCCGAGGTTCCTTATCGTGCACTGGCGTGGATGAAACAGTGCGTGCGTTTCTATCATTCAGCCTCCAGCGAAATGCGACCACCGCAGTCGGGATCGAACCCGCGACCTTAAAGCCAGCAGCAGAGCCCCGTAAGCGCTACGCCAAAACGGCGGACAGTGAACTGGCCGTATTTGCATACGATACGAGTGTGACTGCGGAAACAAATATTTTTTTTTCCTTCGGGGAGCAGCAAGATCAAGTGCAAAGAATCGATTTCGAAACAATAACAAGAAGAGAAAGGAAAACCACGATAAATTATTTTATGATTGATAAATGTCACGTCACGGTGTTCCACCAACCTTGCAGTGGATGTTAGCAAGCCTGCGAAATCCCGCGGAATCAGGTAGTTACGGTGCTGCACGCTCCGGAGCGAAGCCACCGCGTTGAACCTGTTGCCGAACTGAATGTCGAAACTACGCCCGCAGAACGGCAATACGAATGTTTCAACGCTAGCGCACTAAGTTGGAAAAGACAGAACCTGGTAACGTATTCGAGGAGTGCACACGATTTCCTATACGTAGCTGAGAGGGGAAAAAGAAAGAAAACAAATTCCACGGAAATGCAATACGTACGAGAGCAAATACAGGGACAGTTTGAGTCTCTTCTCAGTACGGACCGGCTTGATAAAAAAACTCAAAAATAAAAAAAAGAAATCGAAAAGGTAGCAATGCTTTCTGAAATTGTAGTCGTGTTACCGAAGTACAATCTCAACGTGAAGGGTACAAAAGGGACGCTAAATAAAGTGCCTTACGAGTCAAGACAATGATGAGCTACACGGGCACAGGCTTCGTTACTAAAGGGTGGGGGCAGTTTTATTGGAGTCCACACTCTCTCCCGCAAAAAACGCGAATCACCCACTTGTCTGTCATTCTGCAGAACACCCGTTGATCGAGTCTCCATTTTCTTGCACCCCGATCGAGTCCCCTTTGCATCGACCCACGCCTCGCAAAGGACGCAAACATGAAAATTAAAGTGCCGCTGACACCGGGCTTTCTATGAGTAAAGCTGATAAGTGCCCTTGGAATGGAGCATCAGGCACAGCCAAGCCCATCAAATAATAATTGTTCCGCCTTAAAGTCCCAAAACCAGAGTACGATCATGAGAGACGCAGTAGCGGAGGGCTCCGGAAATGTTGACGACCTGGTGTTGTTTGTGGTGTACCTATAGATCTAAGCGTACGGACATCTAGGACGAACAAGCAACCAGCTAAGCTGCATGAACGACTAGTGCTGACAAAGGCAAGCATGCTTGGGCCTCACGGCACCAAATTGAATGACAAGGCTCGCTACGCCATCCACTGCAGGGTCACCGAACATCGATGGTAAGTGCACAGCCGGGCTTCACTGGACTTGCGCGCGCAGGAGCCCGGCCGTGGTAAGTGCAGCGTACGCTGTAATATCGTTAAAACCTTATGCTTTAAGGAATCCCTTCCAAGAACCCGGTCACGAATGCAAGGAGTGCAAATATGATCCCGCGCTGGGAACATCAGTGCCTGTGCGACGACAACTTTGTCATTATTTTCCCCCACAAAGTAGAATAGAAAACCAGATATTAGTTACAATGGTTAGCTTCCTCGCATTTCCTTCCTTTAATCTCGATCGTAAGAAGAGCTAAACCTCGTCAACTAGAAAGCTGTTCCAGCCGCTTATCGAGGTTCCCACACATCTCGTCAGATTGATGCTTTCGACTACGCACAGCGATTACTATATACGGCGACAGAATAAAGGCTGGTGCACACAAGCGACTAGCAGCGGTCGCGCGACCATTTGCGACTGATGACGGACGTGGCTCTCCGCAACATACGGATCTCGTTATCAGAGTGAGAACTCAGGAGACCGGCGCCGATCAGCTGATCGCCGCCAGCTGAGTTGAGTGAGCGGAGCAAACCAAGCGCGCCGCATTTCTTGCTTTTATCCGTTCTCGCCAGCGCAATGAAAAAAACAAACAACAAAAACTGAGCATCGCTTATCGGTTCCAGCAGCTTTGCGACCGCAGTCACGCGACTGAAAAATCCGCCAGGAAGCGACTAGCCAAAGCAGTTTGCGACCAGTCGCAAATGGTCGTGCGACCGCTGCTAGTCGCCAGTGTGCACCAGCCTTAACTCATTCTCGATTGCCTTCATTCCTTCATGAGTACAGCACGTCCATCACCACGAAGTGTCAACGCTGACGTCAGTCAGATGCTACATGTGCTCCACCTTTCCATTTGTACACACCTGACAACCACCGATCAGAATGCGGTGACGTCGGTCAACCAAAATAACTTCAGCCAAAGACAGCGCGTGAGTCAGCCGCGTCGGGTCCAAGCGGTCAGCTGTGCTGTGCGATGCCATCAACAGATGACGTCATGCACGATAAGGTGTGTAAGTACACTCTAAGAAAGAGCGAGTAAAAAAAAGGCGTCTTTTTGTCCCACAACAATAATAGTCATCAATATTGCGTTCCATCCTTGCGCTATCGCCCCGCGCCCGGTACATTCCGATCACGATCGACATGCTCATTATCAGGGTTACATTGCATTCTCGATAGGAAATTGGCCAGCACCGAGTTTTCAAGAAAGGAAGCGCACGCATGCCTGATGACGATTATTGTTGTGGGACAAAAAGACACCCTTTTTACTCGATATTTTTTCTTTAGAGTGTAGTAATAGAGCCACCGAAAAGGGCACTATTTTACAGCTTGGTCATCAACAGCCGATGACGATCGATTGGAATCCTCCTTAAAACGAGGCACCTTTCCGCGGGAGATGAATACGGCACCATGCTAGGACTTTGCTGGGTTAATTGCGTGCGGGAATGCGTTGACGTCACAGCCGCTGCAGCACTTTTTTTCTAGGGGGGGGGGGGGGGGGGTCACGCCTTTTTACTGAGCGCCGCCCAAGAGGATTATGACGGCACCCAAGGTGCGTCTTCCATGTTTGTAAACAACGGTAAACGACGTCGACATGAGGCGCTCGTAGCGTTGCAGCGGCTGTGCCAGTTGTCACGTGATCATAGACGGCGGTGGCGATTTTTGGGCTAGGCGGAGTACGCCGCGACAAGCGCCTCAGTAGGTGGACGGCGCCCATCACTGTTCACACACGTGCAATCTGTCCATGGACAGTTTGCCTCTGCTATAATCAGCTTTTATATACAGTCTATCAAGCCTTCTATCCCGTTTTCGATTTTCGTAGAAGTCTCCCTAGGGGACAAGTTGAATATAAGAACAGTGCAACGAAGGTAAGAGACGCTGCGCCGTGATTGTTACCGCACGCCTCCCTATCTCTGATTTACATGTCGTACATCACTTCGCTATTAAATCTTTGTTGAAAGACAGCGCCGTGTATGTTGTCTTTGTTAGGCTGTCTCTATCCCTGTTCTTATACTCATGTATGTCTCAACAACTTTCTCAAGATCCCACGCTTAAGTCGCTGCTGGAAATAACCACGTTGATGTCAGCGGCCCGTCGCTGTCAACTCGTGGTTGGCACTAGCGATCGATGCTTACAAAACTGTCAGAACTGAGAAACGGCACTGCGAACGCCAACCAGTGACTATAGGGCCAACCAATGACACTGGCAAAATGGCGGTATTCGTAAACACCAGGCGGAACCAAGGTGCTGTTTTTCTGTCCCCCTGAGCAGACGTTGCAGAGATAGCAGGGTTCTGCTCATGAAGAATTGCGTAAAGATAAAACACGAAGTTGTGTGCAATTCAGAAGCGAAATTAGCTGACGTAAACGACGCGCACAGCCACGCTAAATATCAGCGGCAACGCGAAAGTTGGTCTGCAAAATGTCAGGGTTTCTTTATTATTATTTGTGATTGCGGCCAGGGATGCTGCCACATTGCACTTGACGGCGAAGCCTTCTCTCGGAAAAGCACTCCGGCAACAACCACACCCCAAACAAGATCGAGCAAAATGGGTGTGATTTTGTCTCACAACAATAATCATCACCCAGCTTGCTTGCGCTTCCTTTCCTGAAAACTCGGCGCTGGCCCCTCTCCCATCAAGAGTGCTATTCCACACTGATAACGTGCATGTCGTTCATGACTTGAAAGTCAAGGGGGCGCGGCGGTAGTGGAAGGAAAAACATGATAGTTACATCTTTTCTTTGAGGGCATTCGCCAGCCAAGCTAAACCATCCTGTCGCCCTTCGCTCGTAATATTGACTGATCACTTAAATCCGGATCTAAGCACTTCCAGTGACGGAAGCAACAGTTTTCTTTCTGGAGCATACACAATGCTAGTTCGAGCAGATAATAAACATTCTGTGCGACTCCTGGCGTTTGTATTCATAGTATAGTTTAAGACACAAAAATATTATTATTTTCTATGGAAGATATCATACATACAATAAATAAACGCTGCTAACTTCAAGTAAAAGTAAAGCAGATGAATGGTCATTGAACACTTCGTAAGATAGCAGCAGCACTTGCGGCAACGATTATATGAAAGCGATAGAAACACGAAATTATATAAGTAACCACAAGCATGAGTAACTGTGACCAAAGAAGCAGTTTAAAAAAGTTACGAGGTGAAAGAAATCTGCTGATTCGCACTTCGGCAACATAGTATGCACGAAAAATGTTAAAATAAGCAACTAAATGACCTCGCAGCACAATTGAAATTCCAGTTTTTGAAGCATAAAATGATGTGCAAACCAGTAAAGTGATAAAGGTAAGCCCCACGTAACTTTAATATAAAGAGTAGTTAGTAATCAGTATGCAATAATTACACACACATTTTACCAATATAGTTTGCCTGTCAGGTATACATAGCTACACGACATTGACAATACCGGTATCAAAGCGGCATACCAGCATGAAAACTCGTTTTATGTTTCCTTGGAGCTCACTGGATGATTGTGCAGTTAAATTTGGTTGTTTTCAGTGTCGCACTGCCATTTAGAAGCATCACTCCCATCACTGTACTGTCCCGACACTCCTCTGAGGCACGCCTTTTTTAGCTGGTCGCGAAAGTGTGGCTTGTCTAAACAAAAGCGGCTAGCCACGTTTTCCGTCGACAAACATAGTTTCTCGAACGCCGGAAACGGGCTGCGCGTGCGCCCAAATCGGCTTTTACCATCGCGGCCAATTCGCCCAGCCACCCCGTGCACAAAAAACAAACGAGAAAGGCTTCTACAAGCCCCCGTCACCGTACACTTCTTTTATCGAAGTGTCCAGAAGTGAAAATGCGGAACCAACGCGTTGGCTACATTCAACCGGGGAAGAAAAGAGAGATATACCGGTGTATACTAGAGATAACGTCGGATGACTCCGGGAAAAGCAAAGAAGACAGAGCCGATGAGGCGTCTCGAAATTTTCGCCGCGTCGGGTCTCCAAAACAGCAAGGCATGAATCACACGGTTGCCGGGTGCGCTGTGCAAGCGCGCCCGGACGACCAAGAGTTAAACCGTAAACAAGGAAAGCAAAGAGAAAAAAACGCCCAAGAACGTCGGTCGACGCGATAGGAGACGAATACCACGTTCGCTTCTTTCTCGGGTCGAGCTAACCCAATCGGTTTTCTGTGTAACGTTGCTGAGAACTTTGAAAGAAACACAAGTGGCGGCTGTGCGACTCACCCCAGGAGAGTTTGATCTGCGAGCTGCTTGACTCGTAGGATTTGCTTCTTCATGATGACGACGGGCCGGCGGCGTCTGCAGCCAGAACTTCCGGAGGTTTCGTGGTCAGGATCGGAGGGCTAACCCGGGCTTGCTCGCACACACAAGCACGGGGGCTGCGAAGTCGGCAAAATTTTTCTCCGCAACAGCCAGGGAGAGGTAGGTTTGGGGGAGAGCGTGGATGTATAAGTTAAGTAAAACGACGGCTCGGAGAAAACAAATCGAGGGTCGGTAGATAGGGTAGGGGAGGGAGGGGGCAAAAGCGTCTTCGTTGTTGCCGCCTGCTCACCGCACCATCGCACTCAGAGCAACAAACACAAACTCGTCACCACACAGCGGCGGTCGCGGGAATATCACCACCGCTGCAGCACCACAGTCGCGGTTAGTAGATCCGGCGAGGAGCAACAACTGAAGCGGCACACACCATTCATGTCACGACGAGGTAGCCCGCGCAGAGTCGACGCACGCAAGACACACCACCATCACGCAAGCACACGCCGCTCCAGCAGATTGCGCGTGCTGGAGGCGATGGGAGAAAGCGGGCAAGGCGAAAGCAAGCGGCGACGTCGTCCGGCCGGTGCGTACTCGCTATAAGCGCAGCCGTGATTGGCCGATGTAAAAACATGCAGCCAATCGACGGCCCTTTTGTTGAAATTTCGGGAGAGCTGAACCAGCGCCTCCTATACTTTTTTTCTGCCTGCACGTGAGTGCCGCTGCGCCCACCGTGCCCTCTCCTTTTACTCTCTCACCTCTGCCGCTTGGCGGCTCTGTGATATTACCCTCTAGCAGACGATGCTCGCCACCACTCGCGTGCCGGTTTTCTGAGTTTTTTTTTTTTTTTTTGTCGTCTGCTTAGAGTAATCGCGAACCTTGCTCGGAGTTGTTGCCATCACACTAAAAGAAGTAGTATGCACGCGTATAAATAATAAAGGTTAAATAAACTTTCAATATGCCTCTTACCGGAGTGATCATTCGCGTCCCAGTCACCTTGCAGACGACAAGTATAACCAATGCCTCCTCTAGGAAGATGCCTGCCGCATGAGAAAAAAAAAAAAAAACAGCTGCCACATCCTTTCTTTCCTTCATTTTGAAATTGTTCTTGATCGCTAGCGTCACTTGTGGCGCACGGTGCAACAACGCAACACTTTGCACAGCCTCCGAAACAGTGATGCACAGTTGCAGGTCTCAAACAACTCTCGACTGACACGCCCCTATGGGCCGCAGATGAAATACGCTTAGCTGGTACCGCCCGTCGCCGTGATAATAGTGTCGGTCGCGAGAGCCACCGCGCGGAGCTTGTTTAAAACTGAAGGCAGGCCAACTCCGCTGAGAGCGCGAGCCATTCCTCAGGCATCTTTCTAGAGGAGGCGCTGGCATAACCCGTCGTTTGGTCGCAATGGCAGTTGTAAGTCCGTTTGTTTGCTTCAGCGGTGATGTCATCCTGCTTTTTCATTGGTCACTATGCGCTGCTGTTGCGTTCCGTTCTGCACTTCAAGCCAGCGAAAGAAAGAAGCAGGGGTGTCCTTTCACAAAATTCCAGTGAACACTGAGCTACGTGAACGATTGCTACGAGTAATGTAATGAAATAAAAAAAAACTATTTCAGTCCTGCAGGACGCGAGTTATCGCGTGGAGGAATTGGGTGCGGAATTCCTCTTCGAATTACTCAGCCGTGTGCAGCCTACATTTTGTGGAAACTGACATTAAGGAAAATACACTCTAAAAAAATATCGAGTAAAGAAGGGTGTCTTTTTGTCCCACAACAATAATCGTCATCAGGATGCATGCGCTTCCTTTCTTGAAAACTCGGCGCTGGCCACTGTCCTATCGAGAATGCAAGGTAACCCAGATAATGGGCATGTCGATCGTGACCGGAATGTACCGGGCGCGGGGCGATAGCGCAAGGACGGAACGCAATATAGATGACGGTTATTGTTGTGGGAGAAAAAGACACCTTTTTTACTCGCTCTTTCTTTAGGGTGTACCAAAAGCCGCATGCTAAAGCCCGATGTGCTGCCGAGTGTCTTTCCGCATTACGCATCCTACATGAGGAAGGAGCCACCAAAGGTGAGAAGCTGCAGCAGCACTCAGAAAAGAAAGCGCGATTCGTCAACGGACACGTACGTTGGCAAGTCTGCCAAGTCAGGAAATCGATTAGCGCCCTGCACCGGTGCCAGAAGTTCGCGCAAACACGCTTGACGAAGCCACTGAGCCCAGTAGCCGGCAACAACCAAAAAAAAAAGTGCCGCCATATCCACGAAGTGAATGATGATGAGTGGGCGAAGCTCCGGAGGTAAACCTGGTAAACCATGAATCCTCTGTACATTTTGCCCACTCGATTTTATTACATCGCTCCCCCTAGCGTACGTCGCCGCACTAAATCGAACGATTGCCTTCAACCAATGACACGCGCTATATGTGACATCATTCCTATTTTATAAAATCTCGCGTCTTTCATCAACTACAAGTACCGCTTTCTAGTTTATAACATCTTGCATCTTTTCATCATCAGCTACAAGTACCACCATCTAGTAACACTACAAGAACTAAACGAGAGGTGGCTACATACAGTAGGGTGCCTTGATGCCCGCGTGCTCCGCGCGCATCGAGGCACTCTAACATACAGGAGACGGTACCGCCATCTAGTGAACACTGCAAAAACTAAACTAGAGGTGGCTACATACAGGGGACGGTACCGCCATCTAGTGAACACTGCAAGAACTAAACTAGAGGTGGCTACATACAGGGGACGCACAGCCCACGCCCTAAGGAGCTTCGCCCCTAAAACGTTGCTCCAAGCAACATCCAAGACCTGCCTTTTGTAGCAGCAGCTATCACTGCTGTCATTCAGCGGCGAACTTTCTTGAGCCAACTGATGCGAAGCCAGCGAAAGAGTATGCAGACGCGCGTGCCTCGAGGACCTTTGGTGTTCAAGCCGACAGCAGAAGCTCCGCAACAGCCTTCTTGGAGCGACAAAGAAAGGGCGTGGAAGCAATGAAATGAAAGTCTGCAAGCAACAGTAGATGCCTACAAGAAAGAGCTGCACATATTAAAGGAAGCGTGCAACGTAAGCAAATTTCTTCAAGTAACCAGAGATTGCTATCAGGGCTGCCCTGAACTAGAATGATAATGGACCAAGTCCTAAACTACAAGGTGAAAAAAAAAAATGGTGTGAAACCACTATTCGACAGTGCGTCATTCTGAGAAGCCTCTCAACAAAGTCATACGAGTATATCAGGACCAAGCTCCTTGCACTCCCGCACAGAACTACGCTACAAAGATACGTGGGAACAACTGCCGGAGAAGTAGGCTTTAGTGAGCTAGTAAAGCAGAGGCTTAACACTGAAATCCAGTGCCTCGAGATGGAGCAAGCCGAAATTTGCAGCCTCATCATAGACGAAATGAGAATAAAGCAAAGGCTTGAATACCACAAACAACGAGACGCATTCTTGGGAGCCATAGACATGGGCGCTGTCTCAACCAAGTGTTGTCAGACTCGGAAAGAAGTGAACTTGCGAACGTTACTCGCGTCGTGAGTGAAGACTAACTGCGAGCGCGGCGTGTCGTTAGTCTTGAAAGCAAAAGGAAGCAGCACCAGTAATACGGATGGCTTGATTTCCCACCAGGACAGAGGTGGCTTGTGCCAGCCCACTACGGAGCTCGTGCGTGTGCTGCATGCCCTGAAAAGATTTGTGGATGTGATGCTTCTGCACTGCGCAGCTCTCCTTCAGCCTCTACAGACTTGCGCCGTGAAGAGTGCCGATGTAATTGTTGGCCTGCCAGTACTGCTGTGTGACCGTTGTGAACATATTCAAAGGCGAAAGTTAATGGAACTTGTGTGCAGAAAGTTCACGAAGCCGCTGTTTACCAACTAGGCTGTCGACTTCCCCGATAAGAATCTGTGGTCAGGCTTTATCAAAGGAAGCCGTCGTCACGGAAGTTTTTGAAGCTTTAAAAAGCTTGCACGATACGCGCGCACCTTCAACGTTGGACTGACAAGTGGTTTTAGTTCAACTGGTTGTTTCTTAACTTGTACTGACTCATTTCTTTTTATTTTGTCTTTTGTGCATATAAAATTGCTATGTCTTGTTTCTTTATTTCAACCTGTGAATTCCACTTTTATTTCAATTATTTGATAGGGCACACCTTCGAGCACTTGCAAACAAAGAATAAGACACTTTACGACGCGTTCTTTAGTAATACGTTACCAAAACGAACGCACGAATGCGAAATTACTGAATACGAAGGAAAGTAATCGCATAAAATTGGAAAAAGCCAGTGGCTGCGCCGCATCCACACATATATCAGTCAATCTAAGGGAGGCCACGCGAGAGGGTAGTAACTCATTGCTTCCACGCGGCCACTCGGCGAAATAGAGCGCCAGTTGTAGAGCAATAGGAACAGGCGGGTCGCAACAGGCATAAAAAAATAGAGGAGGCGCTAGCTGAACAGAGTGCGCTGCAAAAGCTAGCGATGGAGATAACTTTACGTGCGACTTAACGCACTCTGCTGGTTGCTACAAAAACTACAGAAATAATTTTTTCTGTTCACTAATCGTTTACCACAACTAGTGTGTAATTTTAATAAATAAATAAATAAACTTTATTAGAGACTTTTGCAACAAAAAGTCAATTTACGCAGTTTTTTGTCACGTTTTTGGACGGGTATTTTTTAGGTTTAACCTAAAAGTCTCAATAGTTATGCGTTTTAACACTGCAATTGTAACACAAGCAATAAAATAATTAGTACATTTAATACAATATTAACTCCGCCTGTAAATTAATTGCGATTCGAGGTTTCGCCATTTTGCTTCAAATGCAACAAGAGCAACGACATCGACAACGTTTTTTTTGCATCATGGCCGCCTTAGCGCAGCAAATATTGCTGGAGGTTGCCGAAAAAGAGGCCTCCTACAAGCCCGTAGACGTCGTTAAGGACTTGGATCTCGAGTTCGACATCGGGAACCTTCTAGCCACAGATCCGAACCCTTTGGATGCCGCCAAGCTCAAGTAAGATTCCCCCGTGTGAAGTGTAAACACAGCACGTGTCAGACACTAGATCGCTTCTTCGACGGTGCGACCTGTCTAAAGAAAACATTTTCGCCACTCGGTGTACTATTGTAACGTCAACTGGCACTCTGTCATGCGAAATGGGCTGTAGTGTGTCAGGTTTACATGGGAGCTGCTGTGACGCCTTTCGTCTTTGCGCGTCAAATCCCAGTGTCGACTTGACTGCGTGTTTGACGTATGCGGGCAAGTAAATCCCACTCGTGGTGTGGCTGTTCGAACTTGTGTTGATGGCCGTTTTCGCTCGTTTACGTTCTGTAAATATTTATATCCCGCCCGATAGTGGGCATAGCGTCAACAGTTGACATGACGGAAGAGAGAACTGGTGCCTCATGTAAAGGTTCTCTCATTCTCTCTCCCCCCCCCCTTTCCTTCGAGCTTCCGAGATCACGGTAGCCCCGCTTACATTCTCATTATGTTGGCAACATAAATAATGCCTACGTATAACGAATGAGCCCTGCACAAATGCATGTCCTGATGTAAATTCGAAAAAAAAAACAAAAAAAAAGTCATCTGCAGTAAGCGAAGGCTACACCTCAGACAAGTACTGACAGCCGTACGAAAACGTCAAATTAGAAAGAAACATTAAAAGTTCTGTTTGTCGACAAACTATCGCTTTGGTACAAACGTGCGTCCAGCGCATGCTACACTGTTTGAAACCCCACTGTGAAATTTATCAATCTTAATGAACAGCCCTGCAACAAAAGTTCATTTCGTCTAGATTGAGGAGAGGGGTGTAGGAATTGAAAAGTGACTTGTGCATTCATGTGAATGTTAGTGGATATGACAGCCTAAAATAAGCGAATAGGGCAAATTGTCATCCTGGGCTCAAATCATCTGTGTGATTATACAGATTCTGTGAACATCTGAGGTGGAAATTTATTTAGTTGTTTTTACACATAAGTAAATTATTTTTTTATGTGTGAACCCATAAGTATCACTGAAGCAGCCACATCTCTTTTGGCGGTCTTCATGCAGGAAACTTTTTGTTTTCAGACAGTACGAACCTCACATTTTCCGGCATACCAAGCATGTCAGTTTACCCACCACCATTCTCAATTCACTTTTACCTCTTCTTTTTTCAGCCACGTGACATAGCCCTGAAATTTCGACAATTAGCTGTTGTATATAGGAAACAAGATGAGGATGAGCGAGTGGGGACATCAAAATAAATATGATAATGTTAAGACATCACATGCGTCATTCTTGTGTGTTCTAAATACAACATAATGGTGACGAGATTTAAACCCATGCAAGAGCTATGTTCCTGGTGATTTCTGCTGCATGATCACAATGAGCATTCCGGCTGTCCCATGGGACCAGTGGAAGCAGGCCTTTCAGGCGTACAGTGCTCAACTCTCCATGTCTACAACGGCGGAGCGTTGTGCGCAGAATAGCACGGGCGACATCTGCAGTCACAAATACGCCACATCTGAGCATGCCCGGCACTAGTGATGTGCCTGCCTTGCAATACTGATACCTGTTTATCACTGTGCATTGTTAAGAATTTGCTCTGTCGCGATGGTAGCGGTGGCGAAGTGCGGCGAGCCGTCGAGCGGACTTCGCTGAAGCCTTAGCCCGAAGGCGATGCAGGGAGGCAATCCGTTTTGAAAACAGCAACAAAAGTAGCGTTTACTGTAGCAGGTTGTCGTTTGTACAGAGCCGGCCAGCACGACAACGTCGGCTGGGGCAAAATCCCTCTAACATGGGGCCGGCACGGCCTTAAATAGCGTTTTGGGACTCTTCTGCGAGACCAGTTCCCCGGAACGGCACAGTGGCTCGGCTGAGGAGACGCAGCCATACCCGGAACTGCAAAGTGGTTCGGCGGAGGAAGCGACGTTATCCCCGGAACTGCATGGTTCTTCTGCACGGAAGGCGGCGCTGGGAGGGGGGGAGACAATTCGTCGGAACAGGGCTCGATCTCAAGAGACGTGCTGCCGGACGAGGAACATGTCTGTGGCACAACAGCACCCCCGCCGCCAGACAATGCATCCGGAGTTTTGAGCCGTCAGCGCGGCTCGGAAGGAGGGATGCTGGTTGACCGTCGGTAGCCGTTCCGCTCTCTCCGCCCGTTGAGACTTCCATAGGCCTGCAGAGGTTCACTGGAACGACGGAGTCGAACACAAAGCCGAACCACTCTGACCAAAGCAAGCACCCTCCAAATGCTGATCAAGTCGCCAGACCAGCAGTAACCAAATGTTTCCTCGAGATTACGCTGGGCTAACAAATAGCATCACCAGCAACGAATCTCGGGAGGAATACATAATGCGGACACACCTTTAGCTAAGCGTCAGTGCATGACACCGCTAAACCAAACAGAATTGATTTTGTTTTCAAGCGTTTCTCAATTGTCATTTAGGCAGATTCTGGACGATCGAAGCTTCTGAGGATTGCTCAATTTAGCACCGAAGCTACAATTTAACACGCCGAGCAATCCTGAATCACGCACATTGGCGTTGCCTGCAAGCGTCATATTGTCAGCTTAACAAAGTTCGTCCTCCTACAAGCTCTCTTTTCAATGCGCGCAGCCAATATGATCAAAACAAGATAAAACACGCTTGAAAAGTAAGACAATAAGAGTAAAAATTATGAAATAAGAATGAAATAAGAATGAAAGAATAAAACTTGCGTGCGTTACACAAAACAAAGTGAATGTTAACCTACACTGACACGCTTACCAACACGTAATGCCAAACAAAGAACGTATATTAAACAGGCCTTTTACTCAGCCTTCTCGGTTAAATTAAAACACACTGACTGTTACCTTTTTAAATTTATGAAAACAAAATAATGAAACAAACATACCAATGCGTGCTTCTCCAATGAGAAGGAAAGTAAAACACAAAAATTCAAACACATTTATTACTGAATGGCTTATGACAAACTAGAAAAACAATTTTCAAAGCTGATTACATTGTCCATTCATAGTAATGGCAAGACGGGGCCCCTTTCAGACGAACTCTGGGGAGTCGCGCACTCTATAGCTTTCGAGGGATCCGGTCTTGACAAAGGCCCAACGAACAAAGCTGTTTGCCAAATTCGGTAGCAGCAACTTTTGACTTGCATCCGCTTAACTCGAACAAAGGGGCGTCTGCACTGCATCGTTTACGCCACCCCTTCGACCAGCGACCCTTTCGCCACGGTGGGGAACAACCGCTTGTGTTACAGCTCAAGCGCTCCCAACGTTTCCCCACTTGCTTGCATCTACGCGGCATCAGCATTGATGAGGCCAGGCGAAGATCTCGTTGTCCGAATTTTCCCGAAAGTCGGTTTTTCTCAGCGCGCTTCCCGCCTAATCTTGAACTCAGTGACAGTCTGAGCTTCAAACGTTTCTTAGAGGGCCCTTTCATGATCCTACGCCTAGCCCTCAAACTGGTGTCTCGACTGATGACGTCATGGACCTTAATAGCGGCTTTAGCGCACTTGGCGCCTGTCGTCTTTTTGGTGTTATGCTTTCGCCGATGCCTCCTTTTGACGGAAAGGCTAGGAATGCGGGCTGCTTCGACACACCTGATTTCAAGTGTGCTGCCTTTGACAGGCACTGCCAAGACTCTAGACTGGTTAGCTAGCCTTTCTTCGGGCCCGTTGCTAGCTGTCTCTGCTTGCGACAGAACGGGATTCCCGATGCCATCAAAGCCAACCAACACGCCTAGAGAGCTTTTGATCTGTGAGGGTCTATCGCTGTCGTGGATAGCCCTAATTCTCTGGCCTTCGAAATTGGCCTCATGCTCTCTTTGACGCGATTCATCCTGATCGCGTGCGCTGCGAAGCGGCTCCATCTGCAGTGCTTTTCGATGTACCTCGGCGTCCTTAGCTATGCGATGGGCCTCGGCCCCTAACTCTTCGCGCTGCGCCTCAACGTCTGGCTCTGTCAGGCGCACTTCAACGGCTTGTGCTTCGCTTCTGTCCTTATCATCTAACACTTTCCAGTGAGCGACATCATCAAGCGCCACGTGGCGGGCCTCAGCCTACATCGCTTCACGTCGCGCCTCATCCTCACGCTCTTTTCGGCAGGCGTCTACCTTTAGCGCCCTTCGACGCGCTTCAGCGCTGTCTCTATCGCTCCGACTTTCCCAGTCAGCAGGACTCGAAAGGAAAAAATATCTTATCAAGGCATATCTAGCATGACTGAAGTCTCTTGCTTCCTCGTAGGGTAAGCAATTCAAAACATGCGCAATCTTGCGCGGCAACAACGTGGCGAGCTTCTCCACCCAAAGGTTGCGGCTAACACCCACATTACTGCAAACAACTTCAAAATCATCAAGGAAATGCGCGATGTTTTCGCCTGTCTGAAAGTTGTGGAGCTGGCGTTCTGCTTGCTGCCAGTTAAGTGCTTGAATTACGATCAAGCTCTCTCATTTTGAGTGCATGCTCTCTCCTTTTGCGACTTTCCTCAGCCTTCTGCTTTTGCTCACAAATGAGCTCCCAAAGCTCGTCAGCTTCCTCGGCCGTCACATTCCCTGCCCGCATCACCTCGAGAATCGCTTCCCTTGTTTTAGCGGACCCGGCAGAAATCCCCATGGCTCCACAAATTTCAAGGAGGTCCTGCACCAGGTACTGCTCCATCGCGATCTCGTTTCTCGTGATGCTCTGCTATTGATATTCACCGTACTCTAAAGCTAATCTCATGGTCTAGAGCACGTGAATAATAAATTAACACAACAAAAACAAAACGCTAGAGCACGTGAATAATAAATTAACACAACAAAAACAAAACGCTCTCCTAACATCTGCCTGTGCCAGAGAGGTCTGGCGAAATGAACAGTAAACGTTGGGCACTCACCCAACCAAAGTAGCCGACGATGGTCCAACTCGTGGCTGTTGTCGAACAGTATCAGGCCTTCAGGGATCCGGTCCAACTTGCCATGTTGAGATCCGGGGTTGCTTGTCCCAGCTTGCTGAACGATGAGAACAGGGTAGCGTATACCAGCGTAGCCAAACGCTATCACGGCGGTTGTCCTCGTGCTCGGAAATCCGATCCAACTTTTCAGCCGTTGAGATCGGGGTAGTGGGTCCCAGAGCAGCAAAACGTTGAGGACAGGGGTAGCGTATCCCAGCGTATTCAAACGCTAATATCAGGTCGGTCGTGCTCGAGCTTCCAGGGGTCTGATCCGGCGTGCCAAACGTAGGATAACGTATCCCGTAGCTGCCAACCACTGTTACGGCGGTCGTCCTCGTGCTCAGAGATCCGATCACACTTGCCAAACGTAGGATATCGTATCCCGTAGCTGCCAACCACTGTTATGAATTTGCTCTGTCGCGATGGTAGCGGTGGCGTAGAGCGGCGAGCCGTCGAGCGGACTTCGCTGAAGCCTTAGCCCGAAGGCGAAGCACGGAGGCAATCCGTTTTGAAAACAGCAACAAAAGTAGCGTTTACTGTAGCAGGTTGTCGTTTGTACAGAGCCGACCAGCACGACGCCGGCTGGGGCAAAATCCCTCTAACATGGGGCCGGCACGGCCTTAAATAGCGTTTTGGGACTCTTCTGTGAGACCAGTTCCCCGGAACGGCACAGTGGCTCGGCTGAGGAGACGCAGCCATACCCGGAACTGCAAAGTGGTTCGGCGGAGGAAGCGACGTTATCCCCGGAACTGCATGGTTCTTCTGCATGAAAGGCGGCGCTGGGAGGGGGGAGACAGTTCGTCGGAACAGGGCTCGATCTCGTGAGACGTGCTCCCGGACGAGGAACGTGTCTGTGGCACAACAGCATGCAGCAACCGCTTTGGTAGTCAAAAGCACTCTGAATAATTTAGCGAAAAAACAAAAAGCAAGAACAAAAAAACTAAGCGAACCGTTCTCGCTGTGATATGATATCACAAAGCGAGAATAAGTTTAGAGAATAAAAGACGCCTATCCAGGCATTGCTGGTTTCTTTTTTTTTTCATTTCTTTTGGTTCTCTAATGTTGACAGCCAAAGCAGTCACTGCGGAGATAAAGAACCGTAAGAACTTCAAGGCAGGCACATCACTGGCGCTGCGCAAGCTCAGACGTAGCGAATTTGTGACTGCAGATGTCGCTCATGCTGTTCTGTTCGTGACGCTCCGACGTTATAGACATGAGAATTGAGCACTGTACATGGTGGCTTCTGGAGCATCAGATCTTTCAGCCGAACGTCGGAACATGATCCTGCTCACCTGTTCTGACATGGAGGGGCAGCAGATTTTCTCCACACTGAAGCCAGCGGACTTGTAGTCTGTCTCTGCTACTGCTACTCTTCCCAGCTCTTCAGCTACAGGTGACACCGGCTTGACAAACGATGCATATGACACTGCAATCGCCTTGCTTTTGGACTGTTTCAAGTGTTCAGTTATCGTCATCGTGGCTTGACAACGATTACGCCGCCGTCCTCAGCACCCACATGAGACAGTGGAAGAATACGTCACTGCTTTGCAAATTCTCATTGCTGACTTGGAAGTCTTACTGATGAAATGTTACGTGACCAGATCATCTCAAAGACTACGAGTGATCAGTTACGTGAGCGTTTGCTTTTTGAAGCCACCTCACTGTCGCTCTCACAAGCTAATACAGTCGCTAACCAGTACGAACAACCCCTGAGCCAAGCTAGAGAATTTCGTGATGAGGCATCTGTTTGTCACCTTAAAAAGAGGCAAATCTCTTTTCAGTCTCCAGAACAAACAAATGAATGCACACATTGTGATAAGTACAAAGCCAAAGCAATGGGGTATCCTGTAGAAGGCACCACAAACTTTTGTTATCGTTGTGGGGCGGCTGATCACCTTGCAAATAATCTTGCATCTAATGCTCACAAACGCAGATGCTATCGCTGCGAGAAGATTGGGCACTTAGACATTATGTGTAGGTCGTCCAGATACTCAGCGAAAGTTCGACAAGTTGATGACGACAACAGTAGCTCACAGTGTAACAGCAAAACAGTTTGTGTTGTCAAGAGACAAAAGCATGGCATTTACGCATCCGTCGCAGTGGAAGGTCACACTATCTCGTTTCTAGTTGATACGGGATCTTCTGTCACTATTTTAGCTGAAGAAGTATCCTCGGTTTTTTGCGAGCACTTGCCCTTTTAAGTCATCCTCAGTGCAACTTTTCGACTACTCTAAGTCAAAGATAAGAGTTTCAGGATATTTTCTCTGTTCAGTTGCATTTCAAGACAGCTGCTTGCATTCTTCTGTATGTTGTATCTGAAGGCACCACTGTATTGGGCTTAGATGCCATTACGGCACTACAGATGAACATGAAAGGTAAATCACTTCGGTGCCTTGCATTGACCTCCAGCATTCCTGCATTGCCAACTTAGTTACCTTCAGAGTATGAACATCTCTTTCAAAAACAGCTCGGACTTGCCAAAAGATTCAAACGCAATGTTAAGGTTCAAGAGTTCATTCCACCCATTGCCAGCAAGTTACACGACAGCTGCTGTTTACCCTTTGTGAGATGGTGTCAGCTGAGCTGCAGAAACTTGAAGCTCAAGACATAATTGAGTGCCTTGATGCCTGTCAGTGTGTTTCTCCCATAGTTGTTGTTCAGAAAAAGGATGGCTTAATATGAATGTGTGTTGATCTATGAGAGCCGAATAAATCTATAATTGTTGATAGCTTTTCACTAGTACCACATACAGGTGAGCTGTTGCACAGCTTAGCTGGCACAAGTGATTCTCAAAGCTGGATTTGGTGTCTGTTTACCACCAACTTGAACTTGATCCTGAGAGTTGGGATCTGACTACTTTCATTACACATGATGGGCTTTTTCGCTTCCAAAGAATACGCTTCGGCTTGGTTTCAGCCCTGTTGGCGCTTCAGAAAATGATGCATCTCATACTGAAAGGGTCAAAGGTGTACTTTTTTACATAGACATTATTGTCTATGGTCGTTCTCGAGAAGACCATCTTTCAAATCTTCGCCACGTTTTGCAACGGCTTTATAAAGCGGGCCTGAAACTAAACCAGACATGCATTTTCGACATCAACGAGCTCACGTTCCTGGGACATGTTGTGAACGGCAAGGGACTCTTTCCACTAGTGTCATGTCTTCTATTCAAGCGACAAAGGAAGCTGTTGTGCCTTCCAACATAACTGAACTTTGTTCCCTGCTTGGGCTAAAAAGATTTAAGTCCAAGTTTGTCCCCCATTTTTCGGATGCTGTGGAATCTTTACGGGCATCGCTTTGAGGCAATGAACCATTTGCTTGGACGTCAGCTGCCGAAGTGAGTTTCGTCCATTTGAGATCGCTACAAACAACTTGCAAGGTTCTATATATCTTTGACCCAAACCTTCTCGTCATCGTCACTACCGATGCCTCCGCATATGGACTAGACGCTGTGCCACAACAAGGGAATTCTACAGACAGTTGGCTTTGCTTCCCGCACATTGAGCCCAGGAGAAAGGAAATGTTCTGCTGGTGAACATGAAGCCTTAGCATGCTTTTGGGATGGTGAACATTGGCACATGTACCTTTGGGGTCGCCCCTTAATTTTGGAAACTGACCACAGTGCTATTGCTACCTCCTTGTCCACTAAGGGTGTAGGACATCGGTCATTTTCCATTTCACGTTGGTCAGTGTGACGGCTTTGCTATAACTACACTGATGATTTGATTGACATGTGGGGTTTAACGTCCCAAAATCACCATATAATTATGAGAGACGCCGTAGTGGAGGGCTCCGGAAATTTCCACCTCCTGGGGTTCTTGCAGCCAAATCTGAGCACACGGGCCTACTACATTTCCGCCTCCATCAGAAGTGCAGCCGCCTCAGCCGGGATTCGATCCCGCGACCTGCGAGTCAGCATCCGAGTACCTTAGCCACTAGACCACCGCGGCGGGGCGTATAACTGCACTGTAGAGTACCGCAAGGGAAGTGATAATGGAGTGGCTGATGCTCTCTGTGGACCGCCTTACCAGGAGAAACCGGTCAGGTTACTGATGATGGGTTTGCTTGCCTTCTTTCTCCGATATTACCTATGGCAGAATTACAAGCAGTGAGTGCATCTGACTAGATAATCGAAAAAGTCACGGACTTCATCTTGTGATCTTGGCCTGAAAAAAAAAAAAAATCTTTGGTAGCGGTGCTAATGCCATATTTCTATGTGCGTGCATAGCTACTTATTATGCACAAGTTGCTTTACCATGGTAAAAGGATCATAGTTCCAAGTATCCTTACTCGTCGTTTGAAGGAAGTCGCACATGAATCGCATCCGGGGATCAGTCATACGAAAAGTCGACTGCGAGAGTTGTACTGGTGGCCTTAGATGGATGACTCATCTAGAAGAACTGGTTAAAACATGTCTTGTTTGCGAGTCATGTGACAAATCTGCACGGCCTATTACAGCCTCTATGCAGCCAGTAAATATCTGTCAAGTCTTGGGAGAAAATGGCCATTGATAGTATTGGCCCATTTGAACGAGCTTCGATCAATTGCCGTTACTCGGTGATGTTTATTCATTACCACAGCAAATGGCCAGAAGCTTTTTTTGTTTTTTGAAACAAGTTTCTACATCGATGGTCACGAACTTCCTGATACAAGTGGCTACCTGAATGGATTTATTTCTTATCACAGACCACAATTCACCTCAGCTGAATTTGAGGAGTTCATTCGGGAACATGGCATATGCCATTGATTTTATTTTGTTTATACCCCACAAGCAAACGAGCTTGTAGAAAGGTTCAACAGAGTTCTCAAGCTTATAGTCCAGGCGGAAGTATACAAGCGGCATGATATCCATGTCTGAGTGACGGACTATTTGAGTGTCTACCGCTGCACATCTCATGCCACAATGAAAGTTGCACCTGCCGTTGTCCTGCACTAACGACTACCACGAACTCGTTTAAGCATTGTTGGATTACCAGATTCTTCATTTCACGAAAATCCGGCTGAGTCGGTGAAACGGCTGCATCAGCGTGTCAGACAGAAACAAGCTTCATCTAAACTTTACACAAACTGCCATCGTAGAGCCCAGACCAGAAATCCTGCCATTGGCATCTACAACCATGTGAGAAAGTCGTTTGGTCACAGGAAAATATCCTCGCACTTTTCGGAGCCGAAGAAAATTATTGAGCAACGACGGCCAGCTTCATTTCTTTTGGAATACGGTCGCATATGGAACTCTTCCAAATTTCAAGCAATACATCCAGAAGCCGCGCGGAAGCTGACAAGCAGTAGGCCTGGAATTTCAGCTTGAAATGTGCTCTCTCTGAACAAGCCTTTTCAAAGTAGTGCACCTGCGAGTGAACATGACGACTGTCCACCTACGCCACAGCAAAGGACATTAGCCCAAATCAACGATGAATCAAGGTAAGAACTATCATCACTGTAGAACAAAATGTCCGGCCAGCCATAAGGAAAGAACCGACAAGTGAAAAAAATTGAATTGAAGCTCTGGGACTATGTGTTATGTGAGGTATAGCTTTTTTTTTATCAACCGGAGAAATGTTGTATATAGGAAAGAAGATGAGGATGAGCGCCTGGGGGCACCAAATAAACACGATGTTTGGGCTTCAGATGCATCATTCTTGTGTGTTCTAAATACAACACTAACTTTTGATCATATCCACATAGAAAAAAAAAGGAATGAAGACCCTTTGAAAATGAATGGAATTATGAATGAAAAGTTTTTGTCGTAAATTTGGGAGGAAACAGGCTCCTTTAGTGAATCCATTCCATGGCTACTTAGAAAAGTGTTGCAGGGCTCCTTTAACTACCACGAAATTTTTTAGAATCCATCCAGTACGAGTGGAGTTACAAAGATTTGCATGGCTTTCTCTCATCCCAACGGAAGCGCAGTGAGCTAAACAGAGAGGAACGGCACTAAGGAAGAAAATGCGTACCTCATGACCTTGAGCACTTTTTTTTTCCTCTCTTAATACTTTGTGACTTATTTTGAATGAGATCACAAGTGGGTGTGCTTAGATCCTGGTACAAATGAAAAGGCCATGAATTATAGGGGCACATTCAAGTATACCTTTAGCGGTTCGAGTAGGATTTAAGTTTTGAAATTGTACGTAAAAGTAACCAGAAACAGGAATGTTGCAAACCCTGTTTGAAGAGCCTGTCTGAGTTGTTCACTTTGCTGTAAGCAGTGCAGTACTTTTATGTACATCATAATTAGTGCAATGAATTAAATTCTATACTTATGTGTCACCACTCTATTCTGTGCTGCTTACGAGTTGAAAGGAGTTGGACCCTGTGAATCAGCTACAGATAAAATATGTTCAGCCTTGGCACACGCACAGCAAGCAGCCATGCACAAACTGCTCTCACTGTTCTTAGCACAGTGGTGCACAAAAAAATGATAATACTCGGAAAGTAACACCAAATATGTCACAACACAAACCTGTACTGTCTTTCATGTTCCTTGCATTGTGTTATGTTTTTTTGTGCACCAGTGGGCTAAGATGAGTTACCAACTTGCCCAACAATCACACTGTTCGCAGCATGTGTTTTGTGTATACACTCCGTGCACGGCGACTGGTATGTCGCCCTGCAGTCGTCAGAGCAGACAGCTGTTGAGAGCCCGAGCTAAACCAAACGGTCTCCCAACGCTCGCTAGCATGTAGTTTATCTGAATCATGAACTGCTGCATAATTTATCGCACCAAAGGTACATGTCGTGTTTTGTGGGAACAACATTTTACAGCTTCTCGACTTGTCTTTGCTTTATAGGGCATCGAGTTAAGTGGACGACAGGTTTGAGATGTAAAAAGTGTTTGGTTCCCGCTCTCTCTGCCGTCTCTCGTTCTGTCACTGAATGCTTGAGTTGGTCTCAGACACCACCTCTGCAGGTGCAATGATATTTCGTGATCTTCCTGCTGTCATAGAGCTGGTGAGAAAAGAAAGTTGTGCAAGATATTTTAATTCAGCTCGAAACTGATGAAACGCTCTAATGGACCTTAATAATGATTAAATAGCAGTCTACCCTTTGCAGTATTGGGGAATGCAATGTGAGGTCAATTAGTGCTTTATTGGGTTGATAGGGTCATCAATTAAGGGACCAACTGAGTTACGTAGCATATTACCGTAAACACAACTAGTCGCCCAGCAGCGCTGCGCGAACACGGTAGGATCAAGCTAAGACTTTGATGGGTTTGTTGACTCTTATTAAACTGGTGCAACTGACCACAGGGGATCGGCCATAAAGTTGGTGGTGCCTTGTTATATGTAAAGGAATTTGTTGATAATTTCAAAATAATTTGAAATAAATCGTTTTTGAAGCAAGTAATTAGCTTAATTCACAAAAAACAGTAATGTTGTTGAAGAATAAGCTAGTTTTAGATAACCTTAGCATTCAATTTGATCGTCTCGTAGTAAAGCGCATTTGTAATCGTAAATGCTCCATTGGCTAAAATCAAGTGCTGTAGCCCCAGAGGAAAGCACCACCGGAAGTGATAAATTTAATCCCACCCTTCGGAGTGGTTCATCCAGATGTCTTCGTCTTGTGATTGGTAAGCAATCTGCATGTTAGGAAGAAATGATGCAGGGCAAAAAGTAGCAGAACTACAAGGTGAGAAACGAAGCTTTGCAAATGCTGTAGTGGTGGATGTGCGTTTCGGAACACAACATAAACAACGCAAGAGGTTGTAGTGAAGGAGGGGGACGTCACGGTAGCCGAAGTGATCGCCACTGTACAAGGTGAAGCGAAAGACAGAATGGGGCTGCCGTGTCCTTTGTGGCCGAAATCGTACCATGCTCTTTTTCTTGCCCGCCCCTCAAGTTCTTAGCATACCCGCGCCAGCGGTAAGGTAAAGACCCTGATCATGATGAGCGAGGATGATGCTGGGACGGTTTCAAGCAAAACGATTCGCAAGACTCGGTGGCTGAAAATCACCGTGGGACAAAGCTGTAACAAACGAGCACACCACCAGCCACTCACTGTGATTTCCACGGCAAATGGTCGTGGAGCCATTGATATTTCTAAATGCTCCGAGTATTTTGCAAGTACGCGGGTAGGGGGCTTGCCCCAATAATGTTTCAAGTGTGAGAAAACGACAGCTAATTGCAATAGTTATCAAGAAAACATCTTGCATTGCACACACCTGAAGCACACATTTGCACTCACTAACATGGGAAATGTGGCGGCTTTCGTGCAGGTTTTTCCATTTATTCTTAGTGGCATTGTGGAAAAATGTCTCCCTACGTCATCTTAAAATCCTGCTCGAAGAATCAACGCGCCTGCCACGGGCGCTTTTGCCACCATAGCTGTCCAAGCAATGAGGAGATGTTGTCTCCTATATGATTCTGAAGATTGCGCACCCGCTGCACCACAAGTGGCACTGTGCGCTGCTTTCAAAGCACCCCCTATAGGTCCCAAACGGTGCGTTTATGGCTTCATAGTAGCCACAGATACAAAATTTTTTTTTCTGTGATTGATGGTTTTTTCGCGTCCCCATTTCTCGACCGGACGCACTGATGCATAAGCTTTCCGCTGCTTTAAAAAAAACAGTCGCTGTGAAAATTAGCTGCCAGTCAACTCTCGGCATTAACCGGCAGGGAGACTTTTCTACCTCTGTGTCCGTCTTGTTTTCCTTGCCGTTTGCTACCATTGGTCTTTCTTTCACTATGAAGATTCCCAACCAGGTGATCATTTGTCAAACTCCTAACTTCAATTAATATTTATGTTTGTGTCAGGTCCATTTTAAAAATTTGTTGGGGAATGTTTCGATCAAGGCTGCTATAGTGAGTTACTTATTAGGGACTGGGGATCGTATTTATTCCTGCACTGGTGTCATAGCATTGTGCTAGTGGCTTTGAAGCAAAAAGCAATTATCTTGTTTTGTTTTTCTTCAGTGTGGGTCTTACCTTCATGCCCTCCTTGGTATAGTGCCTGCATGGTCATGTTTTTTTAATAATAAGCAAATAAACAATTAAAAGCTGCCACACTTTTTTGAGACTGTTGCTAGGCTTTTCAAGAACACAAGGCTCATTCCTCTAGAGAAGCAAGTTTTTGCAAAAACGTGCCTCTTCAGTGCAAGTGCCTTTCAAACATATGTTTATTTTTCTTACTCCCCAAAAGTCTACAGGTGTCACTAGTGAGGGCCAAAACAACATTGCACTGAGCCACTTGTAAGTCTGGTTTTTAAGCAGCTTAATGCAGTGATAGGGGTATAGTGTTGGTTACAGCCATAATAACCAGTAATATCTGCTCTAATGTCAATACAAAAGTGTAGTGCGAAACTGTCTTCTTCGAGTGTCATCTCAAACCTTGTGCTCCCATTTTTTCTTATGAATTTCTGCAGGTCGGAGTCTCGAGAAGAGTACCTCAAGGAGCTCGCAAGAGATGACACACAGCTGCTCATCAACAGACTCTTCCAGGTTTGGCTGATAATCATGTAGAGTGCTGAGAAGCTTGATCTCAGTAACATAAAGCCAGACCTCAGCCACAGTGTTTCCAATGGTTGAATCGGAGCGGTAACCAAAGCCTTAGACAAAAGCACTTGACTTCTAATCTGCCTGAATGTCATAGCAGAAAGGGAAACTGCAGCGCATGTGTGGCACAGAATGTTCGTGAGTGCAGCAGTGCGTAACTTCTGTATCGCACATTCCTATGGCAACTGAAGTTCTCCTGAGTTGGTGGTTCGTTGTGTAGAGATTTGGTATGAAGATAATACTCAGCATGTGATTCTTTGTGCTATTTACATGTGAATTTGGCCTCGCCAGCAGAGCAAGTCTGGTTAGTCCGGTGTTGATGAAGTTAATCCGAATCAACCCTGGTAAGCACAGGCCTTCTCCAATATGGCCATTGAAAAACACTGTGAACGTTGTCTGTTTCACACATCACATCTTCTGCTATTTCTCAGCACAATCAATGTGCTGTTGGCGTCAAATGAAAGCCCAACAGTGGCAAGCCTTTGCACAGGTATAGTGCACGCCATCCACTTATCACCAGAGACAAGCCCTAATGTATGCACCGAGCTGTCTAACAGGATGTGCGCGGCTGTCAATGGTGATAATGGACAGACTATTGTTAATTTTGTCGGGACAGGATTTTGCCAAGGCAGCATGGAGGCATGAGTACCTTGCTTCGTAGTTATAACCATGTTTTCTGGTTATACAGCACGCAATCAGAGACGCCCTTGCTTAAGTACTCTTCCGGGCATTCAAGGACCGTTCAAAACAGCATAGCCTACTCATGTCTCCGTGCTGCCTTGGCAAAATCCTGTCCCAACAAAATTAATAACAGTTTCAATAGACAAGTTATTAGATTAATGTGGGTTACGATCCCGCTAGCACAAAAGTGATTTATAACTGCTTTGAAGTGGATTAGCACAAAAGTGATATATAACTGCTTCGAAGTTGATTGGCCAATCCGAAATGAACGTCTTCTAAGATTCGTTTTTGGGTGCTTAAAATCCGTTCATCCAACTGGAGCGGTCGTATATCTCTGCTAATGTCCGGCCTGAAGACAATACGAAGAGGTTCCACAATTCTTCTTTTAGCAAGTCACAAAAATTTGTTCTTCTTGGGAGGTATTCGACGACCACAGTAAGCCTTGAAAAGTAGAGATAGAAGCCATCTACAACCCGGATTGTGATGTCCGTTTTTCTTTTCTTTTTTATGTACCTCCCCATCTTTGTCTCCCTTCCCATGCTTCTATAGTTTTGTCGTTTTCCTCACCCGAATATGCGTTCTCTTCTTGGTACATATTCAGCGTAGGAGAACGAGTGACTGCCGGCAGGTTCTTCGCATTTAAATGATTTGTATTTGCAAGAAATAAATGATGTGAGAGGCAGAAACACAGTGACAAAGACTTTATTACATCACCAGCTAAATGACAAGAATGGCCATGAAAAATACGCAAGTGATGTAGGACCACTTATCACTGCAAGAAAAGGACGACAGATCTGCCTGGATTGGTGCGTACTGTAATGTGCTCGTGTGCAGAATATTGTACGAAAAAGATACGACCAGAGTAGCTGGGACAATGTACTTATTATAAGCTCACTTGCCACAGAGGTTTATCTTAAATATTAGTGCACAGGTTTATTCTTCACACACACTAAATGCACTGAAGCGACAATCAATGAGAAATCGTGTTGCACAAGTGCTAACCCCATAATCTATGTTAATTTGATGTAACATTATCACAGAACTAAGTACTGAATCAAAATACAGAGATGCAAGTAGCAGTTCCCAGAGAAGACACTTATCAATAGTGACAGTGAAAACCTAGCTATGTATAAGCATTAAACAAAAAAACGACAATGGTTGAAATCAAGGGCTAACTTAAGTGACAAATTCCAAAATGTCTGCCCAAACTACACACAGCGATCGTAAAGTGCATGTCCTAACTTTTCACAGAAAATATTTTGCACAGCTTGAAATAAGGTGCATAGTTAAGCGAGCACAGATATGGGCATCTCGGTAGCACTTCTTGTGAATAACTTCACGTTAATACCTCCTAATGAATGGCGCATAGAATCTACGACAAATTACAAAGGGCACCGATAAGTGACCTAAACGGCTCAGCAGGGTGCTTTGTAGGGCAATTTATCGACATTTCCAACACACACAGACACTAAAAAAATTCCACAACTGCTTGAGACAGTCATAGAGACCACACAACTTATTAATGTACAGTGACCTTTTGATTGCTTAATGGTTCCCAAGAAAAATAAGAGAGACTAGAATGTGTTGGCATCTATCTTTATTCATACAAAAAACAGCAAGTAACCTCCACAATAAAGATGCCGTAATTTGGTTGCTATAGCTCTTGTTTATAAACATGTAGGATAACTATAAACTGCAAAACATAGAAGAAAGGAGAATTTTCTTATATCCTTCATTGTCTTAAAGAAGACCGCATGAACAGGCAAAACTACATTACACTGTACGGCAACAGAAAGTGAGCAAATGGTAGTTAACCTGGGGTGAGCAATGTGTTCGAAAATATTTCGATTCTGCATGAAATGTCGGGTTTAAAGAGAAAGGAGGAGGTCAACAGATAAGGAAAAATATATACCACAAGATTCAACTAGCGGGTCGAGGTGGTTAAGGTGAATTGTCATCACAACACTGAGAAAAAACACCAAACTCCTCCTATGAAAAATTGTCTGATTATTTATGAAAAAGAGCCTTTGATTATAAAGCCCTGAAATTTTTGCTATATAAACCGCATCCAGGCCCTTGTCATTTGCATATAACTGTGCGAGGAACATCGTTAGCAAGGTTATCTTATGCGCAAGTCTGTTGCAGTGACACGAAAAGTATGTGAGATATTTGTGTATCTTAAACTTTCTTACAAGGTACAAACATCTAAAACTGATTCGCATATATAAAGTAGCTCTATTAAGAGGCCAATGAAGATTATATGCGTTCAGTTTAGCCAACACTGGTCAACTATAATAAAAATAGTTTCGTTCTTGTGCGTTCAAACATGAATAAAAACTGTGACTTACAATAGTGTTTCACCCGCTAAATAATTTGTTCAGCATAAATGAAGCACTTATACACTACTGAAACACGTCGTGCAAGCAATTAGTCATACAACGCTACACATTTATTTGGTTAGTATTTCATCATTTTTAGCGACTCGAACAAGGAGTACAATGCTACGAAAATTGCTTACCTTCAGATATGACAGTAGCCGGTCATTCATACCGAATCCATAAACCCAAAGAAAAGTAATCACACATCACAGTATCGTCTATAACTCTCCAGTATAGAAGTAACGAAGTTTTGAGAGCACATCCACTCGCAAGGCGACCCATGCATCTTTCGGTTGGTAATCTAACGGCACTAGGCCTAACCTAACATTGGCGTAACAGTCACCCCACAGAAACTTACTTGCATTCGATCGGGTCCATAAGTTGCACATGGAGTGAAGTCTTTTTTGCAGCTGCGTCTGTAGTCCTCATAAAGCAACGCAAAACAGAATATAACTGACGGACGCGACTGCACATGCTGAATCAACGAGCTTAACTGACAATGACATTGCAGAAGCCAGAGGAGAAGCCCGGATGGATACAAGATCAACGATAAAGAGTTGGGAGGAATTAAGGTAGACGGTTATCTATGCCAGTAAATAACGTAAAATTTTGGAAGCTCTCGAGGTTGCTGAAGCAATGTGAACACCTCACGTCATATCATTTCGCACGTCACTTTTTCTATTGCAGTGAGCGATGGCATGCGCAGGCTCGACTTCAAATGCAGTCAAAGTGGTTCATACATGTCCGTGCAAGTCTGTGCATGCATTGACCAAGTGACGTTGATCTGCTGCTTGGCGGAAAAAATGGGTCTTAAAAATTTGTATTATAGCGGTGCTTGAAGTTATAGTTATAATCTTACTGAAGTCTACTTGTAATTTCTGTATTGCTGATGGCTAAGAAGATATATTCGTAAAAACATAAGCTATAAATAAGACGATGATTGTAAGCGTCCTTAAAGTCCGTCTCATAGCAGGGTTTTTCGTCTTGATTATATCCTTCCTGAAGTTGACTTCTTTAATCTGGCATTCAGTGAGTTTACACGATATACACCTAATAAGACGGATTATATATCTTTTGTGCTACCTGGGGAAGAGCATGTTCTGTGCAGATCAGCACAGAAGTTGGTTTCATATGTGTGCAAGGGTTTATCTATGAAGCAGCCTAAAAAAGATAGGGATATTGAAGAAATGTACACAAAATATCACATAATATAAAGAATGTGGTCAGCAGATATGGCGTACATGTTGTTTGTTCCAAACCAAACAAACTCGGGAAAAGTCTGTGCCAGGCGTAATCGAAAGCGATCAGCAAAAGAGGATAGATCTTGGTGCTCTGTTAGGCATGTTTTTACGTTTGTTGAGTGTAGAATTGCGGTGGTATATTGTGTGCCCATGTTATGTGGAAAGATGTGCATCGGAGAAACTGGCCGGTACTTACCTAATACTGAGCACAAGAGGGCATTAGCAAGTAATACTTACTCTCACATTAGACAGCATCGCTTAGATTGTGGAAGCTCCTCGCTGTTTTCTTAGACTGAAATACTTTCCATCACAGGGATCAGGTGACCTGAGAATAAATGGAGGTGTTCCACATCGCAAAAAGAAAACTGCATTAGCCAAGCATCGATCAGTTTAAGGGATTGTGAAGTGTGCTTTTTGGAAACTATGCCGTTACTAATCTTCATTGTAGCACATGGTACACTATCATATCATATTGTAACCAGGTTCTTTCGGCAAAATAAAATAGTTGCAAGTGCAGTGGTGTCATTTTCATTCCTTTTGTGCTTGTCTCCGTGTGCTGCTTCATAAGTAAACCTCTCGCTCTGTTGTCAGGCTCCTCCCAAGGTGGTTTAGACTGCTTACTCCAGGAATGTTTTTCCTTTTTCTGAGGGGGACACGCTCAAAACGCCCACGTCATTTCATTCTTCACTGCGCGCAGGTCCCCCTATTTGGAAACGGCACTTTTCAGTGTCATCGACGCTCGAGCACATGTAGTCTATGGTGCTACCCCGCTGTGGGGTGCTGTTTCTTATGGTATTCAGGTGGGCGTTTTGAAGGGATGCCAAATCGTTCTGAATTAGTGCTGCTAGCATAAATTATACGATGTGTTAGAGCATTTACTATATAATTTCAGAATTATGAGACGCAAAGCTACAAATTACTGTAAAAAACTCGCAAAAAAACTTTCTCCTTTAACAGTGTGTTCAGTCATTGAGAGTATAATTAATTGCTTTATATTTTCTCTGTGTTTCTTGCAGTTGCCTACAGAACGGAGGGAAGACGTCGTCGTTGCTGTGGTAAGCTGAACAGGAGTGATCTTGAATGGAAGTATTGTGTTCCACTGCGCCCAGGTTACGTGTGTCAGCCTGCATGAACGTGAACATTTGCAGTTATTGGAAGCAATGCTGACGTGGCACTTCTAACATTTTAAGACAAAGAACTGTTTAGACGTTACTGAAACTGTCAAGCACCGTAAACGATAATTTAGTTATGTTTCTACAAACACTATGTTATGGTATGGTACAAAAAAAAGGAGGATTAATTCTGGCATTGCTGTATTTATTTATTTATTTATTTATTCAAGGACATCGCTGGTTCCAGTTGTGTGAGGGTAGTCATGCATCAAATGTCGTACGTCATGTAGCTTGTGTTGCTGAATGCACAGACAGGTAAGTTGTCCGAAGGGAATGTAAAATACAAACTTATTTATTGCAACAATCAGTTTAGATTAGTACTTATGTTACAGTACTTGTACAATATTTTGCATTAATATAATATTTTATTTATTTAATTTAGAATGTACTGCAGTCATTCAAGACCAGGCAGATGGGGAAGAGAACAATAAACAAATATTCAAACATTAAAAATTCTAAGCAGTAATTAAATTTTACAAAAACAGACTATGAGTGATGCATCAAAATAAATATAGCAAAATACCACAAAACTATGCCAGAATACACAGTGATACAGATGAAGCAGTGTCTTGAAGCTCAAAAAAAAAAATCAATATACGTGCACATGCACACGTAATATATTTGTACACTGTGAAATGTCTCAGGTAATAAACAAATATTTCGACAAACCATACTAAAAAAAGATACAACGCAGAAAGAAATTAATACCGCAGTATTTTGCGCTATTTGCACAATATTTGGGGTCACAATTTAAGCTGTACGTGGTTGTCAGACAAAAGAACTGCCGCCAAAAAATGCGTGTGGTGCTGTCGCTTATGTGATTAGTCTGAAACAAAAGATAAAGGGACATTCCTCTTTGACCAAAATCTTGGGTGGAGTGGCTGCTCGTGCAGACAAGACAGTTATCACCATCTTCATGGGAATCTGTTGGTACGACTGAAAACTGATTTTCATAAATGGCTTTATCCTATCTTTTTATTTGAGCCTTGTGACTTCCTTCTTTCTCTTCTTTTGGTGTTGGCTAACAAACATGAAAAGAATAAATCTTGTTTCGCTTTATTTCAACTGAAGCAAACTGATCATCAGTTGATTCTAAAATGTTACTTATGTTTGTGTTTCGTAATTTGCATTTCAAATAAACCTTGGAAATTGCTTATTAGTAGTTTATTGTATGATATAGACAAAAACGAACAAGACGGATGGCACAGTCGAATCCCGCTACAACAAAATTGACAGTGTGGAGAAAAAATTTCGTTTAATCGAAAATTTTGTTGTATCGAAATCGAAAAAAGTATAGCTCACCTCGGCTAATAGTCTGTGTAATGGTGAGCTAGTCATTCACTCAATAGAACAATAAAGCCATGTTCAGACTACATGCTGTACGTACGGATCCTAGGTAAAGATTGTAAGTATAAAAGCAAGCAACGTAATGAGCTTGTCCTTACATTGTTTTATTTAATGTAAAGCGTGTAACGTAAGGGACATAAATGTGCCGGGCCCACGACATTTACGACATACTGATGCGACGGTTATGTACGTTCTATGGGCAATAGAGTGTCGGTTTGCACTTTTCGTTCATGGGGCTTCCGGCCTCCCAAGATTCTGTGTCTTCATGCACGTTTTGAACGCCATGCAGTTGCATGTTCGTGCAGTTGGTTTGCCGGATTGGAGTGCAGGCACGACATCTGTTAATAGGAGTGCTCGTCATGTCTCCCCTTTAGCTTAACCGTCCCCACTCATGGCCACTATTGCTTGGCCGCAATTGTAGCGAGAGTGCAACACACATACAGAGTGGTGGTTGGCGTACCGTAGAAGACATATCGTATCGGAAGGATGAATGTTGACATACGTGGTCACTATCTACGCAAACGGACGGTAGAGCTGTTGCGTGAAACGACACTTATGATAGATGCGACTGCAGTCTGAGCGTAGCTTGCAAGCTTTATTTCTGAAATTTAGAAAGTGTCAGCTGCTTCCTTTTCTTCCCAGCAGTGTCATGATGCGATTCTCATGCGTGCCTAGAGACGCCATGGTGAAAAGCATGCTGAAAAAATGACTACTCCATACGAACAATATAGAGGCTCTGGTGCATAACACGAACTGCGCAGTTGCTATAACAGACTGAGATGCAGGTGTGGTATCATGGAGCTACGAATTATGCCTTATTCTATGCTATTCCTATCGTCTACTAGTCGTGGCTGGCTGATCCTGTTGGTAATACGGACGAGCTGCCACTCAGACCACTAAATCGGACCGTTGGGCATAAAAAGAACAAAAAGCAATGGCATCCGAAAAGGCGTCATTCTACGATGGCACCTAGCTGCAGCTTGAACAGCTGAGCGACTGAGTCTCAACTTTGGATTGTGTGTAACTATGAAGCAAGCCAGTGGCAAGAGCAGGGCAATCTCGCCGCTATCGCTGTCAAGCAATGGTGGCCCCCTTGTTCAGTCAACCGTAGAGTTTTCTAAGATCAACTTGAGGGAACTCTGGTGCTGTAATCATTCAGCCACCACGGGAATGGTAATTAGTGTGCATCGATTTGCCTAGTCTTTGTGCTTGCAGCATTCGAATGCACTTGTAGCTTCGTTTATTGCTGTGTCTTAGGCATTTTCAGCTGGCAGCACCGGTGGCGTTTTCTGTGCACTTCTGCCATGTTGTACGTTTATGTGGGCACCGCACGTGCAGTACTGCATGTTCAGCTGGGCCGGCCACGATATGAGTACACGACACCGCGGAGGTCGACACTGGAGCGTGGTGCGATTCCACCAGCCCGCGCGTGGTAGCAGACGACGCAGTATTTCAGGCGTAATCTATAGCTGGCGCTGCCACAGAATACAACTGCACGGGACGAAAAAAAACCTGCGTGAGTTTACATCGTCAAACTGTACTCGTACAAGTCTACTTTTGCTGCCAGGATTTCACTGCACATCGAAGGTTGATGCGAAAATTACCGTAACACACGTTGAGTTGGCACAGAACTGGTGCAGCACAGCAGCCTGGAGAACAGACGCGCACCCACTGGACATGAAGCGCCTCGCAAGTGTCTCTCATTGTATGGTCTTCTGCCGTTTGCTCATTTATTCGTAGTACAAACAAGATTCTGGAAATTTTCATCTGAATGGCCTCTCTCGCAGATGGCGCTGCTGCCATGGATTCCAGTCTTGCGGTCCACACGTTCGTCTGGCCCGTAGCGGGCGAGGCACTCGGGTGGTGTTTGACGTAACTTCTTTTCCACCGTCACGGTGCCAGTTGTGCCTCGACCGAAGATGCGATTAATTTTGTTTCGAATGAAAGAACAGTTAGTTGTGAACTTCGTGAGCCGATTTGAATTGGTGAGCCCTGACAAGTCAGAGTGGTGAAGCGCAACTGATTAGCTTTTGCTGAATTTCGTCTTGCGGCAAAGCGGATTCAAGCCCATGGGGCCGAATGGAATCGAAAGAATGAAGATTAGACTAATCTGTGTACCACCTACGATTCCCATGCTGGCTATGTGTCAATGTCGGCACTAGTGTCTATAGGAGCTGCAATGCTCCCATGCTGGCACTATTGTGTATGGGAGCATTGCAGCTCCCATGGACAGTAGTGCCAAAGTTTCCTCAATGGCATTCATAAGAATGTTTACGCAGTTAGCAGAAGTGGTTTGTGGTGGTGCCAACACGTTATATAGACTTTGTAGACCTCTCTTTAAGTTCTGAAGATGGGCCAAAATGTTCCAGATTGGTTTTATTGCATGGCATTATATATTCGAACCTGGTGTTGCATTAACTAATTTTGTTGAAGTAGGATGGCAGAAGAAAAAGTGTTCGTTGTGACAAGAATATTTACGCATTGACTGTTACAGACATCTGATGGCAGTGAACCGAGAATTTTTCTTCATACTGGAAATATAATTGAGGCAGCGTTCATTGTAGCGGGGCTCTACTGTATTGCAATGTTCGAGCAAAGACAAAGCAGGGAACGTAAATTTTTCGAACTTATGAATGGTATGCATGCAGCTGTGCATGCATCCCATTATGAACAATTTTGTATTTAAAATCAGCATGGAAAAATACATCACATGTGAAACTTTCATAAATATCTTAAAAAAAACATTCCTGAAGCTGAGTCTTCTTCATTCTGGAATGGCTCCCGATATATGGTTTTGATAACCCAGTGTGTGGGTTATGTGCACAGTACTACACGTTTATAGTTCCTTTTTGAGAATCATTTGAGGTGGAAGTATTTTCAAATATGACAGCTATTTTAGTGCATTATATTCATCTGTGGGCAAATTCATAGCTAGGTCTTGTCTGGGATCTTTGAAATCTAGTGTTACATGTTCTCGCCCCAGCTGGGCAAACTAGCTGCCAGAAGGTATCATCCTCTCACGTGTTTTCACACCATTTCAGTTGCCTGCTGGGACCACGAGGATACCCAGGGAGAAACCAGTAAGCTCTAGCATTTCTTGACATTCTGTGCTCATTTAACTATATGCCACTACAAATACTGCTGTTGTTTGCTTGTCATAGTTTCGATGCTTCGTGCTCATTGCTGCGTCGCGTTTTCTCTGGTTCTATCATTTAATATCGGACTTTTATCTCAGTGGTAACTATACGTGTGGAATCTGTTGTGTAACATGGGCTGTAGCACTGCCAGCATCATTAAGTGTGATGTAGGCACGCTCTTCGCTAACCAGCATACTTGTCTATTGTTAATGAGGGGCATTGCATAGACACGCAATCTTCCTTAGCCCTGTTTTGGCACCGACCTTATCTTCCGAGTTTACAAGTGCAGATATTTGGCCTTGTTGTTCAGACATGTTTAGCGCAAAGTGACACAACGCTGCGTTGTGTCCTCCCTTGTTATCCTCGTGTCACTTTGTGCGAAACATTGCCTAATTTCAGAGTTTAGTTGATAAGTAGAGCATGGATGGTCAACCCCAATTATTGCAAACACCACCTTTCAGTACTTAAAGTGGATGCTAACCATCCTTCAAGAAAATCATTGAAAAATCTCCGTACCATAGTTTACCGTCTCATGAATCAATGGCCGCAATCATTTCTATAATCCGTCTAGACTGAGTGGTGTTACAGAGATTGCTCATTAGTTTTATTTGCTTTCTCTTTTGTCTCATCCAAACGAGTGCACTGGAAGCTGCAATGTGGCAACGGGGAACGATGATATGTCAGTGCATGTCATAATATAAACATCAACGAAACCTGATCGCCCTCTCTCGTTGCATACCTGCCAAGTCTCTCCGATTTCGATCATTTCTTATGCTTGTACGATTAGCAAGAAAATGTCTTGAAAATTGAAATTTCTGTGCGTGACCTAGTCAGACTGATAAAAATCCAACCCAAGCCAATCCAGGCTTTGTACAAACACTATGTAAACCAATTTAGCATGCGTAAATGTAAACGAACAGCGGAATGTCAGTGGTATGAATTCAGGTAATTCCCCAGGCGAATCCTACTGTGTCCAATGGGCCAAAACTTAAATGCTTGGAACACTTTCCTGTGTCGCGACAGGAGGTACAATCTCTGATACTAAACCCGTAGACCAATGGCCAAAAAAAAAGTGTGCTCAAAGCTTGGGAATTGCAAGCGCTGCCAGGGCATACAGTGTCAGGACTGTGGTGATCATTTGCCCCAACCAAAACTGAGGTCGCTTTTGACACGATTATTTCTGGCGCTGACAAAATGCCTTGAACTCCAAAAGTAGATAGACGTGCATTCCTAGGTAAAACAAAGCTGCATTATGCCAATGCTGCAGACAAAACTGAGGCATATGGATAGATACTAATGAACATCAGAGTTTTCAAGGCGTGTGTGCAGTCAGGGCATGCGGATTGAAAATGGAACTACCTTTTGCTGCAACTGCCGCGCACAAAACTGTGGTCACTGCAGTGCAATCATCGATAGTGACTATCAGCTCGGACAGCTTTTGCCTAAAGCAGCAATGAATTAAAATATCATTAAAGTCATAAACCAGCACGTTGCATTTCGGCGTTTCTTTCTGTCTTCGATTATGATAACACGTGAGATTTTTGTGGTGGAAATATATTTTTTGTGCGTATATTATGGTTTCACGACTGATATTGCTATTGTTTTTTTATACTATAAATATTCTTGCACCCCTATGAGGGCCGTATCACTGAGATCCAATTGTAGTTAAGAAAGCCTGCCTGTATTTTTGTTGGGCCGCTATAAGCCATTACCGTATTTACTTGTGTAATGAACACACTTTTTTTCTAGAAAAATTGGAGCGAATTTGAAGGTGCATTTATTATGCGGGGTGAATTTTATGAAAACTTTTCTTTTTCAGGATAAGCGAAAAATGCGGTAATGCAAAAAAAAAGAAAAAATAATTAGGTCGCTTAGTTTTTCACATATGCACACACTGTAAACAGCTTCATTGTTGCACTTTACTCATCTTCGATGGATGAAGGTGCTATCACTTGCAAGCTGTCCCTGCGCCGCCTGTGCACTTCATTGAAGCGTTTCACCGCTTTGTTTACTTGCAATCGTTTAACCACAACAGTGGTATCTGCTGTGATCTCGAGGGGCGCCCAGACGTGTGCACTACGGCGCTGCAATGCACTTCGCCAACTTCATGATAACCTCTCACAACGACCGCACCATCGTCGTTGACATTGCACCAAGCTATCAAAATAGCTGACTGGGCTAGTTGGTTGTGCATATTCAACTCTTTCGTTACCGCGCCTCTTTAAATCCATCACCTATGATCGACGCTTTGTATCGCTGATTACGGCATGTTGAATATGTTTCTCGCGCACGCAGCTGTTTTTAGTAGTTTATGAAGCCACTCAACCTTCAGAATCAATTTCAGTTGGCCCGCTTTGGCAAAATAGTGATTTTTGATAGAGTTTTGCATGAACCAATGTGCCTGTGTTGCCGTAAAATAGACTTGGCTGGCGAACTTGCAGAAATGTGTGCCTGTCAGGGTTGTTCTACAGTAACATCAAAGTTCTGCAATGAAAAGAGCCTTTGCAAGCCAAATATCGAATTAAGTTGTCAGCTTCACAATATGACTCTGTTGATCACTAATAATTGCCCCGCCGCGGTAGTCTAGTGGCTAAGGTACTCTGCTGCTGACCCGAAGGTCGCGGGATTGAATCCCGGCTGCGGCGGCTGCATTTCCGATGGAGGCGGAAATGTTGTAGGCCCGTGTGCTCAGACTTGGGTGCACGTTAAAGAACCCCAGGTGGTCCGAATTTCCGGAGCCCCACACTACGGCGTCTCTCATAATTATATGGTGGTTTTAGGACGTTAAACCCCACATATCAATCAATGATCAGTAATAATTGCCAGAAATTAATGCCAATTATTCAATAGAGAGCTGTTGCTAGGATTCAGGGAAAATTTACCGTACGAAAAATATTTCCGAAGGTCCGCCGTATGTGTAAATTGTGTAGGTGGCCTTATCAGCCAGTTTCCAGCAGCTTTAGTTTCGCTTGTGTCGTTATATTGGATACAGGGCGGCAACTGGTGTGACTAGTCACTCCTATGGCGGTGGCATCGCATGCGCATGGGTGCGCATCTGCGCTGCGAAATGCACGCACCGCTCAAAACTGTCTTGCAACCGCACCTGAATTGAGTGAAAACGAGCTCTTGAGTCCGAGCATGACAGCACCTCAGCTTCATGTTTGATGGAGACAATGTTTTGCATTGGCCTGAGACATCCGCACCTGTTCATGGGTTTGTTTTGTTTACGGCCTCAAGTTGTCTCCTACGCCCCAAGTGCATTGCTGCTGACCTTTGTGCACAATTTTATAACTACTCTGGCATCGTGCGAGGTCTCCACTTTGCTGGGGTGCGGTGTACCTCCGCCGGCTGTAGAGCTTACTTTCATGAAAAGAAGGCCACCGCAGCACATCTTGGCCATGACTACGAATTTTAGGACATTTTAGAACTGCGTGCGATATTGTCTTTTTTTAATACGATGTACATAATTGCAAAGAAATATGCTTGGATGCATATATAGGAATGCCAACCTAAGCTGAGTAAGGTGGCTTATGGAAAGAAGTGACGCTAGATGAAATAATAAAGTTCGTTGGACATTTGCTTTATAGCAGGAATATTTACATCACAGGCATCCATCCTATGTTGGAACACCTGTGGGCTCTTATCACACACAAAAAATTAATACTGAGAAAAGGGTACGCGTTCACTATGGCAGATGAAAAACCAAGCAATGGTTGACCACGTGGCACGTATAATGAAGCAGCGGCTAGGTTCCAATTTTCTCTTTGTACACCAGTAGAAACGTTTTCTACAATATTTGTTAGTTTTTATATAGTTCCTGGACAATTCACCTTCGAAATGTATATTTCAAATTTTCTTTTTTTTTTGAATGTTTTTGCATATATTGTGTTTTTTATGGCACTGTTTACCAGCCAACTGCTAAAAATTACACACTTTCACATTTTTATTGATATAAAAATATTTTTGTTACTCTACAAGATATATTTTTTCAAAGAGCATTTTGTTGTCTGCAATGCGTGCTGGAGTACTTTTCAAACTGGCAAAGGCTATCTTTCCAAGACATATGAAAAACAGCTATCTTTGTGCAGTAACGAAAGAATTGATGTAAACAGTGTGAAAATAACAGATGGCGACAGGAAAAATACGGGACAAGCGCTCACTTCCAACTGAAATTTTATTGACATGAAGGCTATTAGACATACCCTAGTGAACGGAAAAAACAGTGAAAAAAAAAAAAGGTGACCGTTGGAAAGATACGAAATAAGATAAACAATCACTGAACCTGCTAGAAAGAGAAGGGTACCCGTGCCCTTTCCTCATTTTTATGGCAGAGGCAATGCACAGCAAATGGAAGTGTAAGGGCTGTGACGCTAACAGAGAACGCACCACAGTGGAAAAGCGGGAAAAGTTGGCGGTCACTTCGTATATGCACTCTGTGTCACATTGCTTAAAGAAAATAGGACAAGGCCTCAACGTGAAGGTGGTTTTCAGTGCTGTTGATAAGTTGTGCCAGTTGACAGACAGGACGTGCCCGTAAAGAGGCACTGAAAACAGTGCGTTGTCAAGAACAAGATGCAATTAGTCAACTCTGCGCAATGCGTGGTGCACAGAATCCCATTGTCTTGTAATGCCTGTTACGTGGACTAGACGGGTAAATGCCTAAACGAATGCCTACGGGAACACATTAATAACATTCATATTGGCAAACATGGTTTCCTGGTGCCGCATCTGAGCACTTGTGGGTGCACTCCGCAGTATGAAAAGACCACAGTTCTCAACAAGATTAAAGAAGAACATGATTGTATAATCTATGAAGCTGCTCAGATGGCGCTTGAAAGGAGCACATGCGTAAGCAAGCCATCAGTTGCTCTATCAGAAAGAGAGCTCTGTTTTTGAGGGTGCAAGTGTCAGCGTAACAGGCTCAGTGATTGTTGATGTTATTTCGTATTTTTGAATGTCATCTTTTTTTTTCACAGTTTTTTCTGTTCGCTCGGGTATTTATACTAACCTTGTCAATAAAATTTCAGTTCGAAGTCGGAGCTTTTTCCGTCTATTTCCCCTCTGCCATGTGTTATTTTCGCACTGTGAACCTTAAGCAAGCTACCACCGAAGCATCAAAACAAACTGTCGATAACAAGATCAACGATGAAACCATCTTGTTTTCCACGTGAGAAGTTACTGCAGAAAAGTTAGCCTATATCTTGCGTTCCTTGAAGTACACATGGATAACAAGCACGAAGAGCGAATTGCAACTGAAGTGAGAATCATGGTGCTACCATGTTGCAGATACCCTAAGGATCTTTTATAGGTGACAAGCATTTTTTTCTGGTTATCCTGAAACCTGCGACGCAACGGCGAGGAATGGCACTTTGCAACTGCTATGGCGACAGCAAATCCTGTTGTCGCTCGAAAATCTCGAGCGTATGGTTGGGCCTTAAAATGTCGTATTAGCAGGAAGCGATCGTTGCTTGGCACAGGCAGTTTCATGACCGTCGCTCGCTGTGTGCTTGTCAGCTGCAATATCTCTACACTCGCACCGTTCATGAGGCCCGCTGTGGGTCACAGATAATTAAAAAAAAAAAAAAGACGGGGCATGCCGCACACAGATATGAGAAAGAACTGTATGGCATGGGGCAGCAGGAGAATGGAGTTAGGGAACGAGCCAAGGTGGCGGGGGCCGCGGCAGCATAATAAAAAAAATGAAAGAGATCCAACGATGTCATTTAGTGGGACTGCAGCTGATAAATGTAAGGGGTGCATTTTATACGCAGGAGAAAAAGACGTCCAGATTTTGACGAGTGAAGTTGGGGGTGCATTTATTGAGTGCATTCATTACGCAAGTAAATTTGGTATAAGACTGCTAAGACTGCAACGCCTGTGTTTACGTTTACGAACCTGTTCAGGGCTCCCCCCTTCTTCCCTCTTTGCCGTGTTATTGCATGTATCTTGTGTGAAAAAGAAAGAAGGGATGAAGTAAGTTAGTGTGCCTTCCCACTCCCTTTGTTTGAATAGTCAACTTGTGCTCATTTCCAGTGTCTAAAAGGAGGTACACTAACAAGAAAAACGATTTTCCTCGTAACAGTAAATTACCTTTTCACAATTTCAAACTCTTCACACTTGCCACGTAAAGACTCTTGGCAAGTAACAAAATGCACAGAAAATGAGTGTGGGTCGCGATGCTACCCTGAAATTCCTGCAGCATACGTTGTCATGTCATAGGCTTTAATGGTTTCTACTAGGTGCCATATAATTTTTAACTACTTAACATGGAGTGCATTGACATCTGAAAGGGCCTTAAGAGTTGATGTACCTAGTTTTAGCAGGTTTCATTGAGCCGATGTCACCAAAATACCAATGAGACACTTTGAAATCTGTGACCTCACAAGCAGAGATTTAGATGCAAAATTAAAAGGGAAATTTTGACCATGATCTCCTCTGTTATCACATAAACGTATGTTAGTAAAGTCATCAATATTATGGTTCTCAGAGTAGAGTTTATCAATCTAGACTGAGTCATTATTTCTATTTAGTGCCCTTGTTGTCAAAATAAGAATGAAGTGTGCAGGACGTGCATGTCTTAAAACTCCCACTCGTGCTATATACATCGTGGAGGAATGTGATAGCTGCATGTGTCTTCTGCCAACACCCCTGCCAACACATGCTGCTAGCCCACACGTTGATATTCTCACATGTTTGTCGTTAGCATTATATTCGAACGCATGATTCTCATTTGCCTTCTCCTTGTGCAGGTACCCAAACCTAAGCCTCCAACGAGATGGTCCGAGTTTGCCAAGCAGAAAGGCATCAAGTCTCGCAAGCGCGAAAAGCTGGTGTGGGACGAGACCATCAAGGTGAGGCCGGCTGCTTTCAAGATTTAGGGGAGCACTTTTGGAGTAGTGAAGCGTATTGCAACTGCCTGTACACTAAACGCAATCGATGCAAGTGGTTTTTTGTTTTGTTTTTGTTTTTTCATATCAACTGTGTGTCGGAAACTCAATTGTGCTGGTCAAATAATTTGCCAGAAGCGTTTCCATTGGATAAGTAGCACTAGTCTTACTTTTCAGGTTGCACTACAGAAACAAAACTTTAATTTGCACTCTAAGTAATTTGCACTCTAAGTGGTTCTTGTCTCAATTGATAAGTGTGTAGGGGCTTTTTGTTATACACGAGTTGATACAGTCAAACCCACTTATAACCACACCGGTTTCAACAGTGTAACGTTAATAATAATGAGAAGCTGCTGCACAGTCAGCTTTTGTGTGTTCGCCATGCAGAAATAACCTGCTTACAGCTATGCCCGCATGCCACATTATCAGTTATAATAATGAGTTCTGGCTGTTGAGTTTCCATGCCGAAATGTAATGGAATGCGAAATCTTTCAATAGAAGCGAGAAAACGAGAAATTCAAGCTTCTTCAAATTCAAACCACTAAGTGGCACTTCATTCTTTCTGCAGGACTGGCGACCTCGGTATGGCTACAAGCGAGCCCAGGTTGAGAAGAAGAACAACTGGCTGATTGAAGTTCCTGAAAATAAAGGTAGGTCGGCCAAGCTGTGTCAAGCATTACAGGAGCCGGTTGAGCGTGATTCAAAGTGTATAAGCACAGCATGGCACCAAGATGAAAACTGATGAGAAGGCAAGTGCATGCCTTTCTGACATGGTGCTTGACTTTTATTTTTTTTCTAATAGTTACTTTCACCTCTTGCGAGTCTCGTGTGGGCAGCTCTTCAGCTGTTCCACGGAACACTGCATTGTCGGTCTGCGATTGCAGCATGAGAGGTCACTTAAGAGTAAAGTTTTTGGAGCAAATGATAGGTAAAACAAAACAAAATTGAGTGCTAGAACTTTAACAAAAAGTGAACACAGGGGTGCAATTCTCGCAGTGTCCTATTTATGGGCATGCCCAATTCGGAGGAGCGCCGTGCAGTTACACACAAGAAAAAAAACAGTCAGTCATGATGTTATAGCGCTCTTGACGTGGCTGGCGCACCGAACCTGCCAGAACAATCCTAATTGGATGAAATGTGCAGCAACAAGACTCTTGAATAAGCTTGACAAGTCTAGCGTGCGTCTGAATGTGTTGAGATGTTTTATGAATGATGCAGGGTATGTGTAACAATCTTCCAGGGGCATCAATGAGGCAGTCGCGTTAAATCTAATTCAAGGGCTTACGTGGTTAGAGTTCGTGCACGGCTTCAGAGATGTGCGTCCCAAAGCGAATCTCTGAGGGTAGCATTCGTTGGGGTGAAACGCATTTTGTTTCCTTATTTCACTCGAGAGTTGTGAAAGCTGCGTGCTTCAAAGTGACATTACAGAAGAAAGACCGGACACAGGCAGTGCGCCGCTCGCCAGCTCCAGCCAATCGGTGGAGGCCGAAGTGGACCTTGCGAGTATATAGCTCTCCAGTACGTGTTGTGCAGGGACCCTATATTGCAGCCTTTACACATTCAGCTCATGCTTCAACTTGGTGAATAGAACACTGTTATGAAGTGTAGTTGTCAGCTCGTGTAGACTGTGGCTAAGTGGTTGCAGGACTTGCCTGCTAAGCAGATACTGGGATGAAATCCTAGTTTCTGCTTAGCAGAAACTAGGATGCTAGGATGAAATCCTGACTTAAGTGGTAGCATTTTATGTAGCCAAAGCGCTAGAGGCCCATTCACTGTGCATGTTAAAAAAGAATCCCAGGTGGCTGGCGTTATCCGGAGCCCTCTACAGCAGCATCTCTCATCGCCTTAGTCGCTTTGGGCCGGTAAATGCAGTTATAATCAGTGAATGCATGGGCGGTGCAGTGGGAAGAGGAAATTGACGTGCTTGCTTGTGAATCACCCAGTCAATGCAGAAGGGCACATTACTGGCAGAGATGTTTCTCTGGAACATGAGAAATGTTTCTCTGGAACATGAGATATGGCGATGTTGATGTGCTGCCCTCATAGACTTTTAGTATCTGCATGCGAGTATTTGAAAATTTCTAATAACAAATTGAATTGCACTTTGTTCAGTTCAGTATGGGAATGGAATAGCGAATATTCAAATACCAAATAGTATTTTTCGAATAGCTTTTCAATAATCAGTAATGATGAAAAATGCTCAAGGGCTGAGGCTTGGGAATAGCCAAGGGTAACTTTTCTTGTTTTTATCATCGAATTATACCAATATACACGCAGCCCATATACTCATGCAACGCCTCCTCCAGACAGATGCCTGAGGAATGGCTCGCACTCCCAGCGGAGTTGGCCTGCCTTCAGTTTTAAACAAGCTCCGTGCGGTGGCGCTCGTGACCGACAATAGCATCACGGCGACGGGCGCTACCAGCTACGCGTTTTTCATCTACGGCCCATAAGGGCGCGTCAGTCGAGAGTTGTTCGAGACCTGCAACTGTGCATCACTGTTTCGGAGGCTATGCAAAGTGTTGCATTGTTGCACCGTCCGCCACAGGTGACGCTAGCGACCGAGAACAATTTAAAAATGAAAAAGAGAAAAGATGTGGCAGCTGTTTTTTTCTCATGCGGCAGGCATCTCCCTAGAGAAGGCGTTGACTCATGACACTGCCTACACCATATTGATCACATCATGAAAACAGAGGGCTAAAAATTCAATTGTCACCGAAGCAGCAGTGTGAATAATCAACTTTCTTCACCATGAAATTGATAATGATGTTAAGTCACAAGAATTTGGTCATTATATATATTGTGGTTTTATTTGAAAGTTATTGGCATTTTACCACTTTGAATACTGTAATTAATCACTGCTATAATTCAGCCTGCTGTAACATCAGATCTGCTGAAAGATGGAGGACAGATTGTGTTAGAAAAACTAGCCACCCTGTTTACAAGGTGTCTCCTGACGGGAAAAGTACCAGAGTCTTGGAAGAATGCTAACATCATCTTAATACATAAGAAAGGAGATGACAAGGATTTGTAGAATTACAGGCTGTTCAGCTTGCTTTCCGTCATGTACAAGCTATCTACAAAGGTAATTGCTAACAGAGTTGAAAAAACATTAGCAACAAATCAACCAAAAGAACAAGCAGGATTTCGAACAGGCTACTCAACAATTGACCACATTCATACTATCAATCAAGTTATAGAGAAATGCTCAGAATACAGACAACCACTACACATAGCTTTCATAGATTATGAGAAGGCGTTTTATTCAGTAGAAATATCAGCAGTCATGCAAACACTGCGGAATCAGGGCGTCGATTAAACATATGTAAACATCCTGGAAGAAATGTACAGGGGATCAACTGCTACCATAGTGCTTCATAAAGAAAGCAACAGAACACTAATCAAGAAGGGTGTAAGGCAGGGGGACACAATCTCCCCAATGCTAATTACCACATGCTTACAGGAGGTTTCCAGAGGCTTTGAATGAGAACAGCTAGGGATAAGAGTTGAAGGAGAGTACCTTGGTAACCTGCGCTTCGCCGATGACATCGCATTGCTGAGTAACTCAGGGGACAAACTGCAACTCATGATTACGAAGTTAGACGAGGAGAGCAGGAAGGTGGTTATTAAAATTAATCTGCAGAAAACGAAAGTTATTTACAACAACCTCGGAAAGGAGCAGCGCTTCGAGATAGGTAATAGTGCATTTCAAGTTGTAAAAGACTATGTTCACTTAGGGCAGGTAATAACCGTGAAGCCGAATCAGGAGACTCAAGTAACAAGAAGAATAAGAATGGGGTGGAGCACATTTGGCAAGCACTCTCAAATTGTGACAGGTAGATTGCCACTATCCCTCAAGAGGAAGGTATATAACAGCTGCATCTTGCCGGTACTTAGCTGTGGAGCAAAAACCTGGAGACTTACAAAGAGGGTTTTGCTTAAATTGAGGATGACGCAGCGAGCAATGGAAAGAAAAATGGTAGGTCATACCTTAAGAGAGCAGAGTGGATTTAGGGGACAAACGGGGGCTAAGGATATCATAGTTGAAATCAAGAAGAGGAAATGGACATGGGCCGGGCATTTAGCGCGTAGACAGGATAACCGCTGGTCATTAAGGGTAACTAACTGGATTCCCAGAGAAGGCAAGCGGGTTAGGTGGAGACAGAAGGTTAGGTGGGCAGATGAAGATTAAGAAGTTTGCAGGTATAAATTGTCAGCAGCAAGCACAGGACCGAGTTGACTGGTGGAACATAGGAGAGGCCTTTGTCCTGCAGTGGACGTAGTCAGGCTGATGATGATGATAATTCAGCCTGCATTTGCAAATTATTTCAAAGGCTCCAATTGCAGCTTAGTTTAAATAACTGTAGTGCTTTTGTTTTTTGGTCGGAAGTAGCCGTAATATCCTTCTTTTTAAAGCATGGGTATAGTATTGGCTTAAAATGAAGTGTTGTGGAATTATTGGGCTGTTACGAAAATATTCAGCTTACCAGTCTATGCCTGCTTTGAAAAATTGGTGCCTTACTATTAGAAAACTATTCAAATTATATTTAATTCAAATTCGGTTTGGTGTCATTCCTATTCGATTCATATGCGGTTCAATTACATACAAACTTCACTATTTGCACACCCCAAATTCAAAGGCAGCAGTTTAGGGGTAAGTAACGCTTATAATTTCGTTTTCCCACTCTTCGGTTTGTGCCACAACGATGTGTTTTCAACTTGAACATTTAGCTACTTTCAGCAATGAGGTATATTGATATCTTGGAATTTGCACATACTGGGCAATATTTATTTATTTATTTATTTACTTGAATTTACTGCCGGCCTAGTTGACCCGAGGAGGAGGGGCAATATACTCATAAAAAACAGAAAAAAAATGCGAGGATAGCTTCATACAGCATTCAATGGTGCTGAATTAACCTGTAGCAGGGCAGTATAATACAGTACAAAAAACATTATAATGCTACATTTCAATTTTATGTGCTGCAGCTATGCCACACACTGCTGTCTCTGTGAATGTCTGTTCATGTGCATTGCTTGACCTTCTCACCAAGGAATCACATCAGGGGTACAGTCGTCTCTCGTTAATTCAAGCTAGAAGGGACCTCTGAATTTTCTTAGATATATGAATCTGGGCTAGGTGACACTACACATTATAATTAGGCATTTATTTTATCACATTTAAACTTTTTTATGCTAACTGCACACAATGAACAAAAAGCAGAGGTGTAAGATCCACAAGTTTATTGGCCATTTACTACTGATCAGACCTTTTAAAAAAATTGTGAATTGCCAACTGCTTCTTTGCTATATGTGCCTTCAGCACAAACCTCTCTATACCAGTTGAGAATGATCATGGTTTACCGCGCGTGTGCTTCATTTAAAACATTTGTTTATTAGCAAATCCTTTTTTTTTTGAATGCCTAAGACATTTATTTGTAATATGGAGACTGTTAAGATTATATAAGCATACAAGTTTTTAAATTGTAGTGGGAAAGCAGCATATATTTTTCAGTATGGAACTGCAAAAAGTATGAATTAATCAAATGATGAATTCGAAATACGTTGAAAGTATAGAGGGCTAAACAAAAAGAAAGAATTTTGTTTGAATTAATGGAAAGTAAGAATTCAGAGAGTTTGAATTATCGCGAGTCTGCTATTTTTTTTTGCAAAGGAATTTTCCTTGAATGGTAACTCATTGGCTCTTTGAACAGGCTGTGAGAGCGTGTGGAACTGCAATTTTGAGCGGCATTGTGTGATAGCAGGGTGAAGTCAAATGCGTGTGTGTGGGCTCTTCTGTCACTGTCAGACCCCATGGTGGACTACCACGCTGAGCTGAAAAAGAAGAAGAAGGAGCGCGTAGCCAAGAACGAGTACCAACGGCTACGGAACATTGCACGCAACCACAAGGCCAAGGGTGAGTCAGGATATTGTCCACTCTGGCACGCACGCATTTCAAAACGAACTTGGATCAAAGCATGCTAGCGTGCAAGTTTGTGTAAAAGCTGGGCTTGTGCGAATAAAGGGTTCGAAGTATAATGATTTTGGTCAAATACTTTTGAATTTAATTTGAATACGAGTACATGTCAAAAGGCAAAAGAGGACGAGTTTGCTTTACCAGTGATTAGACCAGCCTGACGTTCTACCGGCCCCCAGTTACACGTTTCTGCCACATTATAACATGACAATATTATTAGGAAAAAAAATGTCTTATCCTTTTATTATATGAATCGGTATAACACAAAAGTAAAATGTGTCCTTACAGAAGCAGTTAAAGCTTTATGGTACATTGATAGAAGAGTGCTTATGGAATGTCTGTTTTGCATTTGACAGGTAAAACACCAATGATGCATTCATATTGACTCTTTGGGTTCAATCTCTATCCCGATAACATGCCCTTGTGGTCATAGAGGGGCTTTGACAGCCTGAAGAGCCCAAATGATTGTACACCAAATTGGGCCAAGTTGGCCTACTCATGACATGTTAGTTACTGAACACCAGGGTTTGATTAGAGGCAGATTCAATGCGCATGCTGTCTTCCCTGTTAGCCAACCACAATTTTTTGGGGGGCGAGCGTAAGTGGGGAATGCGGAGCAGGCACGTTGCAAAGGCTGCAGGGCTAATTTTGCTTTGAATGGATGGCATGAGTGACGGCGATTATTTCTGTAAGGTCGCCACCTGGGGAGTGTTAAAGGGGAGACACGGGTCTTGAAATGGCAAAAAATCACTAAAATGTGGATTTTTGAAAAAGTGCAGTATGGCGAAGTTCAAACACTTAATAACCTCCTGTCAAAATCTGAAAGCTGAATTCAATCGAGAAATATTAGGTTTTTTTTTTTTCATTACGGTCCGTTTTCTCTCGGTGCTAAATACCTCTATTTGAGAAATGTAGAGGCATTCTAGTATTTCTCCTTTCCTCTGGAGACTTGTATGGGTTAAAATTGGACTAATTATCATCGTTGAATTGTATAGCTCTCCTATATTTTGAGTCATAATTTTACTATTATATTGCATACGGATATTTATGAGGTGGTCAACCGAAGTGCCGTTGAAAAAGAGCAAATGGTCACTGCTATGTACTACCGCAATGTTTCATACCAGGTACGTCAAACTCTGAACGCGTGTTGTGTACTTGTTGAACAAACAGAACATTTCGATGTTCGTTCTTACATTGCCCAACGTATCCACTGAACACCGTAAAATTCACAGTATGAATGGGCGACCATAAGTGACCAAAACGTGCCTGCAACCAGCCCATGGTCATCGCAGAACCAGTGACGTTCAGTCTAGACGTCGTCTAGACGCATAGCAATTGCCTGCACCCTCCTCCCTGTATTCTGCTTCTGCGGCTCGACAAGAGGATTCTAGAAACGATGTTATAATGAAAAGCAGCGCTAGTTCTATGAAAGGAAAGAAAAAGCAACCCTTTTCAATCGAGTGCAACCTGTGAACGTAGAACGCGGCACTCGTCTGGCTTCACTTGTTGACCTGGCTGTCATTTTTTTCTTCGCAAGCGCCCTCCATACTATAGAACCTGCAAACTTCGAAGTGCAGTCAGTTTCCAGCACATGCGGATCTCTTGCAGAGGCATCGCAATTACTGTATTTACTCGATTCTACCGCGCCCTCGATTGTAACGCGCACCCGATTTCCACCGCGAAAAAAAAAAAAACGTAAGACATCGATTGCAACGCGCACCCATTTTTTCTCGCTGGCCCGCATGACCACACCACTCGAAAAAACGACTCCTTTCGGGAGCGTCTTCCATTTAAATATGAGGTACGGGCGAAGCTTGTGCCCATCTGACGTGTAACAGAGCATTGCCGTCACTGTAGTTTTACCGTGGACCGATGTCAGCACGCGAACTTGCTTCGCCCCCTTCTTCTCGACGGTTGTGGTGCCAGGCATGTCGAAGTAAAGAGGCGTCTGATCGGCATTCCCGATTTGCCCAAGCAGGTAGTAGTTGTTGCGCCGCAAGTTTAGGACGAACCTCTGAAAACTGTGAAGCTTTTCATCGTACACCTCCGCAAAGCTTTTCGCATATGCATGTTCCCCATCGGAGGGAAAAGCCTTTCCTCTTCATAAAGTTAGTTAGCCAGCACCTGCTCGCTTTAAACTGGCTCCGCATTAGACCTTTTTCTAAGACTAATTGCATAGCCCGCACTTGGAGCAGTTCTGCCGTCACGGGCCGCTGTGCTGCTCGCTGCTAAAGCACATACTCGCCGAGCAGCTCTTTAATTTGCGGAAACCGACCCTGCTGTGGTCCACTGAAGCCTTTGCGTAAAGCTTTGCTGTCGAAAATCTTCTGCTTTTGTTTCCGCCGGTCCCGCACGCACGTTTCGGGAACTCCGAACGACCGCGATGCGGCCCAATTTCCGTCCGTTTCTGCACACGCGATGACTTTTCTTTTAAAAGCGGCATCGTGGTGCACTCGAGTTTTTGGAGTCGGCCATTCCACGCCGTCGATGCTAATGCACTACTAGATGACGAACTCCTCAGCACACGTACGAAGTGCCGCACATGGGCAACACATAGGCAGAAATGGCCGACGCGCCATGCCGACGCACGTAGGGGGCGGCCATTTTAGATTTGCCGATGGCAATAGATTGGCCGTAATTTTTTTGTTCGTACTCGATTCTAACGCGCATGCGATTTATGAACTCGCTTAACCGGAAAAAAGGTGCGTGTTAGATTCGAGTAATTACGGTATAAGTGTTCTAATATGGGCGGCGCAAATCTACAGCAAAAGTCCAGGCCTCTCGTACACCTTGGCCCGACATTCCCAAATGAGTGCTGAAGTTATATAACAGCGCAAAACCATCTTTTTCTCGCCACATGCAAGCTTCGCTAACAGCGCAACAGCCTTTTCTATCATACGAAGCAGCGTCGTGGTGCCGAGCAAATAGCGGGCCATGCCCACCTCTGGAAAAACGCTCTCGGTGCGATTGGGACGGCCGAGCCAGTCGCGCGCTCGCCAACTTGGAGGACATGCTGATAGCGCCACGCAAGTATAGCAGCACAAAAACAAAGCGCGTGGCGTCCAAAATGACTCGCGCTGTGTCATGGAGCGCTTTGCGTAGAAACACGCCGCACGCTCGCCATCTCGGAGCTATTCAAAGCGCAACCACACCCACCGAGTCGACGGGGAGTCGTGCACCCGCAACGTCTGTTGCAACGTCTGTGCGCCACCATCGGACGGTGCGTTTTTATTGTTGGGTTTGCTGTTGTGAACTTAGTTGGGACACCTGCTGTGCAGGGCGCGTTTGGCCAGTACGCTAGCTACACGGCTGGTTTATCAGCATGCGCTGTAGCATTGTAACCGAGCGACTAGACAACACTTCAGCGTCGATCCATGAACATTTGTTACGGGATGAAACAAAAAGAGCTTCGGGCTATAAAAAAGATTTGTCGTGCATTTCACGGGTCAAGACAAGCAAAGTCGTCACCTAAAATTTTCGCTGTTATAACTCCAGTGACTTTTCTTGTCTTGCATAATGAACCCTCCCGTCTAAATTGGTGTCAACTTTTCTGAAAAAAAATTGGGTTTCTTACGGTAGTAAATATGATATACTATTTATGCTGTTTATACTATGCTACGATGCTATTTATGCTATTTATATGTTGCAATACCACATCAATTGGAAACAGAAACTTCGAACGCTTGTTTTTTGTTTCATGATTTTTTGAGATATCGCATAGCCTTATGGAACATTTCGATATGTTGTTATTAACTCACTTTAACAAGTTTTACACCATTGTCTTTACATTGAACAGACCTGGCCGGTGATGCTATTTATTTTTTTCTAACCTCAAATATTTTCACATTATTCACTGAATTGTGATTCTTGAGGATTGTAAATAATATGAGTCAGAAGTTTATCCGTTTATCTGGCACTTGAAATTGATTAGAAGTAATCAAATTAACATCACAGGCTAGGCCAGCTTTTTGGCAATCTTGTTACATACCTTGTTTTTGTGTTTGACAAAGTGAAGTTACCAAAAAACCGTGTAAGAAATATGCTATATCTATACATTATAAAATTAATATTTTCTGTTCTAATTTACGTATTTACAATCTACTTAGAGATTCGGATTATATAGAAAAACTGTTCAAGGCTGTTAAGTTTCATTCTGTTCAGACAACCAATAAAAATTTTTTTCCAGACCCACATCTCCCCAAAGGCATTGAAAAGTTGCACTTCTATTTGAAATGTGCTGAATGGGATTGAACAATAGAAATGACACATTAAAGGAACTAGTAATCGTGGATGTCACGTGGTGATGCATTACTTCACTTTACCAAGAACACTGAGAGGAGAAGGTGGTAGATATAAAATGAGTGTTTTTAAAGCCACCACAGTATGAGACCGTGGCTCAGTCGACAGCATGCCCGGCATCTGTTGTCACAAACCGAGAGGTCGTTGGCTCGACACCGGTTGATGGAAATTTTCCTATGTCTTCTGATCGTGTGTATTTTTTCAACGTCATTTCCGTGACATAAATTGTCTCTGAAGTCTTGGTGGACCTTGGAGAGGTTTCATGTTAAAATGGGCATATTTGTCATGACCCAACTTACTGGCACAATATTAAAATAAGGCTTGGGCAAATTGGTTCAATGGAAGTGAAAAAAGATATGTAGTGGCATAGCTTAGCTATGACAGGATATACACTGCGAGATCTACAGACAATTGAACCACAGATAGATGGGTGGATGGGTGGACGAACCACGAATAGATGAACAGATGGATGGACAAACCATAGGATGAACCATGGACGGGTGGATGGAAGAACCATTGAACGTCCATGGTTAATTTGTCCATTATACAGCTATTCGTTCATTTCGAATACATCAAAGTTTTCAACAATTTAACTCGAATCGAAAGCAATTTGAACACAGTGATATTCGTTCGAACATTCCAAGCATTGGAATATTCGCACAATCCTAATGAAAGCATATTAGTTTAATGAGGTGGCATTACCCGAAGCAGGAAGGTTGGAAAGCCCTTGTTATAGTTAGCGATGAGCCCAAGATTATTGCACAGATGTTGGCAGCACTATTCCACTGTAATGAAGGAGGGCAGCACTGCTGTACTACAGTGAGTGAGTAAAAACTTTATTGAACATGTCCGGCGTCATTGAGCGAGGTGGGGCTACAAGCACCCTGGCCTAGGTGACGGCCTCGAGTCCTTGGACCTGGGCGGCATCCTGGGCTTGCTGGACGGCCCACAGTTGATCGGCAAGGTCGTGGCTGAGCAGAGCCGCCTCCCATCGCGCCTCGCGGTTCGAGACTGCCATGTCTACCGGGTTCGTAGGGGACTGCTGCGCGTTACCGGTACACTTCCACAGCATGTGCTGCAGCGTCGCTCTGGCTCCGCACGCCTTACACGCGTCGGACGTATAAATGTCTGGGTAGCAGAGGCGAAGGATCACCGGATTCGGGTACGTGTGTGTCTGTAGTTGTCTCCAGGCAACCTGCTGTTTCTTGTTTAGTTTGGCGTGGGGTGGTGGATATTTGTGTCTGTTCAGTCTGTAGTGTTGCGTGATGTCTCTGAAAGTGGTCATGCGATCCCCCCACGTCCATTCCCGCATCGCTGTCGAAGTGTGCGAGACATCGGGACTGTCGGCAGGCGTCGCAGCTCGGCGTGTAAGTCCTCGAGCCGCGGCGTGGGCAGTCGCGTTGCCCGCAAGCGGAGGGTCCGTGTGGGCGGGGGTCCATACGAGGAAACTGTCGTTTTTGCGGCAGATGTTGCGTTCGTGAATTTTGCGAGCCGCTTCGCGGGAGATCCGGCCGCTGGCGTAGTTGCGTATCGCCGCCTGCGAGTCGCCTATTATCACCTCGGCGTCCGCGGTGGCTATCGCGAGGGCTATGGCAGCTTCTTCGGCCGCCTCCGTCTCTTCCGTGCCTATCGTCGCACTCGTGACGCAAGTTCCTACATGATCCGTGATCGCGACCGCGAAGCCGCGGTGGCAGTCGTAACGGGTCGCGTCCACGTAAACTGTGTCTTTGCTGTTGCCGAATTTCTTTTAAAGGTCTTGGGCGCGCCTGTTGCGCCGACCGATGTGATGTGTCGGGTGCATGTTCTTAGGCAACGGCAGAACGACGATGCGCTTGCGAATACGTCTGGGTATCCCGACCTTTTCGCCGCGCTGCGTATGGTAGTTGATACTCAGTGTCTCGAGGATGTGTCGACCAGTTGTGGTCTTCGCCAGACGTTTGTACTGGGCGATGTTGTGTGCTTCGATTATCTCATCTAGAGTGTTGTGCAACCCCAGCTCGAGAAATTTTTCCGTGCTGGTATTGGCCGGTAATCCGATTGCGCGTTGTACGCCTTGCGGATGAGACAATCTAGTTTGGTGCGTTCAGTCGCTTGCCACTTGAGGTAGGAGGCGACGTACGTTATATGGTTCATAACGAAAGCATGTACCAGGCGAATGGTATTGCTTTCCTTCATTCCGCTATGCCGATTTGTTATTCGTTTCATCAACCGGATTGTTTCATTGACCGCGCCCTCTAGTCTGCGAACGGTTTCGCCGTTGTGGCCGTTGGCGGACAGGCGCAAGCCCAGTACCCTAATGGTGTTAACTTGTGGGATGACAGCGCCGTCTGATGTGCGTACATTAATTTCTCTATATGCGCACTCGAATGCGGAATCGGCGTTCTTGGGTTTACGGCCCCTGCGCGAGGGTCTATAGAGCAGGAGCTCATTTAGCGGCGGAACATTCGAGGCCAGTGTCGCGAAGGTAGTCCTGCACCACGTCGTCGGCTTCCTGCAGCGTTTGCTCTACGTGGCCGTCATTTCCCTCGGCAACCCACAGGGTGATATCATCGGCGTACAAGCTATAGTAAAGGCCTTCTATCTCAGCGAGTTTTCGTGGTAATCCGACAAGCACGAGGTTAAAGAGCATGGGCGAGATTACGGAGCCCTGCGGCGTGCCCGTACAACCCATGTATATGTCCTGCGATTCTAGTCCGCCGATCGCTAATCGGGCCCGGCGGCCCGTAAGAAAATCTTGTACTAAGTGGTACGTTCTCTCGCCCAGTCTCAACGCTCGTATACTTTCAAGTATCGCAGCATGGCTAATGTTGTCGAACGCCTTTTTGAGGTCGAGCCCGAGTATCGCTTTGGTGGATCGTGTGGGATTGTCTACGATATCGTGCTTGAGTTGAAGCATAACGTCCTGCGTGGAAAGGTTACGACGGAACCCCAGCATCGTGTGTGGGAGCATGTTTCGGTCCTCGAGGTAGTTGGTAAGGCGAGCGAGAACCACATGTTCCATGACCTTACCAACGCAGGACGTCAGGGATATCGGTTGAAGGTTGTCAATCTGTACTCGTTTGCCCGGTTTGGGGATAATAATTATGCGCGTCGTTTTCCACGAGTTCGGTATAGCGCCCGCATTCCAGCACTCGTTCATGTAAGCCGTCAGTTGTTCTATCGACTCATCGTCCAAGTTACGTAGCGCTTTGTTGGTTATCCCGTCCGGGCCTGGCGCCGACTTTGTGTTGAGCCTGTGCAGCACCGCCCTCACCTCTGCAACGCTGAAGTCCTCGTCTAGCTCTGCGTTACCCTCACCCTCCCAGGTGTATGCCGAGTGCGCGAGGGGGCTACGTGACTGAAAGTAACGGCTTCGCACGTCATCTAGAAAGTCCGCGTGGGTGCCTTTGTAGTCGTGCAGCAACTTGTTAAGCTTATGTGCGTGCGATGTTTTCGTCTCCTCCGGATCCAAGAAATGCCGGAGGAGATGCCACGTCTTGGCCCGTCCCAGCTGGTTCTCCATCCCATTGCAGATCTCTTCCCATTGCGTTTTGCATACCCGTAATGCGTGCTCTTCCATGTCCCTGCTTAGCCGTGCTATGCGTCTGCGCAGCGTTCGATTGTGGCGTTGACGCTTCCACCTGTCTTGCAGGCTGCGCTTGGCTTCCCACATGTGTAGGAGTTTACTGTCTACCACTTCGAGCTGTGCTTCTGGCGGAACCTCCCGCGTCGCCGTTTCTAAATCCCCCTTGAGCGTCGCAGTCCAGCTATCTATATCCTCAATAGCCGCACTGCCACGATTCTGCTCTTTCCGGACTTTGCGAAACGTGTCCCAATCCACCAGCCGGTGGTTCTTGCCCTTGGTACCTTCTCGATGAACGCGGTGGTGAGCTTCAGCGTCGACCTGGATCTCGATCACTGAGTGATCGCTACCCAGGTCCTCCTGTGTATTGTGCCATCGCGCGCTAGCAACGTTCTTGGTAAATGTGAGGTCAGGTGAGGTGTCTGCACATACGCTGTTGCCCCTGCGCATAGGCGCGGAAGGGTCTGCGATGAGCTCGAGGCCCTCATTCTGCGCATCGTCCCAAAGGCGCTTACCTTTTGGCGTTTCGTAGCCGTACCCCCACGCCGCGTGGGGCGCGTTGAAGTCGCCCGCGATGAGCAAGGGCCCGTCGGCAGCTGCCTCGCGCGCCTCTCGCAGTAACGTGCTAAAGCGGTGTCTGGCTTTGGGTCTGCTATACACGTTCAGCACAAACAGGCCGGGGCCGCGCCCTTTCGTCGGGATGAGCTCTATGAGTACATGCGGTATGCTAACGTTCATAAGTTCGCGTTGCGCCACGGTGAGGTTGCGTCGCACCAGCGTTGCAGCGGCCGGTGGGGCTCCTGCGGTCACAGCTTCGTCTATAGATTTGTACCCCGCCAGCTTGACCGGGTCATTAGTTTCCTGCAATAGTATTACGTCCGGTCGTTGTCGGCTACGTAAGAATTGTTGGAGAAGCGCCCGTTTCCTCCTGTACCCCCTGCAGTTCCACTGCCAGATAGTGAACGTGTTCCCTGTGTTATGCTGTTGTGGGCGTTGTGTTTGTGTGGTTTCGTGTCGAGCCATGGTGACTGTACGTGTTATGGTTTGCCGTCCGGCTGATCCTGCGCCTCTTCGTCGGGTAACGGCCTAAAGTACGGTTTCCCAGTCGTTCGTACTGGGCGACCCACTGCGCCCGGAAGTCGCATTTCGATATTGTCTATGCGCGTTTGCAGCGTCGCGACCATTTTTGTGAGCTGAGATGTTGCAATGCTCAACTGTTCGGTTTGTGCGGTTTGCTGAGCAATTGCGTTGTTAAGTTGCGCGGTTTGCTGCTCGTGTTGGGTCATCATCGCGTCTACCTTGTCGTCGAGTCTATCGACTCAATCGCGGAGTTTCTCCTCGCGTTTCTGCGATTTCACGTCGAATTGTTCCGGGTCAAGTGCCTTACGTTTGGTGGGTGCGGGGTGCGCGTCTTGAGCCTCCATGACTTCCTCCACACTCTCGGCTGTACTAGCAGCCGCGTCGGCTGCGACGGGTTTAATTGGAGGAGGAGGAGGAAAGGGAACTGTCGGGGACTCCCCCTTCAACGTGGCAATTTCGTTTGTTAACCTTGTATTTTCCTGCTGTAGTTTTTGGATTATTGATTCGAATTGATCCAATCGTTTCTGCACTAGACTTTCTGGGTCGCTGTTGCGTTTGTAAGCAGAGCTGCCGCGTCTGTCTACATCTGGGTTTCTATCAATGGCAGTCTCGGTTCGCGTTAGCAGTGCGCTGGGCGCGCGTCCGGGGGCGACGTCCACCCACCTCAATTTATGGGGGTCAACCTCTCCTCCGCCTTTGGCTGCAGCTGTGTGGTTGGCTCGGGCCGTCGATTCGCTGCGAGGCTTCGCTGAACGGGGTCTGGAGACGCTGCGAGAGCGGGCTCGAGAACGAGTACGGGAGCGAGTGCGGCTCCGCGCGCGGGTCTCCCTCGAGGCTGACCTACTGTTGCCGCGACGTCGTCTCGGTGCGTGGCGTCGTCCGTAGCCCTCCTCCCCGTCGTTGACGGTGCTGCTACTGCTGTAGGCGGCCTCAGCCTCCTCGTGCATTCTGCGTTCCCACTGTCGGCGCTTGACTAGGTAGATTGTCTTGTACTTAGCTTTGCACTTGCGTTCTCCGGTGAGGTGACCCTTTCCGCACAGTTGGCACACCGGCTCGCACCGATGATCGTCGGGCGGGTTGCCGCATCCGCACCCACAGCACTTCTTGTCGTTCGGGTTGGGGCACACGTCGGCCCTGTGTCCCAGACGACCACACTCGTAGCACATATCGATATGTTTCTTGTAAAGAGTGCACCATATTCCCACCATCCCGCCGTAGTTCACGTAACGAGGCACGTAGTAGCCGTCGAAAAGGATTATCACGTTGGTCGTGTTTCCCATGCGCTTGGCATGCAGGACGTTCGGGTTGCGGTAATTAACCAGACTTCTCACGACGTCCGCTGACTTTTCGTCTAGCGATATGCCCCTGATGAGGCCTTTGGACGTGTTCTCCGGAGCCGCTCTGTAGGCACTCGCTTCGAACTCGTGGTCGCCAATTCGCAGCTTGCAAATGCCTCCATATCGTCTAGCGCGATCTTCTGACGGCGTGCTTACCGCAATAACGTTTTGTCGCTCATTGAGACAGACGCTGTCCTCCTCGGCTACCTCGCGCCCCACCCCTGCAGCGTTGCGTATGCAGCAGTGGACGCGGTCCTTCTGGTGGTGGGATACGTTGAAGCCATCCCGGGGTCGCACGATGATCTTGTAGTCATCCGTCGGCAGGTTGGGCATTCGGCTCGTCATGGTGATCTTCCGCACGTACTGGGTCGCTTTCTGTATAAACGCCACCTTCTCGGTAGACGCTGGCGTTGCTTGCTGGTTCTTCGCCGGGTCGGCGTCTCCACCCGCCTTCTTGGTGTTTCGTTTGATCTCGCACCATCCCTGCTCTTTTCCGAACTCCGTCGGCGATATCTCCTCCCCTTCGACTTGCACGAATTCCATTTCGGGCGCCGGCGCAGCGGATGGGGCACCCGCTTGCTCTGACGACTTGTCAGGCCTACCGTGCCTTCCTTGTCTACTGGCTTGACTGTCGTGCCAGCGTGTTGGTAGGGGCAATCTTCGAAAAGTGACCGAAACACGGGCTCACCTGCACAAATGGTATCGGGAGAGACCACAGGACTTTCGCAGTCACTTGGGAATGCTCTGAACTGAATGGCTGGAAAGAAATCGCCGAAAACCATAGAAAATCTGCGGAGCCGACGCGACGCGCGTCCGCACACCGTGGCCCCCTAGCGGCCAAATCTGCTGTACTACAAACTTTTTTTTTAACACGAAAGTGCCCTATGTGGAGGTTCACCACAGTTCCGCTGACGTACTTCCATCATGGAAGTGACGTTGAAAAACATATAGTACTAAGAGATTGCATAGAAAAAACTTGAAGGCAAGCTTGTGTCGTGTGGAATCGAACCAGCAACTTCCTGTTTGTCAGTGCATGGACCACTACGCCACAGAGTGTACACTGTTTGACAGGCCAATGGTAAGTCATTTCTATACACCATAAACCATTTGGCAGTCCCCAGAGCTTCGGAAATTTAGCGTGTTTTCGTTATCAGTAGCGAGATGCTGTGACAGGCTTGTACTGGGTAGAGTAACTGTATACGCTACCTTTAGGTAGCAGAGTAGCATATTTGTTTTTCAATACCACTAGCAACCATGCACCGGGGAGAAGCTGGTGCACAGGCCGCTCCGCCGAGAGCAGTCTTCGTCTACCTGGAATCGATCAAGTGATTGTCATGCACTCTGTAGCTCATTAGCTACGGAAGGAGTTATCTCCTTAAGCTTCAACAGCTAACTATTTGCGTGTATTGGACACCATTTTCGAAAAACATGCTGAAATAAGCAATGTCGTAAGCGTAGTGGGGCACACTTTGAATCTCTGATGTTTTGTGTTTTGCGAGTTGTTGCTTCTCTTCTATATTAGCTGACGCCCCTTGACCGTGCGGCACTGGTGATGCATGTTATTCGGCACTACGCTACTACTTTGCGCTTTGCGTCAAGGGACAGAGTAAAAAATGCTCTTGAAACAGTCCTGAAAGCAGGTGTTTATTCTTTCTCCGCCGCCCCGCCGCGGTGGTCTAGTGGCTGAGGTACTCGGATGCTGACCCGCAGGTTGCGAGCTCAAATCCCGGCTGCGGCGGCTGCATTTCCGATGGAGGCGGAAATGCTTTAGGCCCGTGTGCTCAGATTTGGGTGCACGTTAAGGAACCCCAGGTGGTCGAAATTTCCGGAGCCCTCCACTACGGCGTCTCTCATAATCATATGGTGGTTTTGGGACTCATCAATCAATTCTTTCTTCGCTGGTCATTGACATGCAGGCATTTTGACTGGCGATCGACGGCCCGCTTTGTCGATCGGCGACAGTCTTAAGCAAGTCGCCTGCAGAAAAAGAGTGCGGCTTTGCTGTGTAACTATTGTTGCTAATTAGGCAAGATGGCGGATCTATGCGCTACTCTGAGCCCATAGAGAACATATACATTTACTCCAGCATTGGGTGGGCTCTCCAGGTCGTCGTCTCTAGGTCTCTAGGAAGTGCCGTCTCCTCTGAGCCTGGTCTTTCCTGCGGGCGCGCTTATCAAACTCGCAAATCGGGAGAGGACAAAGGCCACTTCTCACACTGACACACGATGCAGGAAGATTTGTAACAGTAGTTCGCACTTCTTCTGTGTATTTTGTGGACTCGATTCGTATGTCTTTTTTTCTGTTTAAGCAGCGCGCTTTAGGTGCTGAGCTGTGGCAGTTGTTAGTCCACGCTCGTCCTGTGTGTGCTAATTTCGTGCGTGTTTTCTTCGTGAGCTTTGCGTTGCAAGTTTCGAGCTGCTTGGCATTCCTAGCCTGACTTTGCAATTTATTGCTGTTGCTGAAACAATGCACAATAAGTGCTTGACTACCTTTGTAAAGAAACGTTTCACTTTTGTGTCATTCCAATTCCTACATAGTATGATCAGCCAGGTTTTTTTTTTAGATGATGTATGTTGCTTTCGTCACTGCCCAAGCTACCCCTCCCGTTAGCTCAGCTTTCCAATGGGCCATTGATGCCTATAGAAGCAGATGCATGAGTGATGCCTCAGGAGTACACTCCATGCGATTTCTTTAAAGAAGCCACATTTGAAGTAGCCTCTTACACTCAATCCTCATTATAACAAAGTTGCATCTGACTCATAAATAAGTGCGTTATATCTGAAAATTCAATGTGAAGATATATTTCTAACACTATCTATGGCAAGAATCATTTTCACTTACTTCATTATACCCAATTCTTCTTTTTACAGTATAGGCAGCTTATAATGTGAGACATGAATATCCACAGTATAAGCGGTACTGCACAATAACCTAAGCAATTTTTTTCAAGGGCCGCAGTTGCGCTAAACGTATTAAGCATGCAGCCGCGGGTGTCCGATAAATCTAAGCGTGCGATGTGTGGTGCTTACAGCCATTCCAATTTCTGAATGTTAAAAAGAAAAAAAATTGCGCTCCAGGCACCGCATTTCCAATGACATGAATGCGAAAGAGGCAGGGGGAGGGGGGGTCTAGCAAAAAGAAAGCTGCATCATTGAAATTCTCCAACTATTTCTCAAACCGCCTCGAGTACGTGCATTACACAGAAAACTATATTGAATCACGTTTAAAATATTACATGCTGAAAGATGCCAATCGTTCGATTTCACAGACGCACACTTGATTTCAAAATGTTTCAATCAAATTGCGAACAATCATTCAAGAGCTGCTCGAGCCACCCTTGTTATCATTAACGATATGTATCCCTTCCCGTCAAGTGCAGCCATCGTAAAAAATTGTGTTGATTCTGTACTAAACCGCAACTTAGATTGAGCGTGACCACTACAGAAATGCAACCAATGTTAATTAGGCGTAGCCTGCCATTTGGTATGCTGTTGCTGGAAGTTTGTCCAAGAGATGAAGATCAGGTGCTGAAAAGATCGCAAATGAAAATATCGCAAATAAATATTGTATCAAGAACAGCGTGTGTGATACAAAGTTTGTGTTCTCGACTAGGAGATCAACAACAAAAACCTGCCAAGCTTATGTAAGACTCCGTACTGGCAGCAAAGGAGAAACCTTGCCTGATAATGCCGTAAAAGTTTTGAAATTTATGGACCAAGTAGCTAACGTCATATCTGTAGCAAGCTTGATAAAGACCACGCTTTTCCTACACGAAACCCTTAAGTGCCGTTGATAAGGGTGGGATCGCACGTGCCGTGTTGAGCCGCACGCATACGACAGCAAGCGTCCGCAGCCACGCTAGTGACCCAGTACACTGTATCCGTGTCGGCGCCGGTGCAAAAGCTTCAACCGCCCTCCTCCCACTCGGGGAGTGTGCGCAGCGTGCCGCAGTCTTTTCTTTTGTCCGCCCTCCGCCATTCATTTGTTCACTCCGCGTCTTCTCCTCCTCCGTAACCACCTCGTCGCTTATTCCCCTGTGGCACACTCGGCGTGCTTTCTTCCAGGTGCACATTCGCTACTGGGCTTGTCACGGTTTTCCAGCAACCGCATTATACTTACCGGTCTTTTATCTAGGAAGACCACACAATAAGCGGTATGTGTATACATGGGGTTCTATGGAAGGGTAAACGGGTGTTGACAAAGATCGATTGTAACCTGTTCTGCACTATAACCGGTTATGTTATAAGTGGTCTACACTGTATCTGTCTTCGTTATATCGAGATTTTGAGTGTATACATGGTTCCACTGCCTACGAACAGTATTGGTCAGTTTCAAGGCATTTGGAAAAAATCGGTTATCGGCTGCTTACTCTCATCATATTAGCTCATTGCAAGTATGCCTCGTGCCTGGATGTCTTACACGAAACTTAGCACTCACCTGGTTCTGCCGTTCAAAATTTGCATTGAACAGAACTATGGATCTATGTGACTAAGCTTAGAAAGTAAGGTTCCTGATACAATTCACTTTTGTGGTCACGTCAGTGCGTTGTCTTAAAGGTAAAGGTCGAACCAATGGCAGCGCTCGTTCCATCTTCTCTTGGTTTCCCATCTTTACTGCATGCTACTTTTGTTTTAAGAGCGCTTGTGTTATCCCAATGTTTACTTGTTTTGCTACTTGCTAATGAGGCCCTGTATATGTGCACAAGTTGCATATTTGTTCCTTTTTTTCAATCTTGTTATAGTGTCACAGTAGCATGTTACACACTTGCGCCTTCTTTTTCACAATTCAGTGCCCAAGAACCTGTTTCTGCCTACGGAAAACCTCAACAAAGATGAGGTGAGTGTCTTACTTATTCACTTAGTGTTGCAATGTTGGTATGGCCTCGTTAGGTTAAAGGTGTCGTGAAAGTAAAATGAAGCTGCCCGGTTGTAATGTGTGCTGCTTCAATAAGCATCAGGCATGCTGATTCTTAAATATTTCAGCTTAATATTCAGCCTATGGTTAATAACGCCTATTTGGAATCGTAAAGTTTTGCAATCCTAAAATCACAATGTGTCACCGCTAGGCACTAGTAAGGTGATGTCATCTTCAGACATCTGAAATCGTAAATGTATGGTCAACCTTTGTATGCTTTAAAATAACAATTTTATAAGAGAGCTGGAAAGTAATAAGATTGTAAAAATTTTATAGCTCATAGTAGCGCCATAAGTTTGAATGTTGCCTGTGTTCTTAGCGCCAGTGGAGGAATATGAGCGGTGTCAGAAGGGCAGTAACACTGATAGTTCCGTTCATAGTTGAAAACGACACAAGATCACGAGACACAAATTAAGAATACACAACAGCGCGTGGCTGCACCAGTTTCTAGAACTTTCCAACAGATGGCGTGCTTGTCTGGTGTTTTTCGTTCAAGGCCATACATGTCGGTGCACGCAAAAGGCTTGTTTGTTTGTGTATAGCAAAGGAATCATCTTCGTGTCCATTATATTCAGATGGTCGACTTGGTTTGTGCATGTGGCATATTCACCGCACCACAGCTAAGACAGTATAATGCTTCGAACCTTGGTTAATCATAGCTCAGCAGGCCTCATTGTGTCACCATGTTTTGTCGATGACAGAGGCTTTTGATTGGATGACTTCAAGTGATGTGTACTGTAGAATTGAAACAAATGCGGGTGTGAGAATCGAAGTTGCGCTTTAATAGCTGTTAGGTGAACCCTGATGATGAAAGGAGTCGACGTCGACCCGGTACACGCGTAGTTGAAAATTTTCAGAAAACTTTTTACGGTTCATTTTAGTTGTGAATAAAGGAGTCCACCATGATGGTGTAGGGGTTATGGTGCTGAACCTTTGATGGTTTAATCTGATGGTTTAATCTCGTGTGCGGTGGTTGCATTTCGGTGTACGTGAAATGCTAAAGGCCCGTGTGCTGTGCACTGTTAGTGCAAGTTAAGGAACATTAGGTGGTCAAAACTTCCGGAGCCTTCTACTGTGGCATTTCTCATAATTATATTGCAGTTTTGGGATGTAAAACATCAACAAAAAGTCACAGTGTCACCGCAAGGGCGGGCAGTGAATGCGACAGCAATAATGCGGAATATTACGCTGAAAAACGCAAGCAGATTGGAACATGCAGTCGCTGCTCATGCACAAATGATGCACGAAAATAACACGCAGGGCGAGAGTGAACTAACGTTTACCGCACGACACTTAACATGCTGCTTAAACAAAAACAATGCACGAAACGAGGGAATTCATCGGAAAGGTCAGTGGAATAGAGCCCTACAAAACATCACTCACGAAAAATTATCCAGCGAAGTTGTTTATTTGATCAAAGATGAAGAACTCATGTTTGGCAACTTTGTGACACTTTCTGCACAAGGTGTCACGTACTGGCAAATCAAATAAACCAGCGAATTGTAAAAACACGAATACCACAGAAATGCAGTGGAATAGAAGCATGAAAAAAATTAAAGAATGATACACAGATCAACCGATGTTCCACTGTAGATCATATTCATACACAGAACCCATTCATTTACTTGGTTTCGGTAGACTAAAAAAAGAAATTTGACTCGATAGAGATATGAGCAGTCCTATAAAAATTGTGTTGTCAAGCAGTAAGTGCATAATGCTTACATGAATACTCTAGCCAACATCTGAAGGAAGTCAACAGTAAAGCAGAAAATTTTCATTCGTGAAATGAATCTGGCAAGGAGACAAAATCTGAGCAATTTTTACAGCATGCTTAGCAGAAGTATTTGAGCCACCATGTTGAAATCACATGTACAGATGAGTGCAAACAATTGTCCCAGTTATACTGCGCTGCATATGCTCTTTTCGCAAACGGGGCCTGTGCAGCAAGCAAAGTGACCTTTGTGGGCCCGGCAACTAATGCAATCGTTCCAGTAAAATCCCAAGGCACATGAATTACCCCACCGAAGGATAAGCGCGCTACACAATGATTTAACCCCTCGCCCCCATCCGCGGGGCAAAGTACGCGTGGGAGATAAGCACGCTTCAGTGCATCGCGACGAGCTAGGCACCGAGCGCGGGTGGGTTTTTTCTTTTCTGAATTTTCATATATATATACGTACGTATACATATACGATGAATTATGGTAGCGGCAACGAGGAAAAAACAGCCGAGACTGTCTATATAATTGCTATTTCAATAAAAAATATTACTGTGACTAAACGATTCTGGGCAGTGCAGCTGACTATAGTGAGTTTTAGTGCTGTGTATGTGGTGTAAGAACACTGGGTTTCACACATTGTACATGAGCAGAAGTTCTGTGCACATGTTTTATGCAAAACACAGCTCTATTAAATATGCAACACCTTTACGTACGTGATGGACTCTGTAGATAAACTTTCTACTGGAAAAGAATTGTATTAGCATCATCTTTAATTACCTCCACGTATCTTGATGGCCTACACTATCCATCAGTTAGCCATGGGGGTGTTATGCAAGTAAATCTTGGAGACTTCCAAGTGCCGGCTTAACCCTATTGTTACCACGCCTATTCAAGTAGATCGCCGGTGATCAACGAACTGTATCGTCGATTTCGGAAAGTTGAATACTTTCTTGAGCACCTAGCACTTTCTAGTAGTTAATCAAGCCACTCAACTTTCAGAACCAATTTGAATGAGCCTGTTTTAGCAAAGTAGTGATTTTTGACAGAGCTTTGAGCCAACCGATATGCATGTGTTGTTGAGAAAGTGCACTTGGCTGGTGAACTTGACAGAAGTGCGTTCCCCCCTTAGTTATGCTACAGTAACATCAAAGTTCTGTAATTAAAGAAAACCTTTGCAAGTCAAATATCAAATTAAGGTGTCAGCTTTCCAATGCGAGTGTTGAGCAGTAATAATTGCCAGAAATTTATGCCAGCTATTTAATAGAGCTGTTACTAGAAGTGAGGGAAAATTTATTCTACAAAAATATTTTCAAAGGTCTACCACATGTCTAAAGTGTGTAGGTGGCCGTATCAGCCAGTTTCCAGCAGCCTTGGTTTTGCTTATATTGTTATGTCAGACACAGGGCCGCAACTGGTGTCACTAGTTGCTTCTATGGCGTTGTCGTCAAGCGCGCATGGGAGCGCACCTGCGCTACAAAAAACACGCGCCGCTCAAAACTGTCTTGCAACTCCATCTGAATTGAGTGAAGACGAGCTTAAAGTTTGAGGATGACAGCACCTAAGCTTCAAGTTGTATGGCGATGATGTTTTGTGTCAGCCTGAGACATCCACAGCTGTTCATGGGTTTGTTTTGTTCATGGCGTCAAGTTGTCTCCTACGCCACAAGTGCATAGCTGCTGACCTTTGTGCACAACCTTGTAACTACTCTGGTTACGTGCGAGGTCCCCCACGTTGCTGGTGTGCGGAGTGCTGGTGCGGGCTGCAGAGCTTCTAACAACAAGGCCACCGGAGCACATTTTGTCCTTGACTACGGAGCAGCATGAAACGTTTTAGAACTGCACGCGACGTTGCTCTTTCTTTAATATGATGCACAAAAATGCAAAGAAATATGCTTAGATGCATATATGTATATAGGAACGCCAACCTGCGCAGAGTGATGGGGCTCATAGGAAAGGGGTGACGCTCGACGAAATAGTGAAGTTCGTTGGGCATCTGATTTATAGAGGGATTACAGTATAATCTCGATGATAGTACTATTGCTGTTTATGCGAATTTTGCGATTATATGGACTTGAAGGTTGTTTTGGATGGATTACATTATGCTATAAAATATGCTGTGATTCGGTGCTATATGAATGGTTTTCCAAGTCATTGCTAATGATATAAATTTGCGATTGACCGCTGCATGGAAGCGGCGCAACATGGCTTGTTTGTGGGAGGAGGACCCGTTCACTCTTGGCCTCAAAGAGAGTGAATGTGGCAAAACTTGGCATAATTTTTCTCGCTTTAGTGGCTGGGAAAACACACTGCGAGGCCGATGTGAAAAAATTGGGCTGGGACCAATTTTCCGGTGATAGCAAATAGCTTTTGGTTTTAGTTACACCAGCTGCTCTAGCTCTCATACCAGGTAGTGCAAACAACCAGCCACAAATTAAACATGATAGCAAAAGCGTTGGCGGTAGATCGCGTAGGCCCTATTGCAAATTACTCGTGCAACACATCAAAACTCTTGGCCTTCACGAGGACGAGCTGATAGAGAGCCTGCTTTGAATTACGATCTCTGAAAGCACTGAAAGTAGAAGGTGCAGCTGCAAGGAATCGGCATGTCATACGCTTTTGCACTGCCAGTTGAATCGGTCACTGCCGCTGTGTCCGCTCGTGCTGTTTCTGTTAGCATATCTTCCTAGACGTTTGTAAAAGTGTAAACTGTTTATTTTCAGTGCTTTGAGTGCATAATTAGAACTCGGTACAAACTTTAATGCTCAGGAAACGGACAAATGGTATGAATTCTCAAGCGGCGATGTCAGCAGTGACGGTAGCATGTACAAGGGAAAGAACGAATGTGAACGTTTTCGGCGAGCGTGGACATGGTTTTCCGGCCACTCTGGTGTTCTTGCTTGCATTCCCCAGTGTGAATTCTCTTGAACTGGTTTTTTTTCTTGTCAACTTTGGGGCGCGGTTCTCTGGCTTCTAAAGCATAGTGAATGAAGTGAGTGAACTTCCGATGAGTTTGGCCGCTTTCGCTCTTATCGATGTTAAGTGTGAAGGCACCGCACCAGCAACATGAGCGAAAAAACGTGGCACTTTATAGAGAGGACGGTGAAGGCAGGAAAGTTCAAAGTTACGTCATCAAATTCAGCAAAAAGTAGTAGCCAATTGCCAATAAAGTTGTTAATCTTCATTATCAGTTTTAATTCGTCTTTGATTCGTACGAACTCCGAATGATACGAATATTTTGGGTGCTCCCTTCATTTTGTGTCATCTAGATTCTACTGTATTCACATCACGGACATTCATCTATACTGGAACACCTGCAGGTTCTTATCACACACACAAAAAAAATTACTGAGAAAAGTTACGAGTTCACTTGTTTCTCCCGAAAAATCAATCAGTGCTTCGCCGCATTGCACGAGCAATTAAGCAGCACCTCGGTCCGATTTTCTTTGGCTATGTGGATAGAAACATATTGTACTAACTTTTTTTAATTTTAATAGTGTTTCTGAGTCATTTCCCTTCAAAATGTACATTCTGAATTTTCTTTGTATTGAATATTTTTGCATATAAAGTGTTTTTCACTGTTTACACGTTGGCAACCAAAAATTTCACACTTTTGACATTTTATTCATTTCCAAATATTTTTGTTGCTCCACAACATACATTTTTCAGAAAAAGCATTTCATTGTGAAAAGTTTGGTGTGCTGCAATGTATGCTGGAGTACTTTTCAGACTGACATAAACTATTTTCCCGAAAAATATTAAAGTTAACCATTTTTGCACGGTAACGGAGGAGTTAAAAGTAACTCACATGGATCTTTTTTTCTTATTTTCTCCTATGTCATGAAACTTAGTGCGAATAGCATGCTACGAGATGCAAAGATTTATGCATGGTATTTCATTGAAAGATAGTGTTTGTTTTCTGCATCCTACATAGCCTGTGGGTATCTTTACCATGCTGAACTTTGTAGTGAATCTTCTATCTTTCTCGGCACTTGCTATGCTAGATGACCCGAGTAAAATTTTCTTGCTTGTGCTTTTAATGTGCATATATCTTGAATCTTTTAAAGATATTCTCTTGAATATCTTTTAAAGATATTCAAGAGAAGCTGCGTGTGTAGAGGATGGTGTATTTAAGTACAGTTGCCGACAAATTTTCTGACCTTGCGTAGACCGCGAAATAGTCCGAAAAATCAAACAGTCCAAAAAAATGGTAAAGACATGCAAATACAAATGAAGTTTATTCAGATTAGAGAAGCCTTGAAAATCCCCAATACTACCAGGCTTTGTGCTGTTCTTGAAGACAAGTGAATTTGGCTGTATTTGAGATAAATAACACCATTTTCAAGCGCGTTGGCAATCGCTGCTGCTGACCATTGCGGGAACAGGATAGGACACCCTATCCTGTTCCCTTCCTTTTTTTCGTCTATGTGGGTCGTATCCTTTACATTTCTTCAGAGGAATTCAACATGGAGGCTTCTAAAATCGAGTGGCATAGCTCAAGACGAAGGATGTATCGGGGAAAATTGAGCTTAAGGCCATAAATTCGTCTGAAAAGTCAGTCACGAAATTGCATTTAGTAGTGCTATGGGAAGCTTGACTGTGACTGTGTCCAAAGTAACCAACAAGTCTTAATTCTCAAGTTCAAGAAATCCGTTGGCGACTGTACTCAAAAAGGACCAGCCTTCATGTAGTATTTGTGCCTTGGAGTTTTTATTGTGGTAATACCGTATTTTCTCGTGTATCACCTGCTCAACTTGCACCTAGAATTTGGAGCGAAAGTCTGGATGGGATTTATGCTTCTATGTCGGTGTGAAAGTTGGCTTCATAGCACTGCTTTGCGGCAGTTGCAGAAAGGCTGCTCCCGGGCCATACACAATCTTTGTAATTACTTTTTAGTTTTCTACTGTATGTTGTTGTGGGCACGAGTTAATGAAATGAAAAGGTGGGTTAGACACGAGAAAATATAGTGTGCCACTATAAAATCTATTCTTTAAAGCTTACCATTTTGTATACGTTCATGGTGCGCTGCTAGTTAACATCAGCAGGAATATCTAGCAGCGTTGATGGCACTGTGTATAACAATCTTTGGGGGCGCTTTCATGAGGTCATCTTCGATACTGCAGATGAATTTGCAGCTAGAAATCGCAAAACAAAAAATGTCGCTGAAACCTGCATTTTTAAATATGGTCTTTCACTTCGCAGAATTTCTTGTTATTATACACTTGAAGCCTTTTATAAGATACACTGATGTAACAGAGGCATGAGAGACAATTGTGTTTATAGTGAAATAGGGATTAAGAATGCACAAATGTGGTAACCTGGTTGTATCGTTACAGTACAACAGTAGGAAGAAACAACATGGACAGGAAACAGCACTGACTTCCAATTGAATATATTGAAGTTGCTACGAACGGTTTTCCGCAGAGTGCAAGATCAGCGCTCATGATGTGCAGTGCGCATGTGCAGCGACGCGTGTGACTATGCACAACATTCTCAACTCGGAAAATGTTACTCACTCTCAGATAGGAGAAGTGGTTGGGTACTGAGGCATCGATCCATGGCCTTCCTGATAAAAATGTTTTTGTAATCTTCCTTTTATCTTTTTTTTTTGCTTTTCTTCAAGAACCATGTTTTATGGAATACAGTCGGCGTTGGATTTCCTGGACCCTCAAGGGACTGTGAAAGCGTCCGTAAAATTGGGCGGTCCAGAAAAATTAGTGCAAGTGAAAAGACACTTTTTAAAGGTATTTTTCGCTGACGGAGAGGGTCATGGCCAGTCTCGGCAGGAGTACAGGATTCTCATTGCGATGCAACGAATGCATCACCTAGGTGCCCTGAAAAGAGCCGTTTATATCAAAGAAAAAAAAATTTTAAAATCTGATGAGGTCAGTGCTAACGCATTTGTAAACACTTAAGCACCGAAAATGAAAAAGTTGCTTATTTTCATTTGCATGACGTTTCACCTGCCCGCAATCAAACGTTGCTCACAGGTCTCCAAGGCAGTCACTATTGCCAAGGCGGCGACTGCATCGCACGGCAAGTTTGCCGGCACACTCAAAGAAGAAAAGAATGTTAAAGTCAGACGCGCGAAGCGCAAGGTGAGTTGCTTTTGCTTTCTTTTTCTTGCTAAAAGAATCAATTACTCTCATTAAACGGAACCTGAAGTAACTAGAAAAATGTTTCATTTAACAGAAGTTTCATTTACTCGGAGATGAACATGGGTGCAGAATACCAGCGTGAAACCTATCAAATCAGAGGCAATATATCCGTTTAAGCAGCAACTTCGGTAATAAGAGACATCTGTTTACTGTATTTCATCCTATCCACCAGGTTGCTTGGCAGTCATGTCATGGCATACTGGTTCATGCTAGAAGAGACTAGGCGTGCAAACACATACACAAAAGAGAAGGCAAGACACCACAGACACCAGGTGCCTTGACGCTTTGGGTGACTCTATTGTGTCAGGATTTGCATGCCTCCTCTTTCGTGGCATCAATATGTATGGCTAGCTCAGCTGTCTGTCATTCGACATACTGGTGTATGTACAAGCGTCCCGATACAGAAAAAATTAATCACATGCTATTTACTTAGTGTGCTATAAATGCACATAAACCTCATTATGTAAGGAATGAAGAAGTGTAACCTTGAAGGCTCGTTTTCTTTGTTGGACACACAATTAATGAGAACTAACAGAATATAATGCCAAGGAAAGTACAGCGGATCCTATCAGAAGTAATTGTAATGTAATTTTTGAGGAAGGAAAGGTGGCCAAAAGGAGCATGATTGATGAGTGTGGTTTAACGTCCCAAAACCACCATATGATTATGTGAGGCACCGTAGTGGAGGGCTCCGGAAATTTCCACCACCTGGGGTTCTTTAACGTGCAGTCAAATCTGAGCACACAGGCCTACAAAATTTCTGCCTTCATCGGAAATGAAGCCGCCACAGCCGGGATTTGATCCCACGACCTGCGGGTTCGCAGCCTTAGCCACTAGACCACCGTGGTGGGGCATCAAAAGGAGCATCTGATGCGTTATTCAAAGGTTGCTGGTTCAGTCCCTGCCCGTAGCAATTTATCTTTTTGTTCACTGTTTTTTCTTCACACCTATGCTATAATTACTTCTAATAGCATTCCTTATACTTTCCTTGGCATTATTATCTATTACTTGTCATTAATTATATAATGAAGTTGCTTCTGGCAGGAAAACAACTTGGAGGGAAGTTCGTTATAAACAAATATTCGCTGCACTTTGTTGTTGCCTAGCTATTTTCAATAAAATTTCAATTATGAGTAATTCTTTACATGCATACTATATGCCTCAAAATTTTTCTGTATTTAAGTTTAGCAAACAAATGAGCACCTATGCATGATGAGAAAAACTAGGGAAGCACAAACATAGCAACTATTGAGTGTTTATTGGCATTGTGCAGGCCCTACGCAGGTATGCAACTAAAGGAAACTTAGTGCAGAAGAACTTCAGGACATTGGAAGTTCTTGGTTAATACTCATTGTGCAGTCCAATTAACATGTGTTTAGTTAACAAAGAAGTGAGTTTTCAGGGCTCATTGCATTGTTCCATTTGGCCTTAATGAAAAGCAGCGCATGATAAAGCCAAGGAACACATTGGGGTACTGGGGTACTGTCCTTTTTTAAATATGCTGTAGGGATCGTAGTATAGATGGGAAGAAAATGAAGTTGATGAAAGGACAATTTGTTGCTGGCTGGGGCCAATTCTGCAACCCTCAGATTATGTGCCCGAGGCTCTATCAATTCACTTTCTTCACTGACAGTGCTCATTAACTGCCGTGACGCCGTAGTAACGTTCCTAGATTTTACTAGCAGATTAACACTCCCAAGTTTGGGCGTACATAAATACTGCACTATTATGTGGACATGGGGACGTCTGCCACCATAGCTTGATAGGTACAGCACTGGACGCGTAATCCGAAGGTTGCAGGTTTGGTCCCTGCTGACGAGATGTTGTCTTAACCCAGGTTTTTAACCAAATTTGATCAAATTTGGCATGCTTGTTTAGCTTGATCTACAAACCGGTATTTTAAATATGCATTTGTTTTTTTCTGTAGGTTTGTTAATTTTCTACAGTCAAACCTGCTTATAAATAACTAGCAAAAAGTGGCTATTAGTTCGATATTTATAGCTTGCATGCAACATAACGGTCGCAGATCCTCAACGCATCAGTACTCCAACATGGCGGCTTTGATGACCTCAAGGTAGCATGATCACACGACAGCTAATCTGAATCAATGTCACAGTGATGCCTCTGGAATACTTGTGGCTTCTGTGCATGAATAACAAAGGAAACTGCATGCGGCTACTGATAGGGTTGACATGATATCACGATTATTGCGTCCCACCATGTTGGTAGACCAACATAGCGGCTTCAGTGATGTCTGTGCAAGTCATTTATATCTTGTAATTCTATATAGAAGTTTTATGGATCGCATATAATCAAAGGTGATTTCGATGCCAAGTTGGCTTCGTGGCTCTGCTTCCCGATAATGCAAAAGGAAAAATGTGGTTTCACCGAAGTAACTAGCAAGGGGACCTTTTTTATTAGTTATTATTTTTCTGCAGTTTCTAGTAGGTGAGCGTGTCATATGCAATGGCAGGTTATACTTGAGAAAACTTGGTATAAGTTAATAGTGCCTCACTGCTTTCATGCACAGCTGTGCTTGCTTGTCAGGCATTGGAAGCCTCTGATTTGTGTTGTCCTAACATGTGTGTTCTTCTTCATTATTGTACTTTGTGTCCCTTTTTTGCAGCGGCAACTTCAGGCTCCTTCTACGTTCCGAACATGGCCATCTTTGCTTAGAACAACTGGTCTTTCAGTTTTACAGCAGCTATGACATTAACAAAGTGTCGGATAATTGCGCACAACAGGCCGGCAGGCATGACGAGTAGGCTGGTGCGAATATCTGAGCACTTTGATTATTAGAACGAAAATACAGTGCTCGAATTTGCTTTGATGCGAATTCAGAGTATTAAAAATTTCAAGGTTCAAAATGAATAAATGGTGTACATTGGTGTGCATCTAACCCCCTACTGTAAAAGTGGTTTTACTGCAGTAGAGGAATGCTATTCACTCCAAGATTGAGCAAATTCGCCTCCTGGTGGCCACTGGATGAAGCGTGTCTAGTGTGGCTTGCTCCCTGCGCCGCCTGACAGCCCGATATGCTAGCATGTGCTCATCCTGAAAGGGCGGTTTGTCCCGCTCTGTTAGCGCGAGTACCTGCTGGTACGTTTGCCTAGCACTGTCTACAGAAGCATTTGGCCTTGCTCGACTGAATATATACTGTAATGAGATCAGGTCAGGAACTTGCCAAAAGTGCTGTGTATTGTCGTCGTAGCCTTCATTCGCCAGAATCATGTCGGTGTAGGTGCTACTTTTTAGCTGAAGCACATCGTAAAAAACACTTGGTGTCGTCCAAAGCAGGAGGAATAATAAATAATGCATGAATGAAGCATTTTAACGACTGAAGGATAAACGAAGTTGTGTGTTGTTAGGTGTATAACTGTGGCGCTGTTGTTTATTGGTTATGTAATGAGGTTTAATCGTACTTGAGATGACCTTTCATTGTATGGTCCTCGTCGCACTACATTGCTGTCAAATAAATTCTGACACTTTGGTACTTAAATGTCCCTTAAAATAGACAGAAAAATGGAATGACACGGGGGTAATTAAACTTGAGTTGCCGTGTGCAATTTTAACATCGGGCGAAATTTACACAGACACACCTGTGTTTTTAGATTTGGGCTCGGTTAAAAGAATTCAGTTTGCCAAAATTAATCCAGACAGTGTGCGTCACACATCTCGTATGATTTCGCACAGAACATAGTTTTTTTTTAGTGCTTTGGTGGTGTTGTGATAGACTGACAAAAGGAGTGGACACATATTCGCTTGAAAAATAAAACTTTTGTCTCATCAAATAATCGAACATTTGTTGCATCACTGTGATATACATAGTCAACCTAAGAAAGCTCTGGCTGAACTCTTGCCTTCTTATACTGTTATCAAAGAACAAGCTCGCTCAAGCGCTGTCAAACACGTTGCTTTCCTGAGTAATAAACTGTGCTACATTTATTTAATGAAAAGCTGAATAAGACAAAAAACGGATACGGAATTACGATATTCTTGGGCAGTGAGCCCTAAAATCTCAAAGTTACTTTTTTTTTAATCCAATACCAGTGTGCATAAAGAATTCAGTCGTGCTACAGCAGTGCGTAGTAGATATGACACAAGCTCAACATTTCAAATCAAAGTACAAAAAACATGACACAGCACGAAAGCACAATCACCAAGCATGGTGATATGGTGACAGACAAGCATGGTGACAGACAACCACCAACATGGTAGATATTGTTTCTATCACAAGTAATAGTAATGTTTAACGAGCTTCGTGCATCCATTCAGCAATAGATGGCATATATATATTACGAGTAGGCAGCAATGAATGCATTTTATTCACGGACAAGCGGCTCGCACTGCTCAGAATATGCGCTGCTGCATTCATTTGCATGCACGCCGCCAGCTGCCTATCCACACTAGTGCGTTGATGGTGCTGCCCCCTATAGCCCTATCTCGGGGCGAATACCGTGAATGCACTTTTCCAGGAAAAATTTGCACTGCCGCGAAGCTCTTCTTCAGTGTTAAATGAATATATTACCTTCATATCTATTCATCATGCTTTAAGAATAAAATCCTGTTATACAGGCTGGTATGTTCTAAGGGTAGCAAATATTTAGCGTTACATATTTTACAAGTTGCATTCCACCCAAATCCTACAACTCTTGAAAGCTACTTGCACTTCCTTTGAAGCAAAAAAAAAAAAGCATTTCTACATGCCTTGTTTCAATTAGTGAAAGAAAATTGTGCAGGTTAGTTGGTTGATGACAGATATAGTACAAATATACTATTTTGATTTGATTCAAAATTATTTGACGAAATCACTATTTGCTTTGAACCTAAAAATAGCTATTGGCACAAGCCTAATGATTAAATTGGATCACAGGAAATAGTACGTGACGATAAGCAATATTTTCAACTGCATCAGTGTGGTTCTGTCCTAATCACACAGCTTGCACTTCTAAATGCGCATGTGAAAGCCCCGTTTTGCGAGGAAAACTCGACTAGTTGTGATAGAAAGCTAACTTTACGGGGCATTCCTCCCTGTCCTATGGTCGATACATGAAGTGTTCCCATTATTTTCATTCGATGTAAACATAGATTGTCCTGTGTGTCCGTGCTAAAGTATTATTATTTAGAAAATTCTTTCATGTGAAGGATGATTCGATTTAGCTGAGTTCGATATAGTAGGGTTTGTCTGCATACAGCTGAAGCCCTTCAAAATGGCACTGATATAATACACCAGTGTGCCTACATTGTATAGGGGTTGGTCAGAAAATGAGATAGTGGTACTCTGCTTTCAAGAGACATCTCATATGAAAGACATGTGCTGTTTTCTAGTGTGTATCTCTTGTAATGGGGCTCATTTGTATTGTTAAGAAACTAAATTCTTTTGTCCTTATGGCAATGCACAAATCACAGTCTCACAAAACTGTGCCAGTAGCATATGGATCAATAGTGAAAACCACAAGACTCTCAAGATTTTTATGATGCCTGGAGTGATTCGCTTGTTGCTCTGTATTCTTTTTACCATTGCCAGTTTGAGTCCAATTTTGGGGACACCAGGAAGGAGCGTGATGCCCAGTTGAAGGTGTTTGAGGACATGCAGCGCAAGAAGCCCAAGATTGACGTGAAGCGGGTGAGTGCCAACACCATCTCTCTCTGACTTGCAATAGCTACCATTTTTAATCTCATAATCCTCGCACCTTGTTTCACGGAAAGCCAATGAAAAGGTAAGGGGGTGCGAGAATTGTAGAAGGAAAATTTTCCGCAAAACATTCGGAGAGGAAAAAAAAAGTGAAAAAGAAAATGCCTCAAATCGAAGTTATCAAGATAGCAAATAACTACAAGCTTTGAGAAGTACTAATCAAGACTTACCTTAACAACAGATTCAACACAAGGCAAGATTTATTCGAGGCACAAAAGCTGCAAGCAAACAGTAGAGATTCAGAATCATCATCATCATCATCATCAGCCTGACTACATCCACTGCAGGACTAAGGCCTCTCCCATGTTCCGCCAGTTAACTCGGTTCTGTGCCTGCTGCTGCTAATTTATACCCGCAAACTTCTTAATCTTCATCTGCCCACCTAACCTTCTGTCTCCCCCTAACCCGCTTGCCTTCTTTGGGAATCCATTTAGTTACCTTTAATGACAAGCGGTTATCCTGTCTACGCGCTACATGCCCGGCCCATGTCCATTTCCTCTTCTTGATTACAACTATGATATCTTTAACCCCCGTTTGTCCCCTAATCCACTCTGCTCTCTTCTTCTCTCTTAAGGTTCGACCTACCATTTTTCTTTCCTTTGCTCGCTGCGTCATCCTCAATTTAAGCTGAACCCTCTTTGTAAGTCTCCAGGTTTCTGCTCCACAGCTAAGAACCGGCAAGAGACAGCTGTTATATACCTTCCTCTTGAGGGATAGTGGCAATCTACCTGTCATAGTTTGAGAGTGCTTGCCGAATGTACTCCACCCCATTCTTATTCTTCTAGTTACTTCAATCTCGTGGTTAGGCTCTGCAGTTATTACCTGCCCTAAGTAGACATAGTCTTTTACAACTTCAAGTGCACTATTACCTATCTCGAAGCGCTGCTCCTTTCCGAGGTTGTTGTACATTACTTTCGTTTTCTACAGATTAATTTCAAGACCCACCTTTCTGCTCTCCTTGTCTAACTCCGTAATCATGAGTTGCAATTCGTCCTCTGAGTTACTCAGCAATGCAATGTCATCGGCGAAGCGCAGGTTACTAAGGTATTCTCCATTAACTGTTATCCCTAACTGTTCCCATTCTAGGCTTCTGAAAACCTCCTGTAAGCACGCGGTAAATAGAATTGGGGAGATTGTGTCCCCCTGCCTTACACCCTTTTTGATTGGTATTCTGTTGCTTTCTTTATGAAGCACTATGGTAGCAGTTGATCCCCTGTAGATTTCTTCCAGAATGTTTATATATACTTCATCTACGCCCTGATTCCGCAGTGTCTGCATGACGGCTGATATTTCTACTGAATCAAACGCCTTCTCGTAATCTATGAAGGCTATGTATAGGGGTTGGTTATACTCTGAGCATTTCTCTATTACCTGATTGATAGTATGAATGTGGTCAATTGTTGAGTAGCCTGTTCGAAATCCTGCTTGTTCCTTTGGTTGATTGAATTCTAATGTTTTCTTTACTCTGTTAGCAATTACCTTTGTAAATAGCTTGTATACTACAGAGAGCAAGCTGATCGGCCTGTAATTCTTCATGTCCTTGTCATCTCCTTTCTTATGTATTAAGATGATGTTAGCGTTCTTCCAAGACTCTGGTACCCTTCCCGTCAGGAGACACCTCGTAAACAGGGTGGCTAGTTTTTCTAACACAATCTGTCCTCCATCTTTCAGCAGATCTGATGTTACCTGATCCTCACCAGCAGCTTTGCCTCTTTGCATGCTCTCCAAAGCTTTTCTGACTTCTTCTATCATTACTGGTGGGTTGTCATCTGGATTACTGCTAGTTCTTATAGTAATAAGGTCGTGGTTGTCCTGGCTACTGTATAGATCTCTGTAAATCTCTTCCACTATTTTAACTATTCTATCCATATTGGTAGTTATTTTGCCTCCTTTGTCTCTTCGTGCGTACAGATTCAGAATACCATACATAAAGTTTCCAGGTGTAGTTTAAGCGTTCGTCACTGAATGGGAGCCCGCACACGGTTTGCGTATAATGTCATCCTTGGGCTGATGGCCATCTAACACAGTATCATCCACAATTACTTTCTGAAGAAGTGAAGTTTTACTATTCATGCCAGTCTTAGGCACACGGGGGCTTTCAGCTGCCCGTGCTGCCGTCCCCAGTAGTGAACACAAAACTCGTCGACCAGTGGCCCTGTTGTCATTGTTTAGCGCATAATTGATCACTTTCAACTTGAAAGCAGCCATGTATCTTCGGTATTGTCCCGTAGTGTAACTACAGAACCGACACAACATACACCAACACACCGCCATAGCACCACAATGTGCACTTTCCACTTTGGTTTGGCTTGGATTGGGGCTCCTTGCATCGATAGTACGCTTAATGTTTAAGACATGTCGCGAGGCTGTTACACGCTCTCATCATCAGTATTTGGAGGGAGCAGACGACATTACTGCTTGAATTTTGGGGAGTGTGATAATTACTCATGAAAAAAAAAAATTGTCTTTTTGTTGGGCAGTGTAGGGGATGCGAGACATTAGTGAGTCCGAGGATTGTGCGAGTAAATACGATAGTGAGCTGTAGCTTATATCTGCGTCTACTGTCCGACAAGCAGTCACTCACTTGGTGTCCTTGCTTTGAGTGAGCTGTCTTAATCATACCCCTGCAAAATACAGTCGTTCCCACATATAACGGCCCCACTTAAAACGAACTTTCGCTTAAAACGAACAATATCGGCGTGACCGTGAAAGTATATATTGGTTCAATGGCACAAAATCGCACTTACAACGAACATCTCCGAGCGCTGCTGACCGGTTTCAGCGAACGGAGTCTGCGGTCTGCCGACTTCCCGAGAAACCACTTTCGACCACGGATCAGGCATCGGTGAGGTCCATACGTTCTTATTGTTAAACGCCAACTCTGCCTCCACGCCCCTCTACTTGCCGCTCTCCCCGACCGCTTTTTGTTACGCACTCCTCCGTTCTTTGTCCCCCGCTACTCTGACCACTGCGCATCGCCAGACGAGGGCCGTGTTTTCACACTGCCACTGATCTTTCGAAGACCGGTCGGCCATCTCTGTTTTTGATCGCTGGTACTGTCGTTGGCGTCGCCGGCCTGGAGTGACCAGACCATTTTCCAACATCGTCGGCCACCAACTGTATCCGATCATCTGCGTCTAGTGCACGCGCATACGCTACCTCACCAACTCTGATAATTTGAGATTCATTTCGTGCTTAGGACTTGTTTTCGCTCACTTCGCACTCAACTCAGCGTGCCTTCCACGCGTGTGCGGAAGCCGAAAATGGCTGTTGATTTTTACAAAACGAATCACGAAATATCGAAGTTGGTGAGGCCACGCAAACCCGCCAGTTTGGGTTTCAAATTCAAAAACTCTTTATCAAGTTTTCCTACGTGCGAGTTGCGCGTTTCGCGTACCTTTCAAGTAAGCTACCCAACCTGCCTCCTTCCCATGTGTTTTGGTTATCAAGGTTGCCCTCCCGCCGCATCCTCCACTCTCTTCACTCTATCGCAACTCCTTGTCCTTCTCTCGCAGATCTGCCCTCCTCTCTTGATGACAACCCCTTCGCCCGTCCCCACCGCTCCGCGACGCCAGTCATGCTGGCTCGATTTCAGAAGTTTCGTTTTTCGACTAGAAACGAGCCCAGAGCTGTTCCACGCGTTCTGGCATGTGTGTCGCGTGTGCGCGTCTTGCTCGCTTGTGGTGTGCGTGTTTGGTCAGGATAGCAGACGGGAGGACTTGTACGCTTTTTTCTGCCACTCAACAAAACGTCGGAAGTGTGACCCGCTTGACTTGAGCGTAATCCGCGCGTTAGGTGCCGCGTTGCGGAGCGCTTGCTCATAGCTGTTGACCACCTGGCAGCCAACTTGCCACTTCGGGGGTCCCGGTATTCAGCTGTGGAGATGGTGAATATTTCGTGGGCGGTGGTGACGGCTACGTGCACGCGAAACTGTTTTCGCGAGGCCGACTTCGCCGACGTCGGGCCCAATGCCGAGCCTGAATCTTCCGAACAGAATCGCTCCGGCACCGATTTGTGGCAGGGCGTCGTCGACGCCGACCTGGTTGAGCGGGTGGGACATCTGTTGCGATGGTTTAATCACGACCGATGATGACGCCGACACTGCGGAACCGTGCACGGATTAGGGAATTGTGAATGAAGCACGTGGCGAGAGTGATTTGTAAGTAATCGTATTGCGAGAACGACGATACTTTGGAGCCAGTGCTTCATGCAGCTTATGCCACGGGCCTCGGCGAACGAGCACCCTGCCGTTTTAAATTAACTCTAGATTGCCCGTATCGCTTCTGTTCTTCGAAACACGTGCATCACGGACTTCTCGGGCAAAAGAAGTTTGTGTTTTTACTCGCAACTTTATTCAAAGCTGTGTTTCATTTACTACGAACTTCGGGATACAGCGAACAGATGCCGCGTCAGATTCAGGTTCGTTATAAGCCGGCTCGACTTATGTGTATGTCACAAGCAATGTGCACACTGCAAGCCTGGCTCTGAAGGTCTTTTCTATCTTATTGTTGTGCCCTGGCATTAACAGCCCTGTTGTGACATAAAAGCGTGCAAAAACAGTGTACTGTTTTGCAAATGGTGATAAAGAAAATAGAAAGCCAACAAATAAAATTTTTTTAAGTGAAGTAGTTTAGAGTAAAGTAAATGTATGGACTGAAAAGAAAACTCGTTACGGTATTAGAACACAGGGCATCTAGCACACTGCTTATAGATGTTCAAATAGCTTCAGCAAAGTTTTTTGATGGTTGCAACATTTTAAGACTTGCTTGTCAGTGGCTGACTGACAGTTCCTCCCACCTAGGTTCCTCCTTTCCATGTCAATGCAAAGAGGGCATTGTGTTCTAGAGAGGGCTGGGGTGTTCTGGATTTTCTAAAACTCGTCTATTACCTGGGTTTGTTTCAGTTTCTTTAACAAAAGCGTTGTCGAAAGCAGGAACAGGAAAAAGAGAAAAGGGTGGAATGCTAACTCGTTTTGAGTGATTGGTATGCTACCCTATGCTGGGAATAGGAATTGATAGCAAGGTCATGGTTCTCACGAATCTCGGCAAGAGTGCTGCATTATGCTCCCATACTTTGTACATAGATTTTAGGTTTGGTGGATTCTGTCGCGACAGCTTTTGCTTTCACCTCTTTAACTGGCTGGGGATGCAGGGCATGAGTGGGGCATAGGGGAGTGCCTAGTCAAGAAGCGAAAAAAATATATATATATTTGATACTTGACAAAAAAAAAGGGGGGGGGGGGGTTACATGTCACACTCAACTCACACTGTGGGGAAATGTTGGTGAGAAAGATTCATATTTATGTACAGTGAAATATTCGTATAATTAATTTCAAAAGACCACTAAAAATTATTAAAAGTCAGTAACTTTTTAAAATTGTTACTCGTTATTTTGAAGTATTCAGGGATAAAAGGAGGGATAAAGTTCGATGCATTTCTGTGAAACAATTCGTAATCTTAAATTTGTTGCAGTGACGTATTTTTACATTAAACCAATGGATATTTGAAAGGTGATTTTTGAAAATTCGTTACCACCAAAAAATCCTTGTACTGAGGTTCGCTATAACGAGAATAGAACCCCTTTACAAGAGGGACTCATATAACAGCCAAATGGCTATAAGATACAACCATGTGCCTACTGTAAAATACCACTTGATAAGAAAATACATACATGGTACTTTGCCTATTGAGACATCTCATATAAAGGACAACAATTGCTGCCCAGAGCATGCCTCTTGTAAAGGGCTTCACCTGTAAAGCTCACGACATGCACTTAACTGGAAAAGTATACTGTGTGACAAGGCCACTGAGACAATTCACTTGAACTTTAATTGGCAATCATAATTTCACTTACGACAATCAGTCTTTGTACGCAGAGCAAACTGATTGCTAGTGTTATTGATATTTGATAGACTAGTGTCTTATTGCCTAAATAAAGAAAATAAAAGTTTCTCAGTAGTGTGAGTAAATTAACCAATACAGTAGACTCTATTAAACGAAACCTGAAAGGGACAGGAAAATGGGTTTTATTTAATTTCATTTCAGATGCAATTTTGTTATAATGGCATGTCAAGAGATTGCTACTACAGTGAAACCTTACTGGCAATTTCGCAAAAACAGAGAACAGTCGAACAGGTTCAACATTTTCATTATAGTCCTGTGCTAGAGCCGACATCCTGAGCAATCTTTTATTTTGTGTGTTCACTGGTGATCATGCTTCGATCACATGCTTTGTGCTCTTGCTCTTTTCAGGCGGCAAACCAGTTCATTCACCAGGAAGAGATCGAGTAAGCATTCCTTTTATCGTGTTTTGTAGGCACACGCACATATCACCGAAACGTCTGTAGCAGAAGTGTGCAAATATTCTAATATTGTTCCAGGTATTCGAACTTCCACCAAAAAAATATCGTAAAGGAAAACAATTGTGTGAATCATAAATCAAGATGTAGCATGTTTGTTATCGCATTTTGGGGTTCCGACTTGCGAAACTGCTAGCCGCTTCCACCAGTGCTTTGAGCGGTCTCTGCCTGATGGCCTTGGTTGTCCACTGCGGATATACAATATGCCCATATCCGCATTTCTGAGGAGCCAGTGTGTAAAACACATTGTGGCGTTTTTGCTAGTGCAATGTTCCTGCCTCCTGCAAAGTTAACTACCAATATAATATAACTAGCAATAACTACCAATATGGATAGATTCATCTTGTACAATGCTGCCGGAAGCATAGATAGGCCTAACCATGACTATGGCAGTAAGTTTATCCTAACTTTGCAGTTGCGGAGCACAGTGTTTCAACATATGTTGTTCTCAATCACGAGTTGAAGGAGTCATCCCATGATGGTCTTCTTTGTGAGATCCGACGTGCTGATAAGCAGAACATCTTGGTGCGGTTTCCACTAGTCCAGATGTGCATCTACGATGTTTGCGACGAGTGCAGCTTGCTATCATAGTCAAATGATTGAGGCCACAACAAACACTTTTTCTTCTGTTGTCCTGCTTCAACAAAATTTCACAATGCAGTTCCAAGCTCAGATATTTATTGCTATGCAGTAGACACAGTTTTTAACATTTTGATTCATTTTCAGAACCTGAAAATATGTTGCCAAAGTTTAAAACACGCATTAAAACCACCAGAAACGCCGCTGTTCAGTAAGCATAGGCGCCACCATTGCTCGATAGCGGTGGCAATGAGACTGCCCTGCTTTTGCCACTGGCTTGATTTTGAGCCGCAGGTGATCCGAAGCTGAAGCTTAGTTGCTCAGTTCATGGTTTCCTTCACCCAGCTGCAGGGTGCAACTGCGGAATGATGCCTCTCCCGATACCAATGCTTATCATTTTGTTCGCTCTTGGCCAGTGCGGTCAGAGCGGCTATTCGTCCTCATTATAAACATTCAGCTAACCGCAAGTGATGGATGATAAGAACAGTATAGAATGAGGCAAAAGTCGCCACTCCACGATACCCTGCCTCCATCTCGGCGTTGTCAAATACACTTTGACGGCGGACACCTCCTGGTGTTAACGTGTTAATGCAACTGTTTGGTTTGTTCACTAAAGCGGTTGTAGGCATTGTTTCAGCATGCTTTTCATCATGGCCTCGCTATGCATGGGTGAGAATCGCGTCGCTACGCTGCTGGGAAAGAATAGGAAGCAGCGCACACTTTTTGAATTTTAAGAATAAACGTTCATTTGTTTTGCTAGCTCAGATTAGCTATATTTTTTTTATTTCACTACAACAGAATTTTCGCTTCAACAAAATTTTTTTCGTGCCCTATCAGTTTTGTTGTAGCGGGGCTCGAGTGTATTGCAGCTTTCAACTGCTCTATAGTTGTATGGCGTTTAATGACTATGCTGGGATGATTTCCAGTTCCCAGTTGTTTATTTATTTATTTGGACCACATGACCACCATTTCAGAATTCAGTGATATGTCTAAATTCAGGCTGCACTTGATGCATTTTGAATGTGCTGTGAGATAGATACAACAACTTAATGTAGGAACAAGAGCTGTTACGCAACAAAAAAAAAATTTGAAAGAAGAGCATTTATGCGAATTTTACCTGAGTAATGCTTATCCTCTGCTGCAACTATCAGTAGCATCAGTGCATTGTTCAGTAACCAATTTGGTTCCTTTAATGTATTTTTTCTAAAATCTGTCATTCTCCTCCATTTGAATGCAGGGCCTCCGAAAACCCTGGCCGACGGAAGGCGGGCAAGAAGCACCATGGAAAGGAGAAGTCCTCAAAGAAAAAGGGTGGTCTCAATCGCAAAGGAAGGAACCGACCACAAAACGCAAAGCACAAGAAGGGCAGGAAGAAGCAATAAATGGAATTTTTGTTGCACAATCAAGTGCGGAAATTCATACTCATTGGATTCTAGAAGTGTATAAGCTAGTTGGTAAGACATTCAGGTAAATTTTAACTGTGCAAAAAAAGAGACACGAGAACAAACTGGACAGGACTAAGAACTAGTTTATTGAAAAAGTACCCCCCCTTTTCTTAAACAAGCTAAGCGCATGCGCAATTCGTCCCATCTTTCGACTCATTCATGTATTTTTTCAACAGAGAGCCCGATTTAATCTTTAGTAAATAGAAGTCTTGGAACTTGTCGCGTGGTCATGTTTGTCATTGTGCATGCGCTTAGTTGGTTTCAAAAAAGGGAGTGTACTTTTCCAATAAACCAGTCGTTAGTCTGCGATCGTCCTGTTCACTTCGTTCTCATGTCTCGTTGTTTGCGCAGTTATAATTTTCCTACATTACTCATTGGATGGTTGGCCTATCATTTCGGGCTGTTCGCGCAATCAATCCAGAACATCAAAGTATAGTAATTTAGTGAGTGTCTAAGGACGGCAAAAACAAGAGCAGACGCGACACCTTCGCATGCTGCGAAGAAATGGCGTAAATGCCGCTATTGCTGCGCTGTTAATTGCCATGAAAGTGCAAGACTGAATGTTCAGTTTTACAAATATTCATAGCTCTTAGGCGAAGCAGAACGGTGAGAGCGCTGGATACGGGGAATTGCGAAGTGTTGGGTAAGCCAATTATACTCATGTTCTCCACAGCCGTTTGCGCGAAAAGCGTGATAATGTGGATCTCTTGTTATTGTTTTGAGTAGCCTTGACGGAGAGCAGTGATAAATTTAGCCATGCAGCCCAGCAGAGCTTCTAAGCACCGTGCACAGAGTGTAACATTGATGGTTTTGTTTATTACGAATGTTGCGACCGCTGTTTTTTTTTTCTTTTTTTTTTCTATTCTCTGGTGTGCTATAATTTCCTTGGTGTCCTTTGTGGGTAGACCTCTAGCTAACGTTTGGCTGCAAGTCTGACAAGTGTTTGCTTTCTGTGTATATAATATGAAATACAATCCACGGCTCGAGGTAGCCTGGTTATGACACACACACATAGAAATGTTAATGAAGAGGAACTTATTTTCTAATTTCAATCTGTAACAGATGTATATGCAGACTGCACGAGGACCCATGCGATAAACAGAGCAGACCACTACTTAGCATTATCTGAAAGGGTCGCCACCACACAGCCTTGCGCACGTACGTTTTGAGGGCTCAAATTTGTGGCTTAAGTTAGCAAATGCTATCGCATGCATCATACTAATAAATTGCAGAATCTTGCTCACCATCTTCCGGTTTACCTCTGTGGTTGAAGGAGCTATCTGGGAGGTCATGGTTTTGCCTTTGGTACCCCAAGAAAATGTACAGGCATGTATCCCCATTCATAAAGTATGAAAATGGAAGACTACCGTCTACAAAATAGTCCAGGATGCCTTAAGTGACTGCTAAACGGAGAAAACAACTGCGAAAGCGAAAATTGCAAGTGCCATTCGTGCCTGATAAAGCGAGCTTTGTAGTTATAATCGTAACATACATTGCTTGTCTGTGTACTTTGTAGCTTTGATATTATGTACCTACCAAAATTTAACGCATTTAGATGCAAAATGCACTTTGCTGCTCGAATCTACTTGGGAGTCTCAGCATGCCAAAATAGCTGAAGCATCTTTTGGTAGTACCCACGGTTCGCTTTGATGAGCTTCCTACTTGCCTGAAGCATGAATGGATGGATGGATGAAGCTTTTCAGATCCTTGAATTTCGGAAAACTGCACCTCTACATTGATGAAAAAGAGCTCCTATTGTGGGCTATGCACACTAGCTTATGGACAGCTCTTTCCGCACTATGGCGTAAATGTAGCTAAAAAAATAACGAGGACAAGAAAGTGAACACCAATGAGCGCTTACTCACAATTGAAAGCTTTATTGCTTGAACACTCAAATAAGTGGGTGGGATTTTTTCGAGTGCGAAGTGTCACAGGTCCTGTTAATTCGGGAAGCGATCGCCGGGCTAATTCCAAGGGCTGAAGTATCGGCCCCCCGAACCGCACCACGAAAGCGTGGACAATTTAGAAGTGGTCCTATTTGGTGCGCCAGTGGACGCCGGCTGTGGTCCAAAGAACAAGTCAGAGCCGAGAGTTGATAAACAAAACAAAATTATATTCTCAGTTATGGCAGATCAAAACGATACACAAGTATGCACACTCGACAATAGTTGAATACAATATGTCACCAATCAAACAATGTACTACACAGTACAATCAGCCACACTTGAAACAACGGACACAGACAACAATACGCGCTACAATGCAGTTGCATGCATCGAACAATCAAGACACTTCCAGGAAACCTCGCGTCTTGAATTGGCCACTCTCCAAGCTTCAAACTTCTTCGCCGGAAACACGTCAGCTTCACACACGCAGCTGTTGCCACGCGTCTTCGCTCGATAGCGGTAGACACACACTCTTGTCTGTAGCTTGAGCCTTCACCCCTCAGGTGGAAATCCTCTTCTTCTCCTCCTTTGTCACGGAAGACAAAAGGCTTCGCCCACAAGGCGGAACACCCTACGCACTCTGGCGCATACTTTCTTCTTCTCCTGCTTTGTCACTAAGGACAAAACCTTCACCGACTAACGTGGCGGGATACCCTACGCACTCCGGCGCGAAATTCCTTCTTCTCCTGATCTCCCATCTTCGCTGCTCAATTAAATACCTTCTGCGCGAGGTTCCAGAAAATTCTCATCATTTCGTCGGCGCGATGCGCAGCGAAGGCTGGGGGAAAGCGTGAGACGGTACAAGGGCCGTCCGCGACGGATGACGCAACCCTGTATCACCACGCCCCTTTCCATCGAGAACTCTCTAGGGCTTGCTCGGCCGCCGATGCGAGGAGGTTCGTTGGCGAACCTACGCTTCCGAGGGGAGAGAGACGCGCGCCCGGGGAGTCTTTGGATGCTTGTTTTCCTTTTTTTTATCGATGACCTCTCGGCGCTTCGTCGCGAGAATTTGGCTGTGCGCCCTTTTTTGAGCGCTCGTTTTGTGACACTGCCCCCCACTTTAAAAATATTATCTCATAATATTCAAAACCACACAAACGAGCGCGAACAGTCCCCACACTCTCAAAGACTGTAACATAGTCCGTCGCTCATGACACGTCACATTCTCAATAGATCACTCAATACAATTGTACATTGTAATTCAATCTCACAACACATGAGATATAACAACAGGTACACGAGTACAACACTCCATCACATATTCCAAACAATACAAATGTACAACGTTCTCTCATTACAACAATTGTAGAATACTATACATCACGTCACAGCACAAACACTGCGACACTTGTGACACAGGATAGCACAATAACAACACAGCCTATTGCATTCACTGCTGTCAGACTCTTCCAAAACATTCAAACTCGGCTAAGGTAGTTGGCACCAACGTTCTCACTTCCCTTGATGTACTCGACTCGGAATTGATACTCCTGCAGAAGCAAGCCCCACCTCAACACTCTGCTGTTGAGCTGTTTAGCCTGTTTTATGTATTGGAGTGGCTGGTGGTCAGTTTGGACCAAGAAAGGCACTCCGTAGAGATAAATATTAAACTTCTGTACCCCCCACACCAAGGCTAGACATTCTCTTTCGATGGTGCTGTAGGATGATTCCCGGGGAAGTAGTTTGCGACTGGCGTATGCTATAGGATGGAGGGTCCCTTCGTGTGACTGCAAGAGCACAGCCCCGAGGCTGGTGTCGGAAGCGTCGGTGCGGAGGATGAATTCCTTGGTTAAGTCTGAGAGGCGGAGCACGGGAGCGTTCGAGATGCATTCCTTGAGTTTCGCAAATGCTTTCTCGTGTGTCGTCGTCCATTTTACTAAGTTGCTTTCACCCTTCTTGATCAGTTCTGTGAGAGAGGCGCTGATCTCGGCATAATTTGGAATGAACTCCCGGTAATAGCTGGTCAACCCGAGAAAAGCGCGTACCTGTCGCTTCGTCTTTGGGGCGGGTGCAGCTTGGATTTTGTCGAGTCTTTCCAGTGAAGCAAGCATGTTTTGTCCAATGTGATGACTAAGGAAATCAATCTCATTCGTTTCCAACTCACACTTGCTTGGTCTCACGGTCAACCCGGCAGCCTGAATTCGAGCGAAGAGTTGTCTGAGAGTGGATAGGTGTTCCTCCCAGATCGTGCTTGTTATGAGTACGTCGTCGTAGTAATGTTCAACGCCCGGGATTCCCTCAGTGACTAGTCGCATCAGCCGGGCGAACACGGCGGGTGCCGTTTTGATCCCGAAAGGCATGTAGCAAAACTGGTAGAGACCGGATTTTGTCGAAAATGCAGTCTTAGGTTTCGACTGCTGGGAGAGTGGGATTTGCCAGTAGCCTTTAACAAAATCGAACTTAGAGAAGTATCTTTTGTTTGTGGCACTGGCGAAAACGGCATCTGCTCTAGGCATGGGCTCTGCACCTGCTATTATGAGGTTGTTCAGGCGCCGGAAATCGACGACAAACCGCTTGGTTTTGTCCGGTTTGTCCACAAGCAACACTGGGGAATTATAGGGCGATTTCGAGACTTCAATTATGCCCAGTGGTTTCATTTGCTGTACCTCGGCCTCGATGTTTTTAGTCGTAGCAAAAGGTAACGGGTACTGTTTGACGTGGACTGGGGACTCCATCACTGTCTCGAGGTGGCACTCCACCCAATCTGTCTTGCCCGGGACATTCGAAAATATTTTAGAGTGCGCTGTCATGATTTTCTCCAACGCCTCCTTTTGTTGGTCCGTCAAACGTGGGCAGATCTTGACGTCAGTAATCTCTTCTGTCTGCAAAACTCCGGCACCGGTAGTTCCTGTTCATCTCCATTGTCAATAACCCCTACGATGACATGGCATTGATGTGGCGCATCTCGGTTCGTTTCCCGCTCCGCATACTTCTTCAGCAAATTGGCATGGAAAATTTTCGGCCCGCTCGGCGTCTTTATGGAGTAATCGAAGTCCCCAATTGTAGCCTGCACTTCGAAGGGCCCTTTACAATGCAGCAAGAGTTTATTTTTGTCAGTTGGGAGCAGGATGAGAACCTTATCCCCTGGTTGGAATATTCTATCCCTTGATTTTTGATTGTAGTGCTTAGCGTAGCGTGCTCCCGCCCTTCGGAGTTCTTTGTGAGCTAGGCGGCATGTCTCTTCTAGACGATTTCGGAGATCCAATACGTACTGGTAGGTTGTCTTCAGCTCATCGTCCAGCTCTTGGTTTGTCCAGACTTCCTTTAAGATCGCCAGGAGTTCCCGGACATGTCGGCTCGAACGGTGAAAAGCCGGTGCAGTAGCTCGAACGGTGAAAAGCCGAGACTTGCCTGGGGAACCTCTCTGTACGTGAACAGCAACGGACCGAGGAATCTGTCCCAGTTTTTTGGTTTCTCCGCGCACATTCGTTTAAGCATAGTCTTCAGGGTGCCATTAAATTTTTCCACCATCCTGTTGGCCATCGGGTGGTAAGGGGTGGTATGGAGGTGGCGCACCGATAGAAGTCGTGCCACTTTTTTCATTAACTCCGACGTAAAATTCGAGCCCCAATCACTTAGGATTTCCCTCGGTACATCGAAACGGGATAACATCTCAACGAGGGCTTCTGCAACTCGTATGGTCTCTATGCCAGGTAGTGCAACGGCCTCCGGGTAGCGCGTGGCGCAATCGACAAGAGTCAGGATATAGCGGTTTCCTTGATCAGATGGAGGTCGCATAGGGCCTACTAGATCAATAGCTACCCTTTTAAAGGGGATGTCTATGACGGGGACTGACCGAGTGACACGTGTGGCACCCTTCCTTTTGGCACAGTTCGCTGGCAGATATCGCAAGACGCCACGAACTGTTTCACGTCGGCTGTGACACCTGGCCAGAAGAATTCTTCCTGAATTCTGTCCTTGGTTTTCTCGGCTCCCAGGTGCCCAGCCATTGTCCCACCGTGGGCTAGCTTCATAACAGCCTCTCGGCGGTTCTTCGGCACCAAGAGCTGTCGTATCTGTCGACCACTCCTCTCCTTATAGCACCTGTAGAGCAGTCCATCTTCCTGATTGAACATTATCGCGCATTTACTATTACGGCATTTGAGATCCTTGTCGATCTGCGCAAAGCAGGGTTTTAACGACTCGTCCTGGATTTGTTCCTCGGCATAACTGAAGCTCGGGTCCTCCTCGGAATTGGGTGTAGGAGGGGCTGGAATGGCTTCGACTGGGCTTTGCTCTGTGCTTGGGTCGCAACTGCGACTACGTCCTCGTCGGCCGTGGCTGGTTGTTTGTGAGGTTTTGCAATCGATGGTGGATCGATCTCTGGGTCCTCTTCCAGTGGTTCGGGTTGGTCCGCCGAACGGGCGCCCTCGATGTTCCCCACGATTACGTCATACAATGGATCATCCATGCAGAAACAGAAGGCAGAAAAGTTCTGCTGTAGAAGGGCGTCTCGATCTTGACCTTGGCCTCAGGCAGCCTCATGACCGAGCGGTCGACGGTGTAAATCAGGCTGGTCTGGCCCGTGAGTTCGTTGTCGCGGACTAGGTCTCTTCGTACTATTACAGTGGAGCACCCAGTGTCTCTTAAAACGTCTACACGCCTTCCCGCCACTTTTCCAGCCATCACAGGCATTCCCTCCGTAGCACCTGTTTGCTGTTTTGTCATTACAGCACCCACAATAGGAAGTTTCTCCCCATTTTTCAACTCTACGAATCCATCGGTGACGTCATCAACGATTTTTGGTGCCACTTGCGCACAGGATACCTGGTGAGTTTGACTCGCTCCGTTACGGCATGCGTCTGCTTTGTGCCCAGTCTGACCACACTTGAAACATTTTACTACCGTAGGGCTCGTAAAGTTAGTACGACAGTTGTTCGCGCGATGACCGACTCGGTTACACAGAAAACATCGCGGGACACTCTCCGGTGCACGCTTCTTTTGTTCGGGTGCCGAATTTTTCGAATCTTCGGGACACCTTCTTTACCTTGGCCAAATTAGTTCCACCTTGTGCTTCCAAGAATTGATCAGCCAATTCAAGCATGCCTTCAAGTGATTCAGCCTTCCTCTCTTTCACGTACAGCGACAGGCTTGAATGGCAACTAGTAAGAAATCGCTATCTAATTAGGAGCTCTCTAAGCTCATCGTACTCCAGCGCTGTCCTGTCCCTGAAAGTTCAATCCATCTGTCGAAATAATGGCTAAGTCGGGCGGCGTACTGCGTAGCCGTCTCACCATCAGCTGGCTTTCCTGTCCGAAATCTGTCCCGGAATCCTTCCACACTAAATCTAAATCGCTTCAGTAAAGCAGCTTTCACCTTTGCATAGTTGGCTGCATCGGTCGGCGTCAGCCTACCGTACACACTGAGCGCTTCACCACTCAAGCAAGTACTCAAAGCAGTTGCCCATTGATGCTCCGGCCAATTCTGGCTCCTTGCAATCGTCTCAAATCTGTGAAGGTACGCGTCAAGGTCGTCCTTCCTTTCATCAAGGGGGACGCGGCGTTTCAGCGCGCGCGTGAGACGCATGTCACGTCGGCTCCGTCAGAAATCGACGAATGTTGTGAACGTTTGGCAAATATCCACCAGAAACCGGGTTCAGCGTTTCGGCAAAGCCATCAGGAACCTCTGGATACCTATTTTATCCAGGTAGGCCCATTTTCCGCCAATCTACGACTGGTTCAACACCACGCGACGCCCGAGCCCGGCTAAGCCTAACGCCGACGAGGCTTACGCCCAGGCTCCCCAGCCATGGCAGCGTCCACGAAGACAGGCTACGACCCAAGCACGATGCAGTGGGTTGACATTGAGGTGGCAGAAACACGGGAAGACCCAATACCAGGTGAAGACGAATATCTTCAGATCATTGTTCGCCAAATGCAAGAGAAGCTCGCTAAAATGAAGCCACGAGGCTCGACGGCCGCCGCCCAGCCACAGGCTCGCAAAACAGGATCAACACCCGCAGCTTGCGTTGAGTCCCCGCGGCAGCTGGCGACGTGGAAGCCAACACACACGCCTCGAATCCGGTCGGACGAGTTGGTTATTGTGCTTAAACCAAAAATAACCATGGATCTGCACGCTGCGTTCGGCCCAGGCGGGATTGGCACAGCAGTTCAACGCTTCACCGGCAGCACCACGAACGCTGGTATCTCCGTGTGGCCGGTGTGGGACCAAAACATCGTTGTTGTAGGTGTGAAAACGGAAAGCCTGGCCTCCAAGCTCATCGGGGACATTACGCTGACGATTGGGGACCGCCAGGTACCATTTCAAGAACATTTGAAATCAGCCGGAGAAACCTGCAAGGGTGTCGTCACCGTCGCAGACAATGAAACTTCGGAATCCCTTCGACGCAAGCTCGAGTGGATCGACGGCGAAATTTTGTATGTGCGAAAACTCGGAACATCCAACGTTGCAGTGGTGACCTTCAAAGGACGCCGCGTTCCAAGATTCATTCACTACTGCTCTGAAAACGTGCCAGTGCGCCACTACAAGAAAACGGTTCCGGCATGTTACCGGTGTGGAACGGTGGGCCACAGACCGGACACGTGCCCCAATCCGGACAATCAGCGGTGCATTCATTGTGGTGCGAAGGTGGAACTCACTCCGGAGGGCCCAGCGAAGCACGACTGTCAACCCGAGTGCCTTATATGCGGTGAAAACCATTTCACCGGCTCAGCGCAGTGCGTCGGAAAATTCCGGAAGGCATGGAAGCCCGCTCTAACACAGCGGCAACATGGACTAAAAAACAAGCAAGAAGAGCCCTCAGCCCCTCTCAGGACTGACGAAAAAGCGAAGCCCATGCATAACAAGCCCAAGCCGATCAAAGCCCCAGCCGGACAGAAGTAGAGGCCGCCTACCTTTGGCGCCGAGGATTTCCCGTCACTGGCAAACCCGCCCAAACAGGTGAGCAATTGGGTAGGGGTCTCCTCTCAGTCTCTCACCACCACCACTGCCTCCCCCTCCAATTCTGAAATTTTAAAACAATTAAAACCCATGAAAAAACGCATTTAAACTCTGGAACGCGAAAATCGGGCGCTGAAGGCGTCGCAGGCTGCTACTCCTCCACCACCGTCGGAACCGGTGGCTATGCACACCTCCGACTGCTCGGACGATGAGCAGGACACTCACTCAGACGTATCGGGTAACACTAGTGTGTCTAAAACTGTAGTAGGTGCTTCGAACGACATAGAAGGTCGACTAAGCAGACTAGAGACTAAGCTTGAGAAGCAGAGCAAAATGATCCTAGAACAAACCAAGCTTACAGTACAAGACATTATTCCGCAGCAGCTGAACCTATCAGTTCAAGCCGCTATGCAAGACCTCAAGCAAAGCATTTTGCCAATTCTCACAGCCAGTGTACTACAAACCGTTCAAAATTGGCTCACACCCCAATTGGACCAACTCAAAACTAGCATTAGACAACAGAACAACCCCGACGCAAAATTGTTCATCGTAACCTGGCAAATTCTGAATCCGAGAACAATATAGCCCAGTCGTTAACCAACCAAACTGAGTCTCCCACGCCTCTCCAGGCGCCCACGCTGGATGCAGTGGTGAAAATGACACCTCCTCAATAATAAATTCATGATGGCAGGCAATTCTAAACATTGTAATAAAAGCTCCAAACAACAGCAACTCGATATTTTCCAGTGGAACTGCAGGGGGTTTAAAGATAGGAAAAAGAGGGCCACTCTTAACCTTTTCCTGCAGAATCAACATTTTACCCTTGCAGTTTTGGCGCTACAAGAAACCGGCTTACAGGCGAAATTGCCTGGTTACAACTCATTTCAGGGAAGTGCGTCCACCTGTGTTCTCGTACACAAGGAGTATACCGCTTGTCAGATAGACTTTGATCTGTCAGAGGCGCATGAATACACAATGGTCAAAGTCCTTCCCAATAAAAGACGAGATCCTAGCTTGTACATTCTAAATGTATACAGTTCTCCAAAATCTAGGCAATGTGTCTTCAACGAAATGTTTTAAAAAGCGATTAAGGAAGCAAGTAAGAACCCACTAGTGATTTTGGGCGACTTTAACGCACCCAGCTATCATTGGGGTTACACCCGTGAAGTCCCCAAGGGACGGAAATTGGCAGAACTCATATCCACTCTTCGTCTATCGCTTCTCACAGATCCAATGAAACCCACTAGAATCAGGAATTCTGTAAACCGACATACCTGCCCGGATCTATCACTGACTAAGAACATTTCCTACGCAACATAGGAAAACTTAGGAGAAACGCTCGGCAGTGATCACTGTCTCCTAAGAATCACACTCTCGGGCAACATAGGCCGTAGAAAATGGAGCCAAGCTAAGCTGACAGATTGGACAGCCTTCCGCTCACAGGTGATCCCCTCTGTGCCAGGGGCGGGAGGATATACGGGATGGGCAAAACAGCTCCTTGCAGCAAATTCCAAGTGTCTTAAAACTATAAAGACAACGGAAGACACCCCCGCCGTCCATAAGTACCTGCTCCACCTTTGGGACGCCCGCAGAAGCTTAACTAAACGTTGGCGGAAAAACAAATTCAACCGCAAGCTTAAACTTAGAATAGCCAAGTTGAGTAAGCAAGCGGATGAATATGCTGCATAACTGAACGAATCCAATTGGATAGAACGGTGCAATGTTGTAGCTAAAGAAATGAATACAAAGAAAGCATGGCGCCTTTTTCGAACTCTCGTGGACCCCGCCCAAACCCGAGGAGAAGCGCAAAAGCAGCTCCGTCGAGCCCTGCACAGTTTTCAGGGAACCAACTCCCAGCTGGCTGATGATTTGTGTGCTAGATACGTATGTCGCACCACGGATCCCAACAGGAACGCATATGAATACGCAGGTAGAGAAAACACTCATCTTGATGCCCCTTTTGAAATGTGCGATCTGAAAGCAGCACTGAAAAAAATGCGCAGGGGCACTGCCCCGGGCCGAGACCTGATCACGGTAAAACTGTTAGCAAATCTGTCAGACGATTCTTATCGGCATCTATTGCAATACATTAACGCGATCTGGGATGGCCAACCATTGCCAACTGAATGGAAAACAGCAGTTGTCACATTCATCCCCAAACCAGGCAAGCAAATCAGCACGGACAACCTCAGACCTATATCATTAATTTCATGTGCCGGCAAATTAATAGAAACAATGGTTAGAGATTGTCTCGCCACGTACCACGAGAGCAAGGGGCATTTCGCAGATTCCATGTCTGGCTTTAGGCCCCACCTGCCTGCGCAAGATATCCTCTTGCAACTAAAACGAGAGATTATCCAACCTATTCCCTCGACGCACAACGACAGAGCAATCCTTGCACTCGACCTTAAAGGCGCATTCGACAACGTTAAACATGAAAGCATCCTGAAGAGCTTGAGTAGTGTCCATTGCGGTAAGAAAGTATTTGCCTACATCAGAGACTTCCTCTCTGAAAGACTGGCGTTCATTCGCATAGATAACGAGGAACATGAACCATTCAAAATGGGGACGCGGGGAACCCCGCAAGGAGCTGTCCTGTCTCCGCTGCTATTCAACATTTCCATGATGAAGCTCCCGCAAGCATTGGCAGTAGTGGAAAGAATATATCATGCAATATACGCCGATGATATAACAATCTGGACGAATCGGGGCAGTTTAGAAGAAATTGAAGACCGCCTGCAGCAGGCCGCCTCCATTGTGGAGGACTATGCGGCCCAGTGTGGGTTGCAGTGCGCTCCAACCAAATCTGAATTCCTGCATATCAGAGAAAACATTAAAGATAGGACGACCCTGAACTTGATGGTATCAGGATCAACAATACGAGAGGTTTCAGAACTATGAATCCTTGGCCTTCTGATTCACAACAGAACAAAAAACAGCACTACGCTAGACAAGCTACGGAAAATGGGAGAACAGGTAGGGCACATGATCCGCCGAGTGTCAAACAAGCGCGGGGGGCTACGAGGAAGGGACGCGATTCGGCTCACCAATGCTTTTGTAACTAGCAGGATTCTATATTCAATACCGTACTTACGAATGACTGAACACGAAGAGAACAGAGTCGATGCTATTCTTAGGAAAGTAATTAAGCGCGCATTTGATTTACCCATCAGCACTTCAAATCAGAAACTCTCTGCATTGGGAGTCTTTAACTCTATACCAGAGCTCCAAGAAGCCCACCTCACAAATCAATATACGCGTCTTACGCAGACGCCCCCCGGGCGGCGCCTACTGGACCGCCTCTTGATCCGGCACGAATGCGAAGTCCAAAACGCGGAGCGTATTACTGAACTTTGGAGAACAAAACTCTGGGTGTCCCCGCTTCCCCGCAATATGACCAGGGAGGCGCACCAGTGTAGAAGGCAAGCGCGCGCTGAGGCACTTGAACAACGGCTTGGCTCCCGTAATGGGGTCTATTACGTCGATGTGGCCGGGCCGTCACCTAGGGGATACTACACGGCGGCGGTAATACATCAAGGAACGCAGGTGGACGGCCTCACTTTCAAAGCCACAAGCTCAAGTAAGGCGGAGGAGGTGGCCATTGCACTGGCAGTATCCCATCCAAACTCAAAACAAATAGTTACAGACTCTCGAAGAGCCTGCGAGAGCTATCTTGCAGGAGAAATCTGTCCATTGGCTAATAGGCTTTTAAAATTCAGCATCAGGAACCGCGATCCTACCCCAAAACGTCTTATATGGACTCCGGGACATCAGGGTCTACAGGGTAAGGAGGCTGCACATGCAGCGGCCCGCGTGCTTACTTCCCGGGAAACTCCCCGTTCTCCTGATAGACCTAAACGTCCCACACCTTTAACACGGTTTCGAGAATTCAAAGAATACTACATTGAGCAACGCCGCTTGTATCCCGCAACAGCGAACGGACTCTCGAAAACGGAGGAGCGCATCCTGTGGCGCCTACAGACAAATACGCTGCTCTGTCCAGCCATACTAAAATATTATGACCCTAAAATAAGTGGGCAGTGCCATTACTGTGGGGAAGTGGCCAACACTTACCATATGGTCTGGGCCTGCCAAATGAACCCAAAATCAACCCCCTTTTCCAACCCCACCAAAGAGGACCGGGAGACGACCCTACTCAATAGCTCCACACTAGAGGAACAGCGAACTCTAGTGCAGCGGGCTCGGGTGGCGGCCTCGACTAATGACGTCCCGGACTAGGGATGTCAACCAGGCCGGTGGGGATAAGGGCTATCTGGCACAGCCAGCATCAATAAAGGTTTTTTCCTCCTCCTCCTTTCATCAAACGCTACGAGCAGCTTGCTTGGGTTCAAGCGGAATCCGTGGTCCTCCCGTTCGCCACTTTCAACTCTAGCTTGGACCGGAGTTTCACTTCGCTGTTGCAAGTGAAGCCGCTCGAATTCCATCTCGTGCTGCCGCTGCCGTTCCCTTTCAGCCATCTCCGCTTCTCTTTCTTCTTTCAGCTGTCACTCCCTCGCTTCTCTTTCTTCTCTCGCCCTTTCGGCTGCCAACTTCTCTCTCTCCAGCTCCAACTTCAATTGCTGCTCTCTTTCTTCTTTCAGCGGTTACTCCTTTGCCTCTCTTTCTTCTTTCTCTCTCTCAGCTGCCAACCTCTCTCTCTCCAACTCAGCTGCTTTTTCTTCCTTGGCCCTCTCAGCTGCCAACCTCTCTCTCTCCACTGCCTCTTTCTCCTTCTGGCTTACCCACTTCCGTAGTTCGGCGCCAGAAAGACCCATCTTCTCACCAAGAGCTACTAACTTTTCGAGATCCATTGTGTCTCGCAAATGCAATCTTGCCGCGTGTAAAAAGTATCTGCCTAAATCAGTCTATCGGAACACTCCCCTGCACTCATCATCGAGAACACTGAGCAACACACAAAATCGTTCCGATAGCACTATCAACAACTCGAGGTTCTTTCTCACTACTTTGGACACACTGTGCACCAAAAGGTCCTTGTCGCGGACGCCAGATTAATTGTCACGGGTCCCGTTAATTCGGGAGGCGATCGCCGGGCTAATTCCAAGGGCCGAAGTATCGGCCCCCCGAACGGCACCACGAAAGCGTGGACAATTTAGAAGTGGTCCTATTTGGTGCGCCAGCGGACGCCGGCTGTGGTCCAAAGAACAAGTCAGAGCCGAGAGTTGATAAACAAAACAAAATTATATTCTCAGTTATGGCAGATCAAAACGATACACAAGTATGCACACTCGACATTAGTTGAATACAATATGTCAACAATCAAACAATGTACTACACAGTACAATCAGCCACACTCGAAACAACGGACACAGAGAACAATACGCACTACAATGCAGTCGCATGCATCGAACAACCAAGACACTTAAAGACTAAAAAGTTAGAAAACTTATTCAGTCTAAAGTTCTTGGAACAAAAGTCTGGATGATACTCTTTCGAGAGTCACTCACTCAAAGTCCAGCGTTGTTGTCTTTCCGCTGCCCCCGAAGTTTCTCTTCCAGGAAACCTCGCGTCTTCAATTGGCCACTCTCCAAGCTTCAAACTTCTTCGCCGGAAACACGTCGGCTTCACACACGCAGCTGTTGCCACGCGTCTTCGCTCGATAGCGGTAGACACACACTCTTGCCTGTAGCTCGAGCCTTCGCCCCTCAGGTGGAAATCCTCTTCTTCTCCTCCTTTGTCACGGAAGACAAAAGGCTTCGCCCACAAGGCGGAGCACCCTACGCACTCTGGCGCATACTTCTCCTGCTTTGTTACTAAGGACAAAACCTTCACCGACTAACGCGGCGGGATACCCTACGCACTCCGGCGCGAAATTCCTTCTTCTCCTGATCTCCCATCTCCGCTGCTCGATTAAATATCTTCCGCGTGAGATTCCAGGAAATTCTCATCAATTCGTCGGCGCAATTCGCAGCGAAGGCTGGGGAAAAGCGCGAGACGGTACGAGGGCCGTCCGCGACGGATGACGTAACCCTGCATCACCACGCCCCTTTCCATCAAGAACTCTCTAGGGCTTGCTCGGCCGCCGATGCGAGGAGGTTCGTTGGCGAACCTACGCTTCCGAGGGGAGAGGGACGCGCGCCCGGGGAGTCTTTGGATGCTTGTTTTCCTTTTTTTTATCGTTGACCTCTCGGCGCTTCGTCGCGAGAATTTGGCGGCGCGCCCTTTTTTGAGCGCTCGTTTTGTGACACCAAGTTTATATGTTATATATTTTCGGTTCAAGCAATAAAGATTTCAGTTCTGTGTAAGCGCTTGTGGTGTTCACTTTCTTTCCTCGTCTTTTTTTAGCTGCATTTATGCCATAATGAATCAGTACCAACTCGCTCACATCTTCATTTTGGATTCCTTTTCGCACTACCCAGTTATAACCAGGACGGCGATGAAAGCGCTGTTGGTGGTGTTTTTCGCAGCGGTGCCTGGACAGAATCTGACGTCTGCACCCTTTAGTCTTGTGAATTTGGCAGCAGTACGAATTTCATTTTAAAGAGGCTATATATTTTGAGAATACAGGAGTTTCTATTTAAAGTTTTTATTCACAGTTAAAAGATTTGGATGACTCCATCTATTCTTACATCGTATGGTAGCCTTGTGATTATGAGAGTTTAGGCTTCAGTGAAGTGCTTGCTGTAAAGCTATGCCTTGGTAGTCCATTCTGCAGCTGTAGGAGTGTATGCATCATTATGCAAAGGCAGCGCTTCGACTCCATAATTTTCCATCTCTTCAGCGTCCTGCACAATAGGGGAAGATGCATTTTTTGTTATTGTCTCTTATATGTTGGTGCCAAATTTCTTGTGAATCATGTTGCACCACATACTATATATTTTATGTATACACCTTAGATGGGTCACACAGACATATAGCTGAGCACAATGACCATTCATGTTAAGCTGTCATTGTACGCTTGACCATGGTCCACCACGGTGGAGCAGTGGTTATGATGCTCGGCTGCGGGTTCAATCCCGGCCGTGGTGGTCGCATTTAGATGAAGGCTAAATGATAGAGGTCCGTTAACTGTGCGATGTCAGTGCACGTTGAAGAACACCAGGTGGTCGAAGTTTCTGTAAATATCTATTACGGCATCCCTCATGGTATTTTGGTTTTGAGGCATAAAACCACCGATTTATTTACTCGGAAATACCCTGCTGTGCCAAAAAGCGTGTAAGCAGGGGGTTACAGCTTGGAAAAAAACAAATATTCGTTATTACAGCACACTTAATCACAAGACAAATGATTCCACTCTACTACAGTGTGAACAAAAAAAGAATTAGCATATAGGCTCATTCTGGTCTCATAGACTTAATGCTGGGTCACATGGACATAATTACTATTAGTCTTAAGCTGTTATATCCCCACCTCCCCGAAGGTAATCGTGACGAAATGCGAATGCATAGCGTAGCGTCCATAACGGCGTTTCACACGTGAGAGCCCAGCGTTAGAAGAATCATGTTTTTTTTTCTAATGCCGTGCAGTCAATAGCGTTCGCCGCACGGGGCGAGAAACGCGGTATGCGTTTCCAGCTCTGGTAGCTAGCATGCACTGTTAAAAAATACTGTCACGAAGTCGGGACGTGGCCGAAGGGAGCTGGCTACAGATTGAAGATGAAGCTGTTTATTCGGGCCGAAGTTGTGGCCAACAAATGAGTTGTAAGACTACAGTGAGGCACTGGCACTGATAGCGTCAGCTGTCGATCAACTGACAAGTGGCGAAGCGTGTCGGCATTTATACCCTTGCCATCGAATATTTTAGCGCTATCGCAAGTGGCGACGTAGGTTCCCGAATAATCTGTGACGTTCCCGAAGTGGGCGTAATCACAAAACCATCTACTAAAGCCTCGAAGCTTCTCGAACATCGAAGGCGTGGTTTGCGCTGAACGTAGTGTAACGGGGTGATAACAAAACTTGAAAAAAGAAACGTGGCATCACTCCCCTGTGAAGCAGGCATCGTCTCGATGCTTTAACAAAAAAACGGAAGTTACAGTAATAAAGACAATGAACAGTAAGTACAGCAATGACAACAAAATCATTACAGTCCTCAGGTTCGCGCATGGTATAGCTTGAGGAGCACGACATTGACGACTTCAGGTCAAGCAGGGCGCCATTTAGAGTTCATAATGCCGTCGGGAACAACCTCGTAGTCGAGTGGGCCGAGATGACGAACTACTCCGTACGGTTTGAAGTACCATCGTAGAAGTTTTTCACTGAGCCCACGTCGGCGTATCGGCGTCCATGCACGGTCCCCGGGCTGGTACTCGACGAAGCTTCGTTGAAGATTGTAACAGCGGCTGTCGGTCGCCAGCTGCTGATTCTTGATGCGCAGGCAGGCGAATTGACAATCGAGCTTTTTACGTGCGCTGAAGGTAGGTGCTGACGTCGAGGTTCTCTTCGTCAGCGACGTTTGGAAACGTAGCGTCGAGCGTCGTTGCCGGGCTCCTTCAATAGACCAACTTGTACGGCGTTATCTGAGTCGTTTCTTGAACAGCCATATTGTACGCGAAGGTCACGTACGGAGCGATTTCATCATCCCACGTGTTGTGCTCGAGGTCGACATACATAGTGAGCATGTCCGCGATTGTCTTGTTTAGCCGCTCGGTGAGACCATTTGTCTGTGGGTGATAGGCGGTGGTGCGGCGGGTGATTGTCTGGCTACGTCTCAAGAACACTTAAGTTGAATCAGCAGTAAAGGCTGTACCTCTATCGATGATGACAACCTCTGGGGCGCCATGACGAAGGACGATATGTTCTCAACGAAGAACTTGGCTACCTCTTCGGCGCTACCTTTGGGTATAGGCCTTTGTTTTGGCGTAGCAGGTGAGGTAATCAAGCTACGACGATCCATTTGTTTCCCGAAATCGACGTCGAGAATGGCCCCAGTAGCTCCATCTCGATGGAATGGTCGGCGAGGTGGTTCAATCGGCCGAAGAAAGCCAGCTGGCCTTGTCGGCGGTGTCTTGCGTTGCTGACAGTCTCGGCATGTCCTCACGTAACGAGCGACGTAGGCGATAAGGCACGGCCAGTAGTACCTTTCTATAGTATCCTCGCGAGCGTGCGGGAAACACCAAGGTGTCCTGCCGTGGGATCATCATGCAGGGCCTGGAGAAGTTCTCGTCGCAGAGCTGAAGGCACCACATGAAGGTACTTGGCTCGAGCGGCGAGAACTTTTTCTTTTGGAGAAAGCCGTTTCGCAGCGAAAACGACATAAGTGCCCGTTTCAATATCTTCGGAACAACGGAGGTCGTGCCCTAGAGGTATTCAATTAGGCTTCTAAGTTCTGGATCAGCCCGCTGGCATTCAGTGAAGTCATCGGCAGCTATCGTTCTCAACAAGCAGTCGTCATTCAGGCCTTCGGGCGGTAGTAAGTCGACGGGGGCTCGTGACAGGCAATCGGCGTCGGAGTGTTTTCTGCCGGACTTGTAAACGACGGTAGTGTCGTATTCTTGAAATCTCGGGCTCCATTGGGCAAGGCGACCTGAAGGGTCCTTCAAGTTAGCTAGCCAACACAAGGCGTGGTGGTCACTCACAATTTTAAAGGGCCTGGAAGGTACGTAAGGACGAAACTTTGACGTCACCCAGCTGGATGATGGCAAGGCACTACTTTTCTGTGGTGGAATAATTGCTTTCTGCCTTGGATAGTGACCGGCTAGCGTAACTGATAACCGTTCACAGTCCATTAGTTCCCTGCACAATAACGGCGCCGAGTTCTACGCTGCTTGCATTAGTGTGCACTTCTGTATCGGCGTTTTCGTCGAAATGCGCGAGTATCAGAGGCATCTGCAGGCGTTGTTTTAGTTCCCTAAATAATTCCTTCAGTGGGTTTTCACACTTGAACTCGATGGCAGTCCTCGGAAGGTTAGTGAGTGGCTCGGCGATGCGGGCAATGTTTCTGACGAAGCGCCTGTAATAGGCGCACAGGCCGAGAAATAGACGCACGGCCTTCTTGTCGGCGGGCGTCGGAAATGCAGCGATGGCGGCTGTCTTTTGCAAATCAGGTGTTACTCCAGACTTGCTTATCACGTGAACCAAGAACAAAAGTTCCCCGTACGCGAAGCGGTACTTTTCTGGATTCAGGGTGAGTCTGGAAGTCTTGATGGCTTGCAGTGCATCTTCAATTAAGGCGCCGAAAGTGCTCGTCGAAGCTTGAGGAAAACACGACGCCGTCTAAGTAAACGAGACAAGTCTGCCACTTCAATTCTGCCAGCATTGTGTACATAATACGTTGAAAAAGTCGCAAGTGCCGTGCAAAGACAGAAGGGAATGACCTTGAGCTTTAAAGGGCCATCTGGTGTGATAAACGCTGTATTTTCTAGATCTCTCTCGTCTACTTCAATCTGCCAATAGCCCGTTTTGAGGTCCATCGATGAGAAGTATTTGGCGCTGTGGAATCGATCAAGGGCGTCACCTATTATGAGGAAAGGGTATACGCCCTTCTTCGTAATCTTGTTGAGTCAGCGATAGTCAACAAAGAAGCGTAGTGTTCCATCCTTTTTCTTCACATAACACAGCCAGTGATGCCTATGGACTCTTTGAAGGCTGGATAATGTTGCGGTGGAACATTTCGTGGACTTGTTTCTTTATGGCCTCGTGTTCTCGCGTCGAAACTCTGTACGGACTCTGAAAGAGTGGCCTGGTATTTTCTTCTACAACAATTCGATCTTTCGCGACAGGAGTCTGACCGTTCTTGATGATGACGAAAAACAGTTCTTATATTTCAGGAGCAGGTTTTCGAGTTGCTCTTGTTTGTTTGTCGGAAGGCTCGGATTTACGTCGAAAGCTGGTTGAAGGGTTTCAGTCATCAGAGTAGATTCAGCGGAATCGATGAGGGCGAAAGCGTTGCTGACTTCCAGTATCTTCGATGTACACAACCGTCGTGCTGTTGCTCACGTGCTTGTACTCGTTGCTGAAGTACGTGAGCACCTGTCTTGCGTTCCCTTCTCGCAGCTCGGCTATTCCTCTGGCGACGCAAATTTCGCGGTTGATCAACAGGTGTTCGTCGCCTTCAACGACGCCTTGCATGTCTATTGATTCTTGAGTGCCGACAGAAATGCTGACGCTGGAGAAAGGAGGAATGCTGACTTAGTCTTCCAGCAAATTCAAGGTGTGCCTTACTGACGTGCGGGGCAGTAGTGCTTTTTCTGTGGATGGTGTTATCGACTTTGTTCTCAGGTCGATGACTGCACCGTGGAGGCTCAAGAAGTCCATTCCAAGAATGATATCTCTCGAGCAATGTTGCAGTGCAACGAAGCTTGCGAGATAAATGTGGCTGTTAATGGTCACTTCAGCTGCGCAGATTCCCGCTGGGGTCACTAGGTGACCTCCGGCTGTAGGGATTTCAGGGCTTTTCCAAGCGGTCCTAACTTTCTTCAACTTCGCGGTGAAAGTTCCGCTGATGACGGAATAGTCGGCTCCGGTGTCAACGAGAGCTGTGACGCTGTGGCCGTTGATGCGAGGTCGCTATAATTCGTCGCCGGGCGTTGCGGTTGGGTCACGGCGTCGGATCACGGCTACGACGGTTTGTACCACTGTTTCAACGTTGCGTAATCAGGTCTTCTTCTGGCCACGAAGTTTCGACAACGGGACTACGTTGAGGTTGCAGCGGGTTCTTGAGACGCCTTGGCGTCGTTGTCGGCGGCGGCGGTTCTTCGGGAGTTCATCGTACAGCAACCGCACATTCATCGGTTGCTGCTCTTAGTTTTCTTGGTAAGGGCTTGGAGATCGGCCCCGAGCAGGGGCCGATCTCCAAGCCCTTACCAGGAAAACTAACGGCCCTTACCAGGCCGTTCCTTCGATACGGTGAGGCGTACCGGCCAGGTGACGGTGAACGGTAAAGGCGCTGAAGTGCCCGCTGTGCTCCTGCGATGTAGTAGTCGGTGATGTCGTGTGGTCGTTCACCCGTTGTGGACACGGCGCGTTGACGTCGAAACCCCGTAGACCTATCTGTCAATACTGGCAGCGGCGGTAGGTGTGGCCGACCTCGCCGCAGTGATAGCAAAACGGGCGGTGATCAGGGGCGCGCCAAACGTAGGTTTTATTGCGATATATCAATTATACAGACACTCTCGGCTGGATATTGCCGCCGGCGTCGATGTCATGCACCGTATATATAGGCAGGCATGGTGGTTGAGTGGCCGTAGCGTTGCATATAGTCCAGTAGATCCTCCGTGAGCGGTCACAACGTGGTTTATTTCGACGTTTCGGCCTAGAGTCTGGCCTTCATCAGGATTAAAGGTACAGTTTGTTGGTGCTCAGCTTTATACAATCTCAAATCAGAGGGAAAGGAAGGAGGAAAAAGACAGAAAAAAAGAAAAAGAAGAAAAAAAAGACAAAAAAAGAATATAAGGTAAACTCCCCTCGGGCGCCCCCCTTCCACTCTTCCTTCCACTTCCCCCTTCATCTCTCTCCCCTTTCTCCCCTTCACCTTTCTGATGCCAGCGGTCTTGTGTATGCTTCCTGTCACTAACGCATTCTTCCCGACCAGACGGCGCCTCCTGGCACTGGCGGTTGGGTGTGGGGCAAAAAAGAGCTTTTTTAGGAAGTTCTAAGCCTTTAACTACTCGGAGCCCCGTCAACATTTTGTCGTAGAAAGAGGGGTACCGCGTATTGTGGCAGAGGCTGGTAAGCGGGCATTTTAGGAAGTTTTAAACCTTTAACTACTCGGCGCCCCGTCAACATTTCGTCGTAGAAAGAGGGGTGCCGCGTAGTGCGGCAGAGGCTGGTAAGCGGGCGCAATGCGAATTCCTTGCCCGCTTCTGGATTACGCGTGCAGTGGGAGCCTCCCGGCTGTGCACAGGGCCCGCTTACCAGCCTCTGCCGCAATACGCGGTACCCCTCTTTCTACGACGAAATGTTGACGGGGCTCCGAGTAGTTAAAGGCTTAGAACTTCCTAAAAAAGCTCTTTTTTTGCCCTATACCGAACCGCCAGTTCCAGGAGGCGCCGTCTGGTCGGGAAGAATGCGTTAGTGACAGGAAGCATACACAAGACCGCTGACATCAGAAAGGTGAAGGGGAGAAAGGGGAGAGAGATGAAGGGGGAAGTGGAAGGAAGAGTGGAAGGGGGGCGCCCGAGGGGAGTTTACCTTATATTCTTTTTTTCTTCTTTTTATTTTTTTCTGTCTTTTTCCTCTTTCCTTTCCCTCTGATTTGAGATTGTATAAAGTTGAGCACGAACAAACCATACCTTTAATCCTGATGAAGGCCAGACTGTAGGCCGAAACGTCGAAACAAACCACGTTGTGACCGCTCACGGAGGATCTACTGGACTATATATATATATATATATATATATATATATATATATATATATATATATATATATATATATATATATATATATATATATATATATATATATATATATATATATATATATATATATATATATATATATATATATATATATATATATATATATATATATATATATATTGAAAGACGCAGGCAGACTAGGTACGGCGAGCAGGCAGGGCGAGCAGAAGCGTTTATTCTGCGATGTCTGGCTCGGCTCAGAACCACACCAAGAGAGAGAACGATGATGATGGGTATGTGCAAGTGAGAACGATGATGATGGGTATGTGCAAGTGAGAACGATCAAATGCTTGGAATGTGCTTACAATTTCCCCCCCCCTCTGCGAAGCGGCCAACCTGGCCGCCAGTCAGAGATCGGCCGAACGAGTAACAAAAGGCTTCATGCGTGAGACGTGAACTATTTCCGTGCTGCGCAGACGGCGGTCAGTGACAGACTGAAGCGGGGTGACGAGGTAGTTAACTGGAGATGTCTGTCGTACAACGGTGTATGGGCCAACATACCGGTGAAGAAATTTCTCGCAAAGGCCCGACGCTCGAACCGGGGTCCATAGTAAAACCTTATCGCCAGCATTAAAGGCCACGTCGCGTCGTTTTTTATCACAGCGATGTTTTCTCTCCTTTTGGGTTGCTTCCGTGTTTTTGCGAGCAATTTCACGGCATTGTGTGACTCGGGCTGCGAACTCTTCTGGGAGCGAGGTACTGCTTGGAGCCGGTGCAAAGAAAAATGCCGTGTCGAAGACCGAGGAGGCAGATCGGCCGTACACGAGAAAAAACGGGCTGTAGCCAGTTGATCGTTGTACCGCAGTATTGTATGCGAAGGTGACAAACGGTAAAATGTTATCCCAATTTTTGTGGTCAGGATGCAAGTACATCGATATCATGTCAGAGAGTGTTCGGTGGAAGCGCTCGGTAAGGCCATTCGTTTGCGGATGGTATGTAGAAGTGGTTTTATGCACTGTATTGCACGCCTGCAGGACTTCATCCAGGACCTTGGAAAGGAAGGCTTTGCCACGGTCACTCAAAAGGACGCGAGGGGCTCCGTGGCGCAAGACGATGGAGTTCAAGAAAAAATTGGCGATTTCTGTGGCGGTAGCAGAATGAAGAGGTGAAGTCTCGGCGTATCTTGTTTGATGGTCGACTGCAGTGACGATCCAACGGTGACCGGAAGGTGTCAACGGCAAAGGACCATACAAGTCTATTCCGACAAATTCGAATGGTGTGGTGGGACAGGGAAGAGGCTGAAGGAAACCAGCAGGCGGGGATGTGGATCGCTTGCGGTGCTGACACAACGCGCACGAGCCCACGTATTTGGCCACCGTTGTGGACAAGCCAGGCCAGAAGCAGCGCGTCTTGATGCGATCGTAGGTCTTGTGGAAGCCTAGATGACCGGCAGCAATATCATCGTGGAATGCTTCCAAAACTCGAAGACGAAGGCAGCGGGGAAGAACTGGCACCCACTTGTTACCGGTGGGATGGTAAATGTAGCGCTTAAGCACACCGTCCTGAAGGCGAAATTGTCGAAGCTGGCGTCGCAAGCGGCTGTTGGGTGGTTTAGTGACACCGCGAAGGCGATCAATGAAAGACCGACAGTAGGAATCTGCCAGCTGAAGTGAACGTAAATCGGAGTTCGAAGATAGCTGCATTGGATCCAGCGATGCGAGCGATACGTGTTGTGAGGCAAGCTGGGTGTCAGAGTCATTCGAACGCGATGCGGTGGACGTATTGTCACGAGAGAGCGAAAGTGGGCACCGGGACAGCGCGTCGGCATCATGATGACATTTGCCAGACTTGTACGTAACTGTAAAGTCGTACTCTTGTAAGCGCAGTATCCAGCGCGCAAGACGTCCTGACATATTCTTCATTGATGAAAGCCAACAGAGTGCGTGGTGGTCGGTGATGATGGTGAAGTGCCGACCGTAGAGATACGGGCGGAATTTCTGTATCGACCATACGATAGCCAAGCACTCCTGCTCCGTGATGGTGTAATTCCGCTCAGCTGTTGACAGAGTCCGGCTAGCGTAGGCCACAACCTGCTCTTTAGAGGTGGAATCACGCTGCAGAAGGACTGCTCCAATGCCTTGTGCGCTTGCGTCAGTATGGAGTATGGTAGGCGCTGTCTCATCGAAGTGGCGCAGCACTGGTCCGGAAGTCAGGCGTTCTTTCAAAATTTCAAATGCAGATTCGCAGTCGTTGGACCATGAGAAAGGAGCACCAGTGGCCAATAACTTATTTAGCGGAGCCGCTAAGGTAGCAAAGTTGCGTATAAAGCGACGAAAATAGGACGCGAGACCAAGAAAGCTGCGCAACGTCTTTTGGTTGGACGGTCGAGGGAACTGTAGCACAGCTGCGATCTTCTCGGGATCTGGTTGGATTCCGTCTTTGGAAACGACGTGACCGAGGACTTTGATGCTTTTGCTGGCAAATGTACACTTCTTTGTATTTATCTGAAGGCCAGCCTTGGAGAGACATTGTAGCACCTCGTCTAATCGTTGAAGATGTTGGGCAAAGGTACTTGAAAAAACAACGATATCATCTAAGTAACAGAGGCAGGTCTTCCATTTTAGGCCACGAAGAACAGTATCAATCATTCGCTCAAACGTGGCTGGAGCGTTGCACAAGCCGAATGGCATTACATTAAATTCATAAAGGCCGTCCGGTGTGGCAAATGCAGTTTTTTCTTTGTCAGCCTCGTTCATGGGGATTTGCCAGTAACCTGATCGTAAGTCAAGGCTCGAAAAATAGTTCGCCCCTTGCAGTGTGTCTAAAGCGTCATCAATTCTAGGCATAGGATATACGTCCTTGCGTGTGATCTTATTTAACGCGCGGTAGTCAATGCAAAAACGAACAGAGCCATCCTTCTTTTTAACTAAAACGACTGGAGATGCCCAGGAACTCGAAGAAGGTCGTATTATATTTCGCGATAGCATCTCGTTCACTTCTTTTTCAATTATTTCTCTCTCTGATTGCGAAACCCGATATGGGCGACGGCGTATCACACGAGAACCGTCGGTTTCAATGCGATGTACAGCCGCGGAAGTCTGACTCAGTGTTGTGGTACAGCTATCAAAGCAGGCTTTGTGCTTAGCCAAAAGGGCCAATAGTGCTTCAGACTGTTTTGGTGTGAGGTCTGAACCAATGACAGGTCGAAAAGGGAAAGAACGTGAACCTGGAGCTGGTACTGGTGACGAAGACGGGCAGAGTGTCGCGATGGAGGTCAATGGAGAGAAGTCAATCTTTGCCACTGTCATTCCCTTGGGCAGCAGCACAGATTCTGCAGTTGTGTTAGAAACGGGCAGAAAAGCGCAGCCAGAGGAAAACCGGAGGAGGCAAGAGGCGACGAGAATTCCACGGGAGGTGCAGCGAAACGAAGGAGCCACAAGTGCATCACCGTCGGTTACTTGGGTAGATGCGACAGCTATCACGTGTTCGTGACCAGGGTGCAGGACGCAGTCTTCAACAATGACCAAGTTGGAGATCGAGGGTGATGAAACTGGAATGGGCGCATCCGTTGTATCCGTTATGTGAATGACGTTCTCTTTAAAGGATATAACAGCGGAAGCAGAATGCAGAAAGTCCCAACCAAGGATAAGTTCATGAATGCACGTGGGCAACACAATCATCTCGATGTGGTGACGTATACCATCAATAGAAACACGAGCCGTACACTGTCCGTCAGGTTGAATCAGCACGTTATTTGCCCCACGCAACACAGGTCCCACATAGGGCGTTCTGACTTTACGGAGGCGCGAGCACAAGTCACTACGCAAAACAGAAGTGGTTGCACCGGTGTCAACGAGAGCTTGCACAGGAATACCTTCAATAGTCACTGACAACATATTAGCTGGGCGAACAGGAGGTATTTTTGTTGGTCGACGGGACGCAGTTTTCCCTCCAAAAACTGCAATCCTTAGTTTTCCGAAGATTGGTCAACAGGACGGGAGATGATTGGACGAAGTGGCGATGCGGAGCGGCGATAGGGCGATGGAGAGCGTCGTCTGGAGGAGCGGTATTCCTGATGTTGACGAGGGGACACTGGAGGAGACGGAGACCGGTACTGCGCGGACGGGTAGGTGTCTGGAGCATAAAGATCTGGTCTTCGGAACCGGTCTCGTTCGAACTCAGCATAGCCTCGTCGTTCCTCTTGCTGGCGGCGACGGCAGTAACGAGAAATGTGGCCTCGTATACCGCAGTAAAAGCAAACAGGACGGGATTGACGCCACTGAGGATACAAGGGTGCAGCAGTCATTCCACCTCGCATAGCAGCCAAATGGCTACTAGCAGTATCCGTAGAGCTAGATGCCCCGGGAGCAGGCGGAATCGCAGCGATCTCCGCATATGTGGGCATTACCGTTTGAACAACCGGTGCTGCCGGTGTCGACCTGGGCGTCACATCGGCGTATGTGGGCATCGGGCGTGCTGGCGGAGCGACCGGGGATGTCGGTGTCGCCATTGCCGCTAACTCCTGCTTAACAAGATTCCGCAGGTCGAATGGTGGAGACGGAGCGGAGGCGACAGTTGACCGCTGCTGTTCAAGGTCTCGAAGTTCTTCCCGGATAATTGTGCGGATAAGGGTTTTTAATTCAGAGGGAGGCATCAGGCGTGGATCACTGTCTTGTTGAAGCCGAAGGGACTGCAACTGGTCAAGGCGTTGGCATGTCGAAATGACGTCGTTAACCGTAGCGGGATTGCCAACAGCCAAGGCGTTGAATGCGATTGGGCCGATTCCTTTAAGGATGTGGCGAACGCGCTCATCTTCCGTCATGTCTTTATTCGCACGGCGACAGAGGGCCAAAACATCCTCGATATACGAAGTGTACGACTCATGTGCCAGTTGTAGACGCACAGCCAGCTTCTGTTTCGCGGCTTCGGAACGACCCGATGAGCATCCGAATATTTGTCGCAGTTTGTTGGCAAAGGTCGACCAATCAACGAAGTCAGTTTCGTGATTAAAATACCAGGTTTTGGCTACGCTGGTCAAATAGAAAGGAAGGTAGCTCAGTTTCTCTGCTTCGGTCCATCGATTGGCTGAACCCACACGGTTGTAAAGGTCAAGCCATTCCTCGACGTCGTCACCGCGAAGACCCGCGAACACGGGCGGTTCGCGCTGAGGGCTGGTGACAGTAGATGAAGAGCGGGCAGCCGCCGGCGTAGGGGCTGTAGCGTTAGGGCTAGGCGTTAGGTCCGATGTCTGCATACCTGTGTGGGTGGCTGGGTGCAATCGGCGACCAGATCGGAGCTCCAGGTGGGAAATGAACGTAGGAGGACGTCGGGATCTTACCCCGGCACTTCCACCACTCTGAAAGACGCAGGCAGACTAGGTACGGCGAGCAGGCAGGGCGAGCAGAAGCGTTTATTCTGCGATGTCTGGCTCGGCTCAGAACCACACCAAGAGAGAGAACGATGATGATGGGTATGTGCAAGTGAGAACGATGATGATGGGTATGTGCAAGTGAGAACGATCAAATGCTTGGAATGTGCTTACAATATATATATAAAAAGTGGATGGAGGGAGTGCCGCTGTAATAGCTCAGTGGTTAGAGCATCGAACGCGTAATTCGAAGGTCGTAGGTTCGATTCCTGCTTACAGTTGGTAATTTTTTCATCCACTTTTCTTTCTTCTTATTTACATTCCATTAATGTTAATAACTTCCCCTGTACATTCCTTGGCATTACTGTCTGTTATATCTCATTATTATTGTGTTAAAAACACGGAAAACGAGCCCTTAGGTATACACTTCTTTCCCTTATTTCATTGAACGAGGGTCTCGTACTGGCAGACTTGGTGTGTTTAGGTTGTATAAGAGGGACAATTAATCAGCTGCCCGCTCATAATAAGTTAACGTGCTACGTGACGCCAAACATGCGCATAAGAGTGTTTTCACACTCGTTGTTTGGCTTATAGATGGCGCTGACTGTCGCTCCTACTTCTAAATTCACAGATAAACCCAAAAAGTGGATGGAGGGAGTGCCGCTGTAATAGCTCAGTGGTTAGAGCATCGAACGCGTAATTCGAAGGTCGTAGGTTCGATTCCTGCTTACAGTTGGTAATTTTTTCATCCACTTTTCTTTCTTCTTATTTACATTCCATTAATGTTAATAACTTCCCCTGTACATTCCTTGGCATTACTGTCTGTTATATCTCATTATTATTGTGTTAAAAACACGGAAAACGAGCCCTTAGGTATACACTTCTTTCCCTTATTTCATTGAACGAGGGTCTCGTACTGGCAGACTTGGTGTGTTTAGGTTGTATAAGAGGGACAATTAATCAGTCGCCCGCTCATAATAAGTTAACGTGCTACGTGACGCCAAACATGCGCATAAGAGTGTTTTCACACTCGTTGTTTGGCTTATAGATGGCGCTGACTGTCGCTCCTACTTCTAAATTCACAGATAAACCCAAAAAGTGGATGGAGGGAGTGCCGCTGTAATAGCTCAGTGGTTAGAGCATCGAACGCGTAATTCGAAGGTCGTAGGTTCGATTCCTGCTTACAGTTGGTAATTTTTTCATCCACTTTTCTTTCTTCTTATTTACATTCCATTAATGTTAATAACTTCCCCTGTACATTCCTTGGCATTACTGTCTGTTATATCTCATTATTATTGTGTTAAAAACACGGAAAACGAGCCCTTAGGTATACACTTCTTTCCCTTATTTCATTGAACGAGGGTCTCGTACTGGCAGACTTGGTGTGTTTAGGTTGTATAAGAGGGACAATTAATCAGCTGCCCGCTCATAATAAGTTAACGTGCTACGTGACGCCAAACATGCGCATAAGAGTGTTTTCACACTCGTTGTTTGGCTTATAGATGGCGCTGACTGTCGCTCCTACTTCTAAATTCACAGATAAACCCAAAAAGTGGATGGAGGGAGTGCCGCTGTAATAGCTCAGTGGTTAGAGCATCGAACGCGTAATTCGAAGGTCGTAGGTTCGATTCCTGCTTACAGTTGGTAATTTTTTCATCCACTTTTCTTTCTTCTTATTTACATTCCATTAATGTTAATAACTTCCCCTGTACATTCCTTGGCATTACTGTCTGTTATATCTCATTATTATTGTGTTAAAAACACGGAAAACGAGCCCTTAGGTATACACTTCTTTCCCTTATTTCATTGAACGAGGGTCTCGTACTGGCAGACTTGGTGTGTTTAGGTTGTATAAGAGGGACAATTAATCAGCTGCCCGCTCATAATAAGTTAACGTGCTACGTGACGCCAAACATGCGCATAAGAGTGTTTTCACACTCGTTGTTTGGCTTATAGATGGCGCTGACTGTCGCTCCTACTTCTAAATTCACAGATAAACCCAAAAAGTGGATGGAGGGAGTGCCGCTGTAATAGCTCAGTGGTTAGAGCATCGAACGCGTAATTCGAAGGTCGTAGGTTCGATTCCTGCTTACAGTTGGTAATTTTTTCATCCACTTTTCTTTCTTCTTATTTACATTCCATTAATGTTAATAACTTCCCCTGTACATTCCTTGGCATTACTGTCTGTTATATCTCATTATTATTGTGTTAAAAACACGGAAAACGAGCCCTTAGGTATACACTTCTTTCCCTTATTTCATTGAACGAGGGTCTCGTACTGGCAGACTTGGTGTGTTTAGGTTGTATAAGAGGGACAATTAATCAGCTGCCCGCTCATAATAAGTTAACGTGCTACGTGACGCCAAACATGCGCATAAGAGTGTTTTCACACTCGTTGTTTGGCTTATAGATGGCGCTGACTGTCGCTCCTACTTCTAAATTCACAGATAAACCCAAAAAGTGGATGGAGGGAGTGCCGCTGTAATAGCTCAGTGGTTAGAGCATCGAACGCGTAATTCGAAGGTCGTAGGTTCGATTCCTGCTTACAGTTGGTAATTTTTTCATCCACTTTTCTTTCTTCTTATTTACATTCCATTAATGTTAATAACTTCCCCTGTACATTCCTTGGCATTACTGTCTGTTATATCTCATTATTATTGTGTTAAAAACACGGAAAACGAGCCCTTAGGTATACACTTCTTTCCCTTATTTCATTGAACGAGGGTCTCGTACTGGCAGACTTGGTGTGTTTAGGTTGTATAAGAGGGACAATTAATCAGCTGCCCGCTCATAATAAGTTAACGTGCTACGTGACGCCAAACATGCGCATAAGAGTGTTTTCACACTCGTTGTTTGGCTTATAGATGGCGCTGACTGTCGCTCCTACTTCTAAATTCACAGATAAACCCAAAAAGTGGATGGAGGGAGTGCCGCTGTAATAGCTCAGTGGTTAGAGCATCGAACGCGTAATTCGAAGGTCGTAGGTTCGATTCCTGCTTACAGTTGGTAATTTTTTCATCCACTTTTCTTTCTTCTTATTTACATTCCATTAATGTTAATAACTTCCCCTGTACATTCCTTGGCATTACTGTCTGTTATATCTCATTATTATTGTGTTAAAAACACGGAAAACGAGCCCTTAGGTATACACTTCTTTCCCTTATTTTATATATATATATATATATATATATATATATATATATATATATATATATATATATATATATATATATATATATATATATATATATATATATATTGAAAAAGGGTTTATTGACGACTGTTGCGACAGTGGTCCTACGAAGAAACACGATCGTGCAAGAGCAACGGTCAAGCAGATGCCGGCGATGATCAGCACGAGCCGAGCGAGCGAAGCCCAGCACCCAGTACCCAAGCGGTGGCGATGTTGCTTGCCAACGACGCTCTTTCTTCTTCACAATTTGCCCCCGCCGGAAAAGAGCCATCCTGGCGACCTAAGAGTCTGGAGGCAGAGGGCTATAATATGGCTTAAGGCGGGCGACGTGGACGATGTCACGTCCACGCCGGCGCATGTCGTCAGATGGGGAAAGTGGCTCGATGAGAAAATTCACCGGCGAGGTTTGCTCCAAAACGTGGTATGGGCCCTCGTACTTTGTAACGAGTTTTGAGGAAATGCCGGGGGTTTGGTAAGGAACAGCCAGCCATACAAGTGATCCCGGGGAATAGCCGGGGCTTTGTGAAGAGTCGACGTTGTTTTCTTTCTGGCGCTGTTGTTCTCGAGACGTAAAGGTGCGTGCGAGTTCACGGCACTCTTCCGCATTTCGGGCAGCTTCGGACACAGATGGGCATTCGGATGCGTCAGGACGGTATGGAAGGAGAGTATCGATGGTGTGGGATGGTTCGCGTCCATAAAGAAGAAAGAAAGGTGAAAATCCAGTGGTAGACTGTGCCGCGGTGTTATATGCGAACGTAATGAATGGAAGAATGCGATCCCAGTTAGTATGATCGGATGTCACATACATGGCGAGCATATCGCCAAGGGTGCGGTTAAATCTTTCCGTGAGCCCGTTAGTCTGCGGGTGGTATGCTGTGGTCTTGCGATGAACAACATGGCATTCAGAAAGCAGAGACGTGACGACTTCTGATAGGAAGGCTCGACCTCGGTCGCTTAGTAGCTCTCGAGGTGCACCATGTCGTAATATGAAGCGATGAAGGATGAAGGATGCTACGTCCCGCGCAGTGGCACTTGGAAGGGCGGCGGTCTCAGCGTAGCGTGTTAAATGGTCCACAGCGACTACAATCCACCGATTTTCATCTGATGTTGTCGGTAGAGGGCCATAGAGATCAATTCCGATCCGATCGAAAGGTTTGGCAGGGCACGGAAGCGGTTGAAGCGCACCGGACGAGTGGAAAGGCGGTGATTTGCGACGTTAACAGTCAGGACAGCCCATAACGAATTTTCGAACGAAATTATGCATTCCGCGCCAGTAGAAGCGATGGCGAATGCGTTCGTAAGTTTTGAAAACTCCGGCATGACCACATTGGGGATCGTCGTGAAAGGAGGCGCAGATTTGTGATCGCAAGCTGCGCGGGACAACCAAGAGCCACTTACGACCTTCGGGGGCGTAGTTGCGTCGGTGTAGTAGCCGATCACGAATGGCGAAATGAGCAGCTTGACGTCGGAGAGATCGTGGTACCGCAGTGGTTGACGATCCAGAAAGACAGTTAAAAAGAGAAGCGATCCACGGGTCCTTGTGTTGTTCACTGGTAAAGGAGTCGAGGTCGAGAGATGCGATGGAGATACCAGTGGTTCCGCAGGCCGAGTCGGGAGGTAAAGGCGAACGCGACAGGGCGTCGGCGTCAGAATGCTTGCGTCCGCTGCGATAGATGACACGAATGTCGTACTCCTGGATTTGCAGTGCCCACCGAGCTAGGCGGCCAGAAGGGTCTTTCAATGTGGCGAGCCAACAAAGTGCATGGTGGTCCGTTACCAGGTCGAATGGGCGACCGTACAAATAAGGGCGGAACTTGCGAAGCGCCCACACTAGCGCCAAGCACTCTTTTTCAGTGACGCTGTAATTGGCCTCAGCTTTAGTAAGTGTGCGACTCGCATAAGCGACGACGTATTCGGAGTAGCCCGGCTTGCGTTGGGCGAGGACGGCGCCTAGACCAACCCCACTAGCGTCTGTGTGAACTTCCGTTGCAGCTGTTGGGTCGAAATGCCGAAGAATTGGAGGAGATGTTAGCAGACTACGGAGCGTGGCAAACGCGACGTCGCAGTCAGAAGACCAGAATGAAAGGTCTGCATCACCGCGTAGGAGGTTGGTCAGTGGTGACATGATCGATGCAAAATTTCGCACGAAGCGCCGGAAGTACGAACATAGTCCGACAAAACTGCGTAATTCTTTCAGTGTAGTAGGTTTCGGGAACTCAGCGACTGCTCGCAGTTTTGCAGGGTCGGGTCGAACACCATGCTTGGAGACGATGTGCCCTAAGATGGACAGCTCTCGCGCGGCGAAGCGGCACTTTTTAAGGTTCAGTTGGAGCCCAGCGTTGGTTAAACACGTGAGAACCAGTTGGAGCCGAAGCAGATGCGTAGGAAAATCGGGAGAGAAAACGACAATGTCGTCGAGGTAGCATAGACACACAGACCACTTCAGTCCATGCAGTGTGTTGTCCATGAGCCGTTCAAACGTGGCAGGAGCATTACAAAGACCAAATGGCATTACGTTAAATTCGTGCAGGCCATCTGGTGTAATGAACGCAGTTTTCTGGCGATCAGCTTCTGCCATAGGAACCTGCCAGTATCCAGATCGTAAGTCTAAGGAGGAGAAGAATTCGGCTCCTTGTAGGCTGTCAAGGGCGTCGTCTATGCGCGGTAATGGATAGACGTCTTTTCGCGTCACCTTGTTTAATCGCCGGTAGTCGACGCAAAATCGAATCGATCCATCTTTTTTTCGAACTAGAACGACAGGAGATGCCCAAGGACTGTGCGATGGTCAAATAACGCGACGGCGTAGCATCTCTTCGACCTGGTCGTTGATGACGTGACGTTCTGCAGCAGAGACACGGTACGGTCTTTGACGCAATGGCTGGTGCGAACCGGTGTCAATGTAGTGGTGCACTGCGGAAGTCCGACCCAATTGCGGCTGAGAAACGTCGAATGAATTCGCGAAGTGCTGGAGGAGATTAAGAAGCTCGGCGCGTTCATGGGCACTTAAGGTGTCGGCGATGGAACTCGAGAAGGTGTCACTCGATGAGCACTCCAGTGGGGAAAGGGCATGAAGTTCGGTCGAGGCGCTACTGCACGATTCGTCTGGCATGTTAAGGAATAAACAGGAATCGAGGTACTCCACTCGACCGAGACATTCGCCGGCAAGTAGCGTAAGCGGTGCAGAAAGGGGGTTGTGGACGAAAATATTGCTTCGGCCCGCAGTGACGTAGAGTGTAGCGAAAGGCAAGGAAACGGCTCTGCGGCTCATGAAAATGTCGGAAGGTGTAAACATTACTGTAGCATCGTTATAGTCATCGCAGCAAACCGGGACAACGGCAAGAGAGGCTGGAGGAATTTCAGTGTCCTCACGCACGACAAGTTTTGGTGACCGCTCAAGGGTTTCGTGCAAAGGTTCGTCACACAGGTGCGAAAATTGAACTTCAGCGCGTGCGCAGTCGATGATGGCATGATGATTTGACAGAAAGTCCCACCCGAGGATAACGTCATGCGAGCACACCGAAAGGACGATGAACTCGACAACGTACATAGAGCCTTGGATGAATATGCGGGCCGTACAGGTGCCAAGAGGTCGAACTTGTTGTGCGCTAGCTGTACGAAGCGATAGTCCAGAGAGCGGCGTGGTCACTTTGCGTAGGGAGTGGCAGAGCTGGGCGGCTATAACAAAAACGGCAGCACCTGTGTCGACGAGGGCAAAGGTAGAAACACCATCGACAGATATAGCGACGACGTTAGCTGGTGAAGTGCGAGGACTTGAGCATTTCGACGACGGCGCAGTTCTTGCCTCTGGAACTGCGGCGTTCAGTTTTCCCGGTTGGAGGAAGCGGGTTTAGGACGCATTAGGGGACAGTGATCGCCTGCGAGGAGATGGGGAGCGGGGAGAGTGAGTTTGAGGCTGGTGTGACCGAGACTCAGGAAAGTTAGTGCATCCATACTGCGGTGAGGGATAGGGAGCAGGTATGTGCATGGGCTGTGGGTCATACGGTAACGGCCGAGTAGCGTCGCGGAGTGGTTGGAAGCGACGGCGACAATATCGTGCCACGTGTCCTGGAGTACCGCAGGCGTAGCAGATCGGTCGATTGTCAGGAGTGCGCCAGGAATTGCTGACTCGTGGTGCGTCCCAAGGTGTCGAAAATGGGGCGGAGTGGGGAGCGACTGAAGACATGGGTGGCAAATGCTGCTGGCGGGGTCTGCTACGTACCACCTGGGCATACGTAAGGGGCGCGGCCACGGGCTGCATAGCCGGCGCATGGGCAACAGGCATGGCCACAGGCTGCTGGTGGGCAGCGACGGGAACAGCCTGAGCTACCTCTTCGGCAATAACGTCGCGGAGTGGCGAGGGCAGACGAGAGGACGGCGGCTGCTGCGTGAAGGGAATCAACGACAGTTGCCGAGCTACTTCTTCACGCACAAAGTCTTTAATCTCTTGCAGTGTTGGTGAGTGGTCGGGAACAGAAGTGAGACTGGAGAGCGAGTCGGCGTGTGAGGAAAATGGGCGAGTCAGGGCGCGCTGCTTGCTCAACTCGTCGAAACTTTGACACAAAGTGACAAGTTCCGCAACGGTGGCAGGATTACGGGCCAGGAGCAGCTGATATGCACCGTCATTTATCCCTTTGAGGATGTGTTGAATCTTCTCCGACTCGGGCATGATGGTGTTCACACGGTTGCAAAGACCAATAATGTCTTCGATGTAGCTGGTGAAAGATTCCGTTGGCTTTTGTGCGCGAGTCCGCAAGCGTTGTTCGGCTCTGGACTTGCGGACTGCGGGTCGGCCAAAAACGTCAGCAAACAAGGTTTTAAAGATGGACCACGTCGTGATGTCGTTTTTGTGGTTGTTATACCACATTTCGGCTACGTCAGTGAGGTAAAAGATGACGTAAGTCAATTTGTCCGCGTCATCCCACTTGTTGTTAGCGCTCACCAGTTCATAGTTAGCGAACCAGTCTTCCACGTCGGTCTCATCAGCTCCGCTAAAGACCTTGGGCTCTCGCAAACGAAGAACGCCGGGGTTGCTGGGGGATGGAGTGGAAGAGCCAGGTTGCGCGTTGTTGGTAGCCATGATGGGAGGTAGCGTTCGGTTGCGCAGCTCCAGGTTCAGGCGACGGCGAATGGCAGCACCCAGGTTCAGACGACGGGGAATGTCAGCACCTTCCACCAATTGAAAAAGGGTTTATTGACGACTGTTGCGACGGTGGTCCTACGAAGAAACACGATCGTGCAAGAGCAACGGTCAAGCAGATGCCGGCGATGATCAGCACGAGCCGAGCGAGCGAAGCCCAGCACCCAGTACCCAAGCGGTGGCGATGTTGCTTGCCAACGACGCTCTTTCTTCTTCACAATATATATATATATATATATATTCAAAAACCACGGGTGGTTGCGCCGGGGGGTGGTTCGGTTGGGCTTGCTCTTGCGCCATGGTGCTCTGCTGGCGTAAGCGACGTCCCGAACGAAGCTGGCTTTGGATGGAGAGAGGTCGAAGAGATCGGGAAGCACCTTCACCACTCTAAATACCACGGCTTCAGCTGACGCTTTATTCAAGCAACAGCAAGATTGCACCGATGATGAAGAGGAACGGAACGAATACTCATGATGGTGATTCACAGATGAGGAAGATGAAGTCCAATAAATTCTTACATTATATATATATATATATATATATATATATATATATATATATATATATATATATATATATATATATATATATATATATATATTCTGTGTGTGTGTGCGTGAAAACGCAAGAAAGCGAAAAAAATTGAGAGAAAAGCACTCTGGCTCATGGAATCGAAAGTGTTACCTCTGTGTCGTTAAGGCGATGTGATGTGTTAACCACTGAGCCACCCCGGAGCACTTTTATACCGTTCAAGCGGCAAGCTATTTATATCTACCACTTACCGCTGCTGTGTTTTCGGCATTACCAGAAAGATGGTGCAATGAGCGCACGTCGCCACATCGCGTAGCGGCGCCCGCTCTTATCTCCTACGTGTAGTTTGCCCGGCTTAGAGCAGGGGAACGAAGCTCCATCGCGCGCCCTTCTCTCGCGGTGGCGAGGAGACGACGATCGTACGCCTTGGCTGGCCTCGGGCTTTACGTGGAATGATTCTGCTGTAGTTACCGGGCGCTAAAGGCCACTGCAATTATTGCAGTCTCCGTTCGCGAAAAGCGCACGCTTTTCAGACTCAGCTAAGTAACAAATAAGACGATTATTCGCATGCATCCGTACCTGTGAGTACCTTTCGAGCGTAATTTGTGCACAAGAAACGCGGGGCACGTTTTGATCTGATTTCTATTCTGCGCGTGAGCTTTTAAATTGTTGCTATCGCGTCATTGCTTCGCCTTTGCGGCAAAGCTGTGACTTTTTTTCTTGACGCGTAGCGCTGGCCTACGGGAGGCTGATAGGACGTCGATGATGGCGGTGTCTGACGTCGAAAGTGTGGTGGGGCAGCATCCTGACGTGGGCGAGGAGGAGCGTTGCGGTGCGCTGCAGCGGCGTAGCTAACAGACTCCGGCTTGGGCTGCGCGGCTTTGGGAATTCGAAGCGATTTCCGAACCTTTTTTCGCACAATGTCGGTGATCGAATCCACTTGTGGCTGCGTCGAAGGTAACAGCTTCGCAGCTCTTCCTGCACGATCGCTCGGATAGTGTCGCGGAGGTCGTCGGAGTGGCTGAACTTCGGCGTACTCTGGCGTCGAGCGGCGATTGAATTGTAGGGTGCGCATCTCCAGCGTCTTTTCAATCGTCGTCACTTCGGGGATGAATTCATGGACGGTGCTTGGTGGGTGCCCCATCAGACCCGCGAACAGCTCTTGTTTTACTCCTCGCATGAGGAAACGAACTTTCTTATCTTCAGGCATTTCGGGGTCAGCGTGGCGGAATAGCTTGGTCATCTCTTCGGCGAAGAGCGTGCGTTCTCGTTTGGAAGCTGTGAACGGAATTCCAGCAGCGCTTCGGCCCTCTCTTTTCGATCGACACCCGTGAGCGTAGCCAGGAACCTTGTGCGGAATGTTTCCCAGGATGTCAGGGTTGGCTCCTGCTTCTCGAACCATGTACGAGAGCCATCTTGTACAGTTAAATAAACATGACGAAGTTTATCTTCGCTGGTCCAGGTGTAGAGCAGCGACTCGATCAAATGCTTCGAGCCAGTTTTCCGGGTCCTTGATTGGCGATCCGCGGAAAGTTGGTGGCTCCTTGGGTTGTCGGAGAACGATTGGTGTAGGTTGCGTGGGATTAGTCATTATTGCTACTGTCGTAGGCGTTATCCGGGGCTGCGTGGTGTTTTCGGGAAGCGGCCCGTACTTTGGCTGCAGTCCCCTCTGTCTGCGCTGCTCGCTGTTCGGCGTCGGTGTCTTCTCCGCGACGTGGGCTGGATTCACGGCTTGACGGGGGCGTCCGGTACATGAACGAAGCAGCACCTCCACCAGATGTCACGGAGTCGTGACGTAGCCGAAGGGAGTCGACCACAGATCGAAGATGAAACTGTTTATTCGGACCGAATTGGTGGCCAGCAAATCAAAAGTAAGATTACAGCGAGGCACTGGCACTGATAGCGGCCGACAGAGCGTCGGCTGTCGATCAACTCACAAGTGGCGAAGCGTGTCAGCATTTATACCCTTGCCATCGAATATTTTAGAGCTATAGCTAGTGGCGACGTGGGTTCCCGAATAATCTTTGACGTTCCCGAAGTGGGCGTAATCTTAACGAAACAACCTACTAAAGCCTCGAAGCTTCTCGAACATCGTAGGCATCGTTTGCGCGGAACGTAGTGTAACGGAGTGATAACAAAACTAGAGGAAAGGAACGTGGCAATACTATGAAGAGAACAACATAAACAGCGTTCTTGGCTCTGCGCTGGCGCTTCACAGTGGCGTTTGCAGCGTGTGTTTTAAGTCGCTTGTGCCAACGTTTATAGATTAACGTTGCTACAGGCGAGGCAGTGTGAAAGTCCGTCGCCGCGTCCCCCCCCCCCCCACCCTCTTGTCCACCCGAGTCACCGCATCCCTCCCTATTATGTCAAGGTAAGGGGCTGACTATGCGCTCCCCCCTCCCCTCCCACAAAATTAACAGCCCCCCCCCCCCCCCCCGTCGGCATGTCTTAGGGAGTGGATGCTTCCGTACAATGGAACAGCCGCACGGCCATGCATTCCTCCGAGCGTGTGTCCGTTTGCAAACGCGCGCTTGCCCAACCACGTCACGTTAAGCGAGGAACCAATAGCGACCAAGCGCTCCGGTCGGAGGCACTGGCTTTCTACTTACTCTTCTTTTCTTTTTCTCTCGCGTGTGCTGCAGCACCCAGCCAACGTTTATAGATACATTTTAAATATCTATAAACGTTGACCTGTACTCTGAAGAGGAACTGTTTACGCTTATGCCCACACCTCACCACACGCTTTCTTTACCTTTTCTTTCTGCGTCCCCTCTTTCTCAAGAAGCTAAGCTGTACGATGCTTCCGCGAGGGTTCATCGAACATAATGGCATGGCTTTTTTAAACCACTCGCCACGGTTAACCAGCATTTCTCTTTTCCGCAAGCCATAACTTTTTCCTTTACTTTCTCTTTATAATCGGACCGCTTTCTCCTCTCTCACTGTCTTGTTTATCCCCACCCACCTTATCGAGTTCTCCTCCCCCATATCCTACCTTTTCCCTCCAACATTCTTGTTTTTTCTGTTTTTATCACTCGTCCGCAAGGGTTGCTGAAAAGAGCGCCTGTTTTCTTTTCTTCGATCAATCACTTCATCATTCGTGCGACTGGCACGATGGACCCTCACGTGAGATTTTATGTTCCAACTTGCTATCTAACCATCGAGCTGGTTTTGATCAACAACGTGCTTCTAACTGGAATGGCGATCCTCAGATGCGTTTTGGCCAACAACATCGGTCCGAACGACATTCACGTGCATAATAGACGCCAGTTGGAAATGCCCATCTAACGCACGAGAAGTGCCTCCGCGTCGACATGCGCACGAACGGTGACGTGCACTAGTGAATCGCAAGCTACAGCAAGGCAACAAGTATGATGTTGATATGAAAACCTGAAATCGAGAGAGGTAAGTTCGGATGATGTCCGCTACTTAACACGTGTCCATGTCTAATAAGATTTCATGACATCGGCGATCATTGCGAAGCCACACTAGTGCTACCGAACGGGGAAATGTTACACTAGCTTCGACCTCAACCACTCAGTTCTTGTTTACGCGGGGTTACGGCTGGCTGTGAAACACATGGGGTTTATTTGCTTGCAGGGCGGACGTGTACTATATCGGCATCAAATGAAACGCAAACAGCGGAGCACATGGCACAAGCATTATCAATGGCATAGTGCCTGCCGTCCACCAGTCATTGACACAGACAGGCCCACACATCCGGTGTGGCAGCATGCACTGCACGATCCCGCTATAGAGCAATATTTCTGCTTTTGTTCCAGGTACGGTAGTTGAAAGGAACAAAATTAAAGAAATACAGAGGTTGATTTGACTGATTTGTGGGGTTTAACGTCCCAAAACCACCATATGATTATGAGAGACGCCGTAGTGGAGGGCTCCGGAAATTTCGACCACCTGGGGTTCTATAAGGTGCACCCAAATCTGAGCACACGGGCCTACAACATTTCCGCCTCCTTCGGAAATGTAGCCGCCGCAGCCGGGATTCGAACCCGCGACCTGCGGGTCAGCAGCCGAGTACCTTAGCCACTAGACCACCGCGGCGGGGCGTAGACAAAGGTTAGTTCATAATGCTGGTAATTTGACGCTGTTTCACTTCGTGCCGGTAAAGCGAAACAATTTGCGCGCTCTCTTCCGAAAAACCACTCGGCATTTCCAGTTAAAGTGAAGGCCCACATATCAATCAATCCAGTTAAAGTGAAGTTTTTTTCGGGTCGTTCTCTGAAAGAAGGGTGTAGGTGAAGCAGCGCTGACGAACGAGATACGACAATCGTTTGAAAAATCAACTTCAAACCGAATATATTTCTCCTGTTGTTTAGCGTGCCAAGACAACGATTGCACTGGGACGCTGCAGTAAAACCAAGGAATTGCGAGTGATACGATCAAAAGCGCTCGGCACGCCCACGATTTCCACCATTGTCACCACGCGAAAACTAGAGCAGAAACGGAGATAACGCACTCTAGGTGGATCGCGCAGTGCTGCCAAACCAGATGTGCACGCCTGTCAAAGGTGATGGCTGGACAACCAACACTATATTGTTTCTAATGCTTGAAACACGCACTCCGCGGTTCGGGTTTCATTTGACGCTGATGGTTCACGCTAGCTCATCGTATTGAAATCCACGGTGCTATTAATAGGGAGCTTTAGGATAGCGCACCGCAAGCTTTTGCGGTGTGGTCGCTGCCACTGCGCATGCGTCGTAACGCGAGTCGGCGTTCGTGTTCGTCAACCGCACGCAAAAAATCCGAAATTGCGTGCGGTGATGGCGGCCCGCATGTGGCCCGCACGCACTGGTTTCGAGGCTGCGGTGTCGCTGCGATCGTGCGTTGCGGATTGCAGTAGGGCAAACGCTATTCTAAAACTGATATGGCGCCCGCAACAACCGCAGCGCTTGCAAACGGTATTCCAAAGCTCCCTAATCTTGTGTACTATAATCACTGCTGAAACGTGGAAAGGCCGCTGCGGAAATCCGCGAAACTGTCAATGACTAGCATGGTTAGCGCATTTAATTCGTTGTTTTTAACTGAGACCAAGAGCTTTCAATTTTCACTGACTCCAATACGATGAGGCAGCATGCAGCATGTCCGTCCTGTAAGTAAATAAGCTACATGCGTTTCACAACCAGGAGTATCCCCGCGTAAACAAGAACAAGGTGGTTGAGGTGGAGGCTAATGTGACATTTCCTCATTCGGTAGCATCCCGGAGGCACAGCAAAACTTCGCCGGGTGCAGAGTGCTACCAATGCGTTGTTCTCGGTGCAGTAAACCACGCTGGGTGCAGAAATTTTTATTTTTTTGGGAGGGGTGGATCAAGCGTGGCTTCGCAATGATAAAAGATATCATCTATTTTTATTAGACTTAGCTTCTCGCCCCTTGTGACAGAAACGGACAACATGCGAACTCTGGATTTCTGGTTTTCCTGTCGATGATCCACGTCGTATTTGATGCCTGGTTGTAGCTGGCGATTCACTCGTGCGCGTCGCCGTCCATGCACTTGTCGACGTGAAGACAGTTCACGTTTAACAGTCAGTGCAACTTCGCGAATTGAAACTATCACCACAATATTAAAATCAGTCGCAGGTGCCAAGGCAGTGAAGGAGCGAGTGTGCTTCCGCGCGAGGGAACAGCCGTGAACTACTAAGTGGTTCCAAGAAAGAAAAGAAGAGAAAAGTGAGCCCCGTAATTGTCTGCTTCAGCGAGCGACACCTCAACAGTAGCTCACAAGGGATGGAGTGAGGAGGTATTAAAATGGTAGGAATAAAGGTGTAGAAAAGAGAAAGAGGCGTGAGGTGGTAAGCAAGAAAGAGCGACGACATATCGAGAGGATAGGAGAGATAGGAAACACGGTCACAGGAGTCCGAGGACGGGGCACCACTTGCGAGAGCTCTTGTCGGTGTCTGGAGATGGCGTAGAGCAAGTCCAGTCTGTCAGAGCTACACTGTCGTCGAAAGTCGTCGGCGTCAGGAGATGACGTAGGGCGAGCCCCGTCGGCCAGAGCTACGCTGATGTCGGAGATCGCGAGGGCACAACCAGTCGGCACGGAATCCAGCAAGCGAGTCTCCGCCGTGAACACTCCGTACGTGCGTCCGTTTACTTGCGCTCGCGTCCCCAGCCCACGTAACCTTGAGAGGAAGGACCAATAGCGCGCGAGTAATCCTGATGGAACGGCAGGCTACCTCCTCATTCTCTTTCTTTCTCACGTGCGCTAAGGCACCAGTATTTAAATATACGCTTCTCAAGCACACATTTCCGGATGTTCTTGAAAGGCGCCCAGCCGTCGAGAGTGAGGCGCGAGTGGATAAGAAAGAGGGTAGCAGGGAGGAGAGAGAGCGAATGGCGATAGAAGGAGGGGCGAAGCACTACATCTGTCATTGTACATGACGGCCATAATGTGAGCTTCTTATCAACAAAAACGCTGGAATGGCAACACAAATGCTGCAAATGCGTCTGAAATGCACTACATTGAGGCGGTGGCAAGTCAAGGAGGTGGGGGCTCTGGTTGCTAGGGGCAAGAATTAGCGCGCGCTCCTGCAGCTGTTGCTGACAGCTGCCGTTGCCGTGGCGGGGGCTCTGATTTCTAAGGACTCGTAGAGTTACTGTATATGCTACCTTTAGGTAGCCAAAGGTAGTATATACAGTAACTCTAGGGACGCGCGCGCCCGCCGCTGTTGTTATGGGATCGGGTGGTGGACGGATCCCGACGGGTGCCTTACATAGCCCAACTAAGAAACGCTTTCGCGTTAAAAAAAAGGCCTCGTATCTGCATGTAATCTCCAAATGTCGTCGAAAGATGATAGTCTTGCGTGTGGAGAGAGTGAACAAGACATTTATTTGATGTTCTATGCAAGAAAATCGGTGAATGGTATTCCGGAGGCACTGCGTCAAGTGCCTCGAGCATGCAGTGGAGGCGAACGAGCGCATCAAGTCACGTCACACGTGAGACATAAGCGCCATCTGGCAGTTTTTTTTAGAAAACAGAGCGCGTGGCTCCGAGACGGGTGTGCGCGTCCATCTCAGAGATGATAAAGTGTGGAACGCAAGGCGACACGTAGGTGCCAACACCGTCTCGTTTTAGAAAAGCGTTGGAGACACTCGTTTCCAATGCTTTCCAACGCTACGTTTCCAACGCTACGGTCATTAAAATTACTTATGTATGCCTTTTATAGTAAAAGGCTCACATACAGAATATAAACGTGTTGTTATGGTGCCCCAAACATGCGCAATAATAGCTTTTTATGACATGAACGCTCAATCCTGAGCAACATACAGGTTGACGCTGCGGATGAGGTCGGCCGTTTCAAGTACCCGATGCTGTTAAGAGTTGACAGACAAATGTACAGACAGACAGACCAAAATTTTTGCATCGAATGTCCCCAAAAAGACTATCGTCTTAAAAAAAAAACGATTCTGACAAGCCAGCTGAGTTTTGGAAGTATGTACGTAAACGATCAAACAGAAGTGAGGAGTCCTTCAGGCTACTAGATTCTGACAATGTCGAATTGAAATCCGTTGCTGACTGTTTTGGATCCATTTTTCATCCGTTTATAAGGCCTCAGATTCGAGGACTCAAACAACGTAGACAACAGCACTAGACAACTGACACATATAGTGGTCTGTCACTGGATGAAAAGCTCATCTGCTCATGCATTAGGTGCTTTAAACCGTCTTTATCGTGTGGCCCAGATGGCGTATCCGGCACACTAAAGGCTTACGGCAGTATATTTACCACAGTACTGACTGCAATATTTAAGAACTGTCACATTTCCAGCATGTGGAAAAGCTTACACATTTCCCAGCATGTGGAAAACATGGATTTTTTCAGTATTTAGGTCGGGCAGGAAAACTGATGTTTCCAATTATCGCCCGATTTTTCTACTGTGTACCTCATCAAAGATCTTTGAGCTAGCTCTTCACGGCATATTATATATTAGCATGAAAAATTCATTGACTAGCAATCAAAACGTGTTTGCCCTAGCTGCTCAACTACCACAAGTCTTGCTAGTTTCATGACGTAAATCACCCCACCTATTTCTCAGAGAGGGCAGATTGACGTAATCTGCTGTAACGCGAGCAAGGCTTTTGATGCAGCCAGCCACTTACTGTTTTTGGTGAAACTTGCAAACCTTGATGTTGACTCGTCTGTTGTGAATATTTCGCACAAGTATCTGCTTAAATTATGTACCATCTTCCAAAAGAAAACCCTAATGGAATGCGAAGAAGCAGCGATGCGCACGGCGTTGACCGGGTTGAAACGGGCGTAGACGCGGGTTCTGGAAGAACGGTTTGAAGCCAAACTCAGTGTAGCGCTTACTCGAGTAAACGTGTGTTTGAAACGCAAAAGCATGAGAGGCGGGTTAGGTGTAGTATAAATTTCATCGCACATATATGATCCGAAAGAGTAGACAGATTTAGTCACGCTTCCACAGCAGCCGTATGGACGCAGCCTGCTAGCCATTTGAAATGGCAGATATCCGTACGGCTGCTGCGGATGCGCAAGTAAATCTGTCTAGTGTTTTCACTGGACGTGTGGTTGAGCGTTGCGGGATGTGGAGAGCGTGTAGTGAGTGAGAAGTGTGTTGCGAGCAGGCGGAGGAGAGCCGGCAGCCGTTGTGAGTGAGGAAGAAAGTGACGTCAACGCGCAGCTGTGACTTCACCTACTTGGCACCGCTCTAGCACCTGCGGCGAGGGGGTTGTGCAGACACACGGGATAGTGTTACACAGGTTAGTCAATGAGCTGCTTCGCTTCTAATAGATCATGTAATGTTACTGCAAATGGCCAAACGTCTTCCTTGTACAAAGTTAGTAGATGGGTCACTCAAGGGTCGGCATTAGGCCCCCTCTTAGATTTAATTGATGTTGACGAGATTTCGTTCTTATTTTTTTCTTGTATGCCGATGGCATGAAAATATTTATGGAAATTCATTCGAGTAATGACTGTCACTTGCTGCAGTCAGACTTGTGTTCTTTCGCTTAATAGTGTGACAATAACCTTTTCCTGAATACCTCAAAGACCAAGCTCATGAGTAAATTGCGCAGAACATCCGTCTTGCAATAACTTGACCAAATAATAATGATAATATTTATAAGTGCCTTTGTTCTTATGTCGTGTTTTGAGGAGCTCACTTATGATGCAAAAAAGAATGTTTTTGAAGAAGCAGCGTGCTGTTGATTATTTAAACAAAAACAAGCTACTTTACGGACGCAATTTGTGTTCACTAAATTATACAGGATTCGGGCAAAGGTAACTAGACTGGTACTGGCATCAAAACTGTAAATATGCACCACGGTTAATCGAGTTTCGCTTCCATAGTAACTATTGCTATTTAATGAACTTGAAAACACTTCTCATTTTTATAAAATGAGATTTATGACTTTTTATTTAAAGAAAGTTGCACATTTAAAGCAACATGAGTGTAATGTGCTTACTTCGCAACTTTGTCATTACGCCTTTAGGGTCATTAAAGCAAGCCTGCTGAGGTCGATCATTTAGTGGTATCTAGGCACTTGAGATAATAATCTCTGATTGCATTAGGAGCGTCTAGGTGAACCAGTTATTTGCATGTATGAAAGCCGGTGCAGTATGTAGATTCTCTCGTGTGAACCGAATAACGTTATAAATGGTAAACAACACTTCGCGAACTCTTGTGCTGAACATACTTGTATATAGCATCTCATATACAGCTGCTTTAGCTGATGGACGTAATACATATTGAAGTCACATATGCACTGTGCGCTGAAACCTACGGCCGAGTAACGCAGGGCACTGTCATTGTACACGTTAGGCTTCCATCAAGAATGAAGAAGAGTCATGCCGACGGCCCGTGAAAGCATCTTTCCTTCGTACAAAGCTGCTTCACTGGCACTGAACGCCGAGACACAGAGCATGTGGTTTGATTCTGCTACAACATAGTGCGAGCGCAAAATAATTTTTATAATGAATCAGGGAATTTTGCCCTCAAGCCACTTCTTAAACTGAAACAACTTCAAAAAAAAAAAGCGCGTACGTTGAATTCTCAGCCAAGAACCATGTTGCCCTTAGGGGGGAGGGGGGTTGCAACCCCTGAAACTGTTCCCCTCCCTTTTTGGGTGCGCCACTGATGTAGGGGACTGGCACTAGCATCGAAACTGTAAATATGCACCACGGTTAATCGAGTAACGCTTCCATAGCGAGTAATGCCAATTACTGAACTTGAAAGCACTTCTGATTTCTATAAAATGGCATTTGTGACTTTATAAGACAGGGGGACGCGCCAATGCCGTAGTGGAGGTCTCCGGAAATTTTGACCATCTGATGTCCTTTAACAAGCATTGACTTTGCCCAGTATACCGACCTCTGCCACTTCTCCTCCGTCGATATGTGACCACCGTGGCTGGGATCGAGCACGGGATCTTGGAATCAGCTGCTCTAGCGCCGCGGGCTATATTTTCTTTGTCGGATTTCTCATGGAAAACACACAGTTCTGCCTGGCAAGGTCGAAAATTCTTGGTTTGCAGATCTTACCATAAGTATTCCACGAAGAAACTTGAAGTGCCTCCACAATTTGAGGAAAGAAGGACTTGTTAGCGGCAGGTTTTTTCTCACGTCTTTCACGCCCCCTGAAGAAAAAAAAAATGTTGCGTTCCAGATTAAGTGTGCACATTGCAGACATAATAATGAGTTAAATCAGTGAGTAGCATATATTGAATGTGGCTTTCACACTGAAGCAATGCAACGAAATTATATCCATCCTTATGTTGTTGTAGCAAAGAACTGGTCAAATACCGAAGTTTCATATGTGGCACAAAATGTAAGTCACTTAGCGCGAATTCAAAACGCGAAAGAAAATTTATCATAGTACTATCATTCGTAAATATTTACACAGGCAAGAAGCAATGTTCAATTGCTACGATTGTTCTTGTTAAACAATCCCGTATGCATCGTCTCGCTGTTTGAGCTGTTTTTTTACAATGTAGTTATGCCAACTAGTCTAGCTAACCACATATTTATAAACAGATGCATTGTGCAAATAAAAAGAAAAGAAAAAATATCACAGCATATCCATGGAGTGAGTTATGATGAGTGGGGTGAAGCGTCCGTCCGTCCGTCCGTCCGTCCGTCCGCCCGCCCGCCCGCCCGCCCGTCCGTCTGTCTGTCTGTCTGTCCGTCTGTCTGTCTGTCTGTCCGTCTGTCTGTCCGTCTGTCTGTCTGTCCGTCTGTCTGTCTGTCTGTCTGTCTGTCTGTCTGTCTGTCTGTCTGTCTGTCTGTCTGTCTGTCCGTCTGTCTGTCTGTCCACTCCTATCACACTAGAGCACCCATCGAACGGACGAACGCTTCACCCCACTCACCATCATTCGCTCTCTGGATATGCTGGCTACGCCGTATGAAAGCACTAGGACGAAGGGAACACTAAAGGGTACAGAGGGTCAATCGACGCCGCTCGACAACCGGCCAGGTCTTGCCACAAGAAACTATAAGGCACCGAAGCCAGTTTATTTTATTCAATAAAATTGTAACTATTATTAACCGTAAGCACAACATAGGAGGAAGAAGCAGTGGAAGTTTCCGGCGTTTTTCGAGGAAGACGACGTTGCATGCCTGCTCTTGCAGTTTTGTGCTTGTGTACGTATAGAGCCTTGCTGTCCCCGTTGAAACTAAGCCTTGTGTCCTGTTCTTTGCACGCTGCGACATTGGTAGAGGTGCTGGACTTCTACGACTGATGCTCGGGACTCCTCCGCGGCCCGGCACTTCAAGTCAGACACCGCAACCCGTTCCTTCAATGGATACGTACCCCTGTCCACCGCTACAGTCACCGACAGCGATGCCTTAGTCCCGGGGCGATTCCCATGGAACTTCCCCAGCAACGCACTCCGCCTGGAGAAATGGCAACTGCAGGTGTTTCCCAGCTGGCTTTTGAGCAGCCTCAGATTCCGGACACATTACATAGTGAGGCGTATAAAGACGTTGAGGACTGGTTAGCCTAGCATGAGTGAGTCACCAGACAAACCGCTAGAGCACCGAGCTAAAGCTTTCACGCGCCAACTTTGCTTTAGCGGACAGCGCTTGTACGTGGTATGAGAACCATGAGGTGACGCTGTCTTCATGGAATGAATTTCAGCAGCAGAATCTCAGCCCCTTCACAAACAATGACCGCCATAATTTTTCTCAGTAACTCATCGAGTCTCGTGTTCAGAAACAGAATGAGAGTGTTGCCATGTTTGCGGAGGACATGACCCGCACATTTCGAAGGGCTGACCCTGACATGCCTGAAGCCAAGAAACTCAACCATTTGAAGCGAGGCGTCAAAGAACAGCTATTAGTCGGCCTTCTTCGCAGTCTACCGACGACATTGCGGAATTCATCAAAGAGGCTACAGCAATCGAGCGAGCACTGCAGCAACGGTGTCGCTATTACGACCGACCAAACGGCGCCTCAATCAGCGTATTTGCTCTGACTGCCAGCAGTGACGGTTCTCTGCGTGAGCTAATTCGCGAGGTTGTTCGTGAGGAGATCCGCAGCTTCCTTGTGACTCTGCAAAAACCAGCGATGGCTTCAGTTGGAGAAGTTGTGCGGCAGGAAACCAGGCAAGCATTTTCGCTGCCTGAATCACTACCAGCTCAGCGACTTATTAACTATGTGTCAGCCTCCCGTCGCTTGTCGGCAGTGCCGCACAACTCGTCGGCACTGGCTCATTCTTACAACGTGCTGGCGGCCATAGAAAGTCAGGTGCGAAAGATGCTTCAGGATGACGTTATTCAGCCGTCGAAAAGTCCTTGGACATCGCTGGTAGCGTTGGTGAAGAAAAAATTGGCCCCGTATCAGCATGCAATTTGCAAATGTCCTCGAAAGACGATGGTCTTGCGTATGGAGAGAGTGAACAAGACATTTATTTGATGTTATGCGCAAGAAAATTGGTGAATGGCATTCTGGAGGTGCTGCGTTAGAGTGCCTCGAGCGTGCAGCGGAGGCGAACGAGCGCATCAAGTCACGTCATGATGATGATGATGATGATGATTTCTGGCTTTGTCCCTTTTAACGGGTGAACACATATATTTTGTGTTCCACACGTGAGACATAAACGCCATCTGGCAGTTGTCTTAGAAAACAAAGCGCGTGGCTCTAAGACGCGTGTGCGCACCCATCTCAGAGGTGATAAAGTGTAGAACGCAAGGCGACGAGTAGGTGCCACCACCGTTTCGTTTTAGCAAAGCGTTGGAAACACTCGCCTTTCCGTGTGAGCGTCGCATGGTCAGCGCAGCGTCATAAGCGCAACGGTCCTTAAAATTACTTATGTATGCCTTTTATAGTAAAAGGCGCACCTACAGAATATATACGTGTTGTTATGGTGCCCCAAACATGCGCAATAATTGCTTTTTAATTGACAATTCCTTGAACGCCCAACCGTGAGCAACATAGGTGGGTGCTACGGATGGGGTCGCCGTTTCAAGTACCCCATGCCGTTAAGAGTGGAAAAAAATTACGGCATATTCACGGGGTGAATGATGATGAATGGGCGAAGCTCCGGAGGGATTCATCGGTAAACTGTGAATCTTCCGTGTAATTCGCCCAGTCGATCATCATGTAAAGACGTGAGAAACGCTGTGTGTGTATATACACAAATCAACTTTTATTTGTTCTTAGACGATGGATGGCTTGCGATGTCCCTTGCCTCGCGCGCTCGCACATCGGGATTCTGTCTGCGAGCGCGCGCTGCTGCCGCCTTGCGCTCTCTCCGCTGTGCAGCCTTATCCATCCGGCGACTCCGAGCGCGCGCCAACAGCGAACGGATTTTATTACAACGCTCCCCCTAGCGTACGTCGCCGCACTAAATCGAACGATTGCCTTCAACCAATGACACGCGCCATATGTGACATCATTCCTATTTTATAAGATCTCGCGTCTTTCATCAACTACAAGTACCGCTTTCTAGTTTATAACATCTTGCATCTTTTCATCATCAGCTACAAGTACCACCATCTAGTAAACACTACAAGAACTAAACGAGAGGTGGCTACATACAGGAGACGGTACCGCCATCTAGTGAACACTGCAAAAACTAAACTAGAGGTGGCTACATACAGGGGACGGTACCGCCATCTAGTGAACACTGCAAGAACTAAACTAGAGGTGGCTACATACAGGCTACAGGGGACGCACAGCCCACGCCCTAAGGAGCTTCGCCCCTAAAACGGACAGACAGACAGACAGACAGACAGACAGACAGACAGACAGACAGACAGACAGACAGACAGACAGACAGACAGACAGACAGACAGACAGACAGACCGACAGACAGACAGAGACCAAAATTTTTGCGTCGAAGGTCCCCAAGAAAGACTATCGTCTTTAAAAGACGGCACTTTACGTTTCTGCGTTGATTACCGCAAGCTCAATCAGATTACGAAAGAGGACGTTTACCTGCTACCTCGTATAGACGATTCCCTCGATTGACTACGCCATGCATGTTATTTCTCGTCGATGCATTAACGGAGCGGATATTGGCAAATAGAAGTTGACAAAAGACATTTAGAAAAAACAGCATTCGTGACACCTGATGGTCTTTATGAGTTCTTCCGTTCGGCTTGTGCTCAGCACCGGCAACGTTTCAGCGGCTCATGGACCCAGTCCTATCAGTTCTGAAGTGGCAAACGTGCCTGGTATATTTGGACGATGTCATTGTATTTTCAGCTACATTTGACGAGAACTTGAAGCGACTACACACGGTACTTCAAGTGATACAATCGGCCGGAATAACGCTTAAGCTAGAAAAAAAATGTCACTTTGGCTTCGAAGAGCTTCGTTTCTTGGGACAGAGAAGCCGTACAGCTGGACCAAGACAAAATAGCCGCTGTCGCAAGTTTTCTTCCGCCATCAGACAAGAAGGCAGTGAGATAATTATTGGGCCTCTGCGCCTATTACCGAGGCTTCATTGGGAATTTTTCGAGTATTGCATCACCTTTGACACAACTAACCCGAGAAGACATCACGTTAGTGTGGGGTGAAGAGCAGCAGGCAGCGTTCAACGAGCTGTGACAACGTCTTCAGAAATCGCCAGTTCTCGGACACTTCGACGATGACGCTCCGACAGCGGTTCACACCAATGCCAGTAATGTCAGCTTATGAGCTGTGCTCGTTCAAGATGCTCGTGCAAGATGGCGTGCAAGATGCTCGTGCAAGATGGCGCCGAACGAGTAATTGCTTATGCAAGTAGGACTCTCTCCTGTACAGAGGAGAATTACTCCACCACTGAAAAACAGTGCCTTGCGGGGGTGTGGGTGGTCATAAAGTTCCGCCTGTATTTGTTTAGCCGCCCGCGTAAAGTAGTCAGCGGCTACCACTCTTTTTGCTGGCTGACAAACATAAAGGATTCGTCCGGACGATTGGCGCGCTGGAGCCTCAAACTTCAGGAATTTGATATGGCCATAGTTTATAAATCGGGAAAGCGACATACGGACGCCGATTCCCTTTCTTGCGCCCCATTAGATGACGCAAATGCCGAAGATGATGATGACCTGGCGTTTGTCGGGGTTGTAAATACGTCTGCAATCGCACACCAGCAACGCGACGACCCCGAGTTGCAACACTTTATTGGTTTCCTGGAGGGACGCACCTATGCTATGCCAAAGCTCTTCGCAAGAGGGTTTTGTTTCATTTGCGCAACGAGGTCCTTTATAAGGTGCGGCAACATTTTTTCTGAGTGATGTTGGGGCGAAAAGTAAGTATACTTACTTGTCGTCCCAACATCCCTAAAAAAAAATGGCAGCATATCCACGGAGTGAATGATGGAGAGTGGGGTGAAGCATCCGTCCCTCCATTTTGAATTTGAATTGAAGTTTATTCCTTTCTGATACAGAAAGAGGAGTAAGAGCTAAAGGCCGTATCGACTGACAGAGGCTCCTACTCCCATGCGCATTCGGCATGCGTGTACATGTTTGCATGCGATGCAAGTATACAAACAATAGAGCAACCAGAAAAATCAAAACATGCATGTACATAATTGTCACTGCAAATAAAGCATTACAGACAGACATCATACATGAAAACACTTCATGAAAACAAACATATCATACAGACACTCCAAGATTATATACCTATACGCATTAAATTGTGAACTTTCAAATTGTAGCACAAACTGTATATGCGGTACATGTAGAAAAATTAGATATATTTTATTGATAAGTTATCGTGGAATGTAACAGAAAGTTCTTTATAAATTTTTTAAAGCGGGGTGCATGAAAATCTATATGATGTTCAACAATGTTCAATAGCCGGGGTACTTGACACTCAAGGTCCTGACGCCCGTAGTTACTTCGCACAAGTGGTGGCATTCTCGTTTGGTGGCGTAATTGATATCGAGGGGGAGAAACGGGCAGGCTACTAACATGGAGCCTGCGCTTTTTTATGTGCAAAAGTAATCTATAATAGTAGATTTGATTTGCTCTGATTAACGAGTGTTTCTCAAAAGGATTGTGTGTGGGTAAATCTCGTGTTCTACCGTGATAGTTTTCGAAAATTCGCATTGCACTTTTTTGCAGTTTTATTAATTTGCTGTAATTTTTTGCAGTTGTTGTTCCCCATATTAATGCACAACAGCTAATTTTTGAGTGAAAGGGGGCGTAGTACATTGCCTTCTTTAGTGTTAGTGGTATAAGACTACTAATTTTATACATAGAGCCTACTACTTTACTGAGGTCGCTGCAGAGTTTATTGATATCATTGTCCCAAGAAAGGTTTTCTTGAAACCATACCCCCAAAAACTTTTGCGTTGATACCTGTTCTATCTGCTCTCCTTTAAATAAAACAGTAATCTTGACAGGCATTGGCTTACTTATCGGTTTAAATATTATATACTTAGTTTTGCTTACATTTAATTGAAGTTTGTTTAACTTCAGCCAGTCAGATAATAAATCTGAATAATCATTATATTTCTTTTTATTCTGTTGTAGGGATGAATTTGAAAAGAAAAGATTAGTGCCATCCGCATACATGACTATGTTCGGTGTAGGTGAAATACTTGGGAGGTCATTGATATATATGTTAAATAATACCGGACCAAGTATTGTTCCCTGCGGTACGCCAGTCTGTACTCTAAGATATGGAGAGGTCACCTGATTAAGTGAAAAATACTGAAAACGACCCGTTAAGTAGCTTCGCATGAGATCTAACGTTGTACCGCGTATCCCATAGCTAGGAAGTTTAGATAACAGTATTTCATGATTCACACTGAAAAACGCTTTACGGAGGTCAAGGAATAAACCAACCGTGTATAAAGGATTTTCAATGTTTTGTAGTATTTGATGTTTTATTTTGAGGAGTGCATCCTCACATGATTTATTTTTCCGAAATCCATACAGAGATGTACTAATTATAGCATACTTATTTGAAAAACCTTCCAGTCGTGAATTAATAACAGCCTCAAAAAATTCTGAGAAGAGTGGTAGTATTGAAATAGGTCGCAAATTGTTTACAGAATTGTCTGCACCCCTTTTGTGAATTGCAGAGAAACGGGCTATTTTAAGTTTGCCTGGAAAAATTCCGCATTCGAACATTCTATTGATAATATGGGCTAAGACTGTAGATATGATATCCGATACATACTTTATGGGAGATGCCAGTATACCGTCAAATCCTGCAGCTGCATTGCATTTAAAACTACTGATTACCATTTCAACTTCACCTGCAGTCATAGAAAATAATACAAAAGAATTTGGCACAGATTGTTTCGTTACAGCGAGTCTTACATACTCGGGATTTTCAAAGGAATTGCTGTTACAGCATTCAACAAAGTGAGTATTTAGGGCACTGGCAGCTTCACCGTCTGTAAGAGCACCATTTACCGAAGATATTCGTACGTTTTCACAAGTAGCATTCGCTCCAGACAACTTCTTCATTTCTTGCCAAATTTTTCTTGGATTCGTATATATACGCGAGAAAATCCTTTCGTAATATTTTCCCATCGCTTGTCCTAGCTCTGAATTCACTTGATTACGATAAGTCTTAAATTTGGCTAATTGATTAATATTCCGTGTTTTAATGAATGTGTGGTACGTTTGATTTTTTCTTTTAATTTTTGTGAGAAGCGCAGCATTAACCCATGGTTTCTTTAATTTTTTTAGATCGTTTTGTAACACTATGTTGCGGAAAGGCTTTATCATAACCAGCAATCATTTTATCGAAAAATGAATTGTATGCCTTATTTAGGTCACTTTTAAGCAGTTCAGATTCCCAGCTTATTTCGCTAATAAGTGAGCGAAATAGGGCTATCGTCGTTTCATCAATGAGACGATAGGAAATGGTGCTACGCTTGAATTTCTTGGAGCAGGGCAGAAAACAGAAAATTGGAAGATGATCACTTATGTAGACGGACATGACACCAGCAGTCACAGTAGGAGCATGTACATTGGTGATACAAACATCCAACAGGGTGGCACTAGAAGGGGTCACTCGTGTTGGTAGGGTAATCATATTCGAGCATGCGTATGAGTACATCAACTGCTTATATTCTCTAGTTGTTGCATTTTCGGCCATCATATCTATGTTCGTATCACCTAGTACGGCTCCATTCCATTCGTTCTTGCTTCCGTCCGTCCATGCGTGCGTCTGTGTGGCCGCCTGTGCGTCCATCCGCCCGTCCGTGCGTACGTCTGTTCGTGCGTCCGCACGTCCATCTGTGTGTCTGTCCCTGCGTTCGTCCATGCATCCGCTCCTGCGTCCGTCCCTGCGTCCATCCGTCCGTGCAGTCATCCGTGCGTCCGTCCATGCATCTGTCTGTGTGTCCGTTCGTCCACATATTCAACACTCCAAGTACCACCATCTCGCATCTTTTCATCATATATTTCTCATTTAGAAGCACCACCATCCAGCGGGCATTCCAAGGACTGAACAAGAGGAGGCACACGCACACTTTATTACGGCTTGCGCTTCGTGTCTACTTCCCACTTTTAACCACCTCGAGTTCTTGGTATATTCTAGTTCACTGTATTCATGGCACTACGGCACAACGCTCGCTAAACCTTTCTAAAACCAAGGAGGTTACGCCAAGCGAGTATAACGTAGCAACCCTTTGTCAGATAGTGCTCAATGTACATGCCAATGGCTGCTATGCGGGGATGAGAGGCAGGAGAATTCGGCTTTTAGTTAACGCGCACGTTGCGAATTTTTTATTGTTCAATAACGCACAGAAAAAATTTCCCACCGGCACCACCTTGGAGGTCAAAATGTAAGACTGGTTACATACTACTACTACGACAACGAGGGACTAACGGGTGCTGCTATAAGGAGCTTCACCCCTAAAAAGAAGTACTAGATGCGTGCCATGACAAACCGGCATGCGGTCATTTGGGCTACACACAAACGCTATGCCAAGTGAGACATAAGTATTACTGGCCGAGACTGCCGGCAACCGTTCAACAGCACCTTCCGACTTGTCTTGAGTGCCAACGTAGGAAAGTTACAGCTGCCAAACCAGCAGGGCTCCTCCATCTAATTGATTTACCAAGAACTGCATTCGCTCACAAATCGGGAAGGATCTTCCAGGACCATTTCCTACTTCGGTTGCTGGTCGCAAATAGATAATTGTAGCCGCAGATTACCTCACTCGCTACGCCGAGACCAAGGCTTTGGAGCAGGCCACGGCAATTGAAGCAGCCTGGTTTTTCATTGAGAATATAGTCCTGAGGCATGGCGCTCCATCTGTAGTAATAACTGGGAGAGCAAAATCATTCACAGCCGATCTATTATGCACAGCTTTAAGCATACGTGGAACATCTAGCCGGCGTACAACGGCATACCATACACAAACAAATGGTCTTATGGAACGGCTGAACAAAACACTTGCGAATGTGCTTTGCATGTACGTCTATGTGGAGCATAAAAACTGGCACGAGATACTTCCTTATGTCATTTTCGCATACAGTACGGCACGGCCAGAGACAACACGCATGACATCATTCCGTCTTCTCTATGGCCGTGACGTCGCAACCATGCTCGACGCTATGTTGCCACATGAAAGTGATGGCTTTAAAACAAGTGCAGACTACATAACTCAAACTTGCTGAAGAAGCCTGCCGACTCGCCCGCGTACGTATTCGTCGCCACCAGGACTATGACACAAGGCGCAATAATCTTCGTCACCAACCAGTCTCCTATGAACCAGGAGAGAAAGTTAGGATCTGGACCCCTGTTCGCTGTCGTGGTCTCTCAGAGAAGCTCTCAAGACGGTACTTCGGGCCGAATAAAGTCTTCCAGCGTCTCATTGGTGTTAACTATGAGGTTATTTCCGATAGTCCACGTAGTTTAAGGCGTCAAAGATATGCACCAAAAGTTGTGCACGTAGTTTGGTTGAAACCTTATTTGTCCGAATGAACCCGTGGGCTGCCAGCGACTATGAACCCTGCCGCCATGATGAATGAGCATCGGGACGATGCGTTCTTGGAAGGGAGGCTAACGTCACGATTATTAGCAGTAAGCACAACAGAGGAGGAAGAAGCCAGCATCACGAGTGGCAGTTTCTGGCATTTTTCGAGGAAGATGACGTTGCGTGTCTGCTCCAGCGTTGTGCTTGTGTGCGAATAGAGCCATGCTGTTCTCGTCCAAACGAAGCCTTGTGTCCTGTTCTTAGCACGTTGGGACATTATCAAGTCTGACTTGCAAACCATCATGCATGTCGTGCCACAAGGTTCACTATTAGGGCCTATCTTGTTCCTTATATACGTTATTGATATTGTTTTTATTCTTCACACTCCTGATATAGTCCTCTATGCAGATGATACGAGTGTTTTCTTTTCTTCTTGTAGTTCAACTCTCCTCGTGGACACGGCGAACATATGGCTCCAACGTTTACCAGACTGGTTAAGCGCTTATCTGTTAAACCTAAATGCCACTAAAGCTAAATTCATTATATTTCATGTCACTAATAAACCGGTTCCTTTATCGCCTCCACTATTATTATATATTTCTTGTCGTGCAATTCAACGAAAACTTACGATAGACACCACACGTAGAATTTCTTGTAAGCAACATAGACAAATCAGTGGGTGTCCTAAACAGATACCGGACCTTGTTACGGAAACCGTTAAAACGGTAATTAAAAAAGAGCTCTTCACCTCATCCGTAACTTATCATACCACGAACACATATCTCCGCATTTCTTATTAGGGTAAATTCCTTGCATTCGTGAGATATATGACCAGCGTCTTTCCGAGCTGGTATTTTTTGAATACAGAAATGACTCTCAGCGATTTCTCGCTATCTGCACTAACAACGCTCAAATTTACAACTTTGGACATCTTCACTTTTTTGAAACGAAGAACGTGAACTACATATGCATACCCAAGTACTAACCTTTGCATGCTTCTTCCATATTATCCTTGAGAAAGAAGTCGGACATGTACTTCTTAAAGCACATATAGTTGTTGAAGGTAGTTTATGTCATTTTATTATATTTGTATGCATAAATTGCTGAATATGTAGCCTATGCTGTGAATATTCATGTAAAAAGCCTCTGTTCATGCTCCCATATGAAACACTGGTGTCCGCACCACTATTACTCTCTTTATCTCTTTTGTTTTGTAGTGAAGAAGACGAGTGCTACTCAGGAAGGCAGAGGGTATGACTCAGTCGGTGAAGAAGACGACGTTTGGTTGGCTGGGTACTCAGACTGGTTCCGCCATTACCACTTGACGTGTAGTAACCGCTCTCCTGTTTTATAAAAGAGTGCCACTCTAAAACGCCTCATTATAATTGGTGGAGAGTGCTGGGTAACGCCAAATCCTGGAATTGCGAAACCGTACGTTGCCTCCAGTTGCTACAATGTCCACGGACGACGATCAGCAGACGGCCGCCTCGACTCCAACTACTGCAGCTCCTGTCTGTCTCGGCTCCTTTCGGCAACGTGATCCGCCTACCTTCATAGAACCGGTGACAAAGACGTGGAAGACTGGCTCGACGAATACGACCGGGTGAGCAAGCACAACAAGTGGGACGATGCGCACAAGCTTACTGTCATCCAATTTTACTTGACCGACGTAGCCAGTCTGTGGTACCGTAATCACGAGAGAGACCTCCCACCTGGTCGGCCTTCCGAACGGCGTTCGCGGACTTGTTTGGCCGTCCAGCGCTTCGCAAACTACGGGCCGAACAGCGCTTGCGTACTAGGGCTCAGCAGAAGGGTGAGAATTACACGTTATATCGAAGATCTGGTCGACCTTTGCCGGCGTGTCAACTCGACCATGACAGAAGCCGAGAAGATCAAACACATCTTGAAAGACGTGACTGACGACGCATTTCAGATGCTTGTCCCCAAAAGCCCACAAACGGTAGCGGAAGTGATCCAGCGCCGGAGAAGGAGTCGAGTCCGGCCGTGGTCAGAGCTACGATGAGCTCTCGAAACAGCGTGACACCACTCGTCGTGCCAGCGCGCCATGTGCAACAATCTCTGCTTTAATGTTGGCTGGCACTGCTATAGACCGCACCACTTTGCTTCTTGAGATCAAGCAATTTGTACGAGAGGAGGTCGCACACCAGTTGTCCCTCGTGCCTTATACCTCAGAAGGTGCCCCATCTACTTTAGCGCCATCAATACAGCGAGTAGTCCAGGAGCAAGTGTCCGAGGCACTACCAACAGCTCACGCACCACCTGTGGCTGCACCATTGACCTATGCCGAAGCACTGAACGGAACCCGACGTCCGCCTGTCGCGAACGACCACGTTTCTTTGTCGCGAACGCCTACGTCCACGCGCCCCTTTGTCGTACCGACTGAGTCTTTGTACCAGGCTGCCCTTCCTTTCTTCCAACCACCACCTCCGCGCTTTCAGAACCCTTAGCGCACTCAAGACAGCCGCCCCATATGCTTCGCCTATGGAATTGCGGGTCACGTGGCACGATTTTGTCGACGGCGCGAGTTTTTCCTGCGTGATGACGTCAGGCCCAACAATCATGATTTCCCACAACGACCAGAGCCTGCTGTATCTGGTGAGACTGCGACCATGGACAAATTTTCAACTCGCCGAAACTTCAACAGACACCGGTCGCCTTCACCTCAACGCCGTTCCCTTTCCCCTATGCTACGTTGACCTCGCCCTGTCCCTGAGGAAAACTAGGAACCACAGTTCCGGGGCAAGCACTGCGGATCTTTTGAACTCCACAAGACCTTGTTTTTCGCCGTCCAACGTCGTTGCTGTCTCCGTTGAACGTATACCTGTTTTTGCATTGGTCGATACTGGCGCCGCAGTGTCTGTATTGACTGAAAAACTTTGCCGTCGACTAAAAAAAGTCACAATGCCTCTTCACGACTTCATTTTGAGCACTGCGAGCGAGCAACGAATTCGCCCTTTTGCTGCATGCACAGCACGTGTCGCTATTGCTGACGATATTTATGTCGTCGAGTTTGTAGTGCTCCCGCAGTGTTCCCATGGCATTATATTAGGCTGGGACTTTCTCTGCACTCATCATGCCGTCATCTACTGTGCTCGCGCTGAAGTGGAGTTCGCGCCATTATGCGACGCTGCTTCACTCGACTCGTCCCTTTCACCTGCAAAAGTTTTTGTTGCCGCCGACACTTCGATACCCCCGTTATCATCCGCCCTAGTTCTGCTATCCTGTGACGTCTCTAGTGGCAAAAGTTTTTGTTGCCGCCGACACTTCGATACTCCCGTTATCATCCGCCCTAGTTCCGCTATCCTGTGACGTCTCTAGTGGCTAAACTGTTCTTTTTACGCCTTCTGAAACCACTGTTCGCCGCAAGTGCTTCCTGATTCCTTTCGCCGTTCTGAATGTTCACAATGCATCAAGTGCAATTTATGTTTCAAATCCGTTTCCCTCGCCTTCCAAGTTACTGTGCGGAGAGTGCTTGGGCTTTGCCGATGACATTGATCCCTCGAGTTAACGTGTAGTTCCTGACCACTCGACTACGCTACCTATTGACGCTGTTGATTGCTGCGCGTCATCCTCTTCCCCATCATTCACCGACGCAATTTTGCGCTGCATCGACACCAACTTTACCGCCCAGCAGCGCATCGACATCATCGCCCTCCTCGAGCGCTTCCGTGCCAGCTTCGACCACCAGCAACTGACTTTGGGCAGTGCTTCCACAGTATATCATGAAATCGACACATGCCATCACGCTCCTTTACGTCAGCGTCCGTATCGGGTATCGGCATCTGAGCGTCGCGTAATCGCGGAACAAGTTGATGACATGTTGAAGCGAGGTGTTATTGAGCCCTCTAACAGCCCGTGGGCATCCCCAGTTGTTCTAGTCAAGAAAAAGTATGGCTCAACAAGATTCTGCGTCGACTACCGCCGGTTGAATAAGATCACGGGCAAAGATGTTTACCCGCTATTTCGCATAGACGATGCCCTTGACTGCTTACAAGGCGCGGAGTCCTTCTCGTCACTATATCTGCGTTCAGGTTATTGGCAGGTTCCCACGGTTGAGGCTGATCGCCCCAAGACGGCTTTTGTTACCCCTGATGGCTTATACGAATTTAACGTCATGCCATTCGGGCTCTGCAATGCGCCTGCCACTTTCGAGCGCATGATCGACAACATCCTCCGTGGCCTGAAATGGCCAACATGTCTGTGCTGTTTAGACGATGTCGTGATATTTTCAAGCGACTTTTCAACGCATCTTCAGCGGCTCGAAACAGTGCTTACTTGCCTCACCACCGCCGGTCTACAGCTCAACTTGAAGAAGTGCTGCTTCGGCGCTCGAAAACTCCTAATTTCGGGCCATGTTGTATCTAGAGATGGCATTCTTCCGAATCCGACGAAACTACGTACCGTTGCCGAATTTCCTAAGCCGAAGACCTTAGAGGAACTTCGCAGCTTCCTCGGTTTATGTCGATATTTTAGTCGTTTTATTCGCAACTTCAACTCCATCATATCGCCCTTGACTGACCTTCTTGCCGGCAACAACGACCTTTCTAGTTGGTCGTCAGCTTGTGATGATGCATTTGCCACACTCCGCCACCTTCTTACGTCACCTCCTATACTGCGACATTTTGATCCTCTTGCCCCGACGGAAATACATACGGATGCTAGCGGAGTTGGCCTTGGTGCTGTGCTCGCCCAGCGTAACCCTGGATTTGATGAGTACGTCGTCTCTTACGCCATCCGTGCACTCACAAAAGCAGAAGCCAACTATTCAGTCTCCGAAAAAGAGTGTCCAGCCATCACATGGGCCATAGGCAAGTTTCGACCCTATGTTTACGGGCGCCCATTCAGCGTGGTTACAGATCATCACACATTCTGTTGGCTCTCCTCGTTAAAAGATCCCACCAGCCGGCTCGCCCGTTGGGCGCTTCGGCTACAAGAGTACGACATTCACGTCGTTTACCGATCTAACCGAAAACATTCCGACGCAGACGCTTTGTCCTGATCACCTCTACGATGTAGTGACAAGTCGCCTTCTTCGCCTGCCCCCGACGTATCTGCACTTAGTGTCAGCGACATGCTACAGGCGCAACGAAAAGATCCTTGGATCGCTTCACTTATCAACTTGTTGAGTCGAGCTCCCTCGCAAAATATCTCCAGAGGTATGCGCCGTCATATACAGCACTTCGTTATCAGAGATGGTTTGCTATACAGACGGAATTATCTCTCCGAAGGACGACAATGGCTCCTAGTCATTCCCAGTCGTCTCCGCTCAGACATATGCGCCTCCTTTCACGCCGACCCACAATGCGCCCATGCTGGAGTGTTAAAAACCTACACCCGCCTGTCCCACCGCTACTACTGACGTGGAATGTATTGCTTCGTTCGTCTCTACGTACGTTCCTGTCTCGCTTGCCAACGCTGGAAGAATCCCACTCCAAGTTCTCCAGCTCCACTACAACCCTTACCTTGTCCGGCCCGACCGTTTGACCGTGTTGGTATCAATCTGTATGGACCTCTTCCGATTACACCAGCTGGAAATCGCTGGGTAATCGTCGCTATCGATCACCTTACGTGCTATGCAGAAACTTCACCACTCTATTCTGCATCAGCCAGTGACGTCGGTCGTTTCATATTGCATCAGATCATTTTACGTCACGGTGCACCACGTGAACTTCTGAGTGACCGAGGGCGTGTGTTTTTGTCGGACGCCATCGAATCACTTCTCAAAGAATGCCAGGTCATTCATCGCACCACCACCGCGTATCATGCTCAAACTAATGGCATTACAGAACGATTCAACAGTACATTCGGAGATATGCTGTCAATGTACGTCACAACCGATGGCACCAACTGGGACAGTATTCTCCCTTTTGTAACATACGCGCATAATACTGCTGTCCAGACAACAACTGGTTTCTCTCCATACTTCCTCCTTTACGATCGCGAGTTCTCTTGCACGCTAGACACCATCATTTCTTACCACCTGGATGTTGCTGAGTCGGCGATGTCACAAGCTGCTAAATACGCGGAAGAGTGTCGTCAGCTTGCCCGCTCCTTCACAAGTGCTGAACGGCAACGCCAGAAACACCACCGCGATAGCCCGACGCCTCCGGCTTCTTATGCATCAGATGACCTTGCCTGGCTTTGCATCCCTTCCACCAGCCCTGGCCTCTCAACGAAACTGACGCACAAGTATGACGGCCCTTACCGTGTGGTTAAGCAAACTTCACCCGTCAAATACATCGTCGAGCCACTAGAGCAGCCCCATGATCAACGACGCCATGGACGTGAGACCGTTCACATAGACCGCCTAAAACCGTATTATGATCCCTCTATTGTCTCCTGCCCATGAGTTGCCAGGATGGCTCTTTTCCGGAGGGGAGGAAAAATGTAGTGAAGAAGATGAGTGCTACTCAGAAAGGCAGGGGGTATAACTCAGTCGGTGAAGAAGACGACGTTTGGTTGGCTGGGTACTCAGACTGGTTCCGCCATTACCACTTGACGTGTCGTAACCGCTCTCCTGTTTTATAAAAGAATGCCACTCTAAAACGCCTTATTTTAGATTATTTATTTTGCAAAGATACGTGTATATCATCTAACCCCCTTTCGAAGCCTTGTTGTAATCTTTATGTTGTAGAAGTTTTCTTTTAGTTTTCCACGATGTAATTGTGCTAGTATGTTTCGTTTATTTTTCGCCAATGCAGTCGCTCTGTGTGAGGAATGTACGGTGTGATTCTAGAGGCTTGGTTATGTGACTCATAATGTCCCCTTTCGCCTCCTGCACCACGGCAATCATCTATTGCCAAACCAAGAAACAAATAAAAAAAATTGGCCCCGTATCTGCATTTAATCTGCAAATGTCGTCGAAAGACGATAGTCTTGCGTGTGGAGAGAGTGAACAAAACATTTATTTGATGTTCTGCGCAAGAAAATTGGTGAATAGTATTCTGGAGGCGCTGCGTTAGAGTGCCTCGAGCGTGCAGCAGAGGTGAACGAGCGCATCAAGTCACGTCACACGTGAGACATGAGCACCATCTGGCAGTTTTTGTTTTGGAAAACAAAGCGCGTGGCCTTGAGACGGGCGTGCGCACCCGTCTTAGAGGTGATAAGGTGTAGAATGCAAGGTGACAGGTAGGGGCCACCACCGTGTCTTCTTAACAAAGCGTTGGAAACACTCGCCTTTCCGTGCAAGCGTTGCATGGTCAGCGCGTGATAAGCGCTGCGGTCCTTAGAATTACTTATGCATGACTTTTATAGTAAAAGACGAACACGCAGAATATATACGCGTTGTTGTGGTTGCTCAGATATGGGCAATAATTGCTTTTTAATTGACAATCACACACGTATGAACGCTGATTTTTGAGCGAAATTGGTGGGCGCTGCGGATGGAGTCGGCCGTTCGGGGTATCGTTCGGTGCTGTTTAGAGTACCCGGTTCGCAGTAACGGGGGACAGACAGAGAAACAGACCAAAGTTTTTGCGTCAAAGGTCCCCAAGAAAGACTATCGTCTTTAAAAAACATAAATATTGGTGCATTTCCTTCGGGGTAGAGCTGCTTGCTTAGTAAATCGGCTTGAAGGGTTCAACGTCCCAGGGCGAACCACACCACCACTGACGCTGTCGTGGAGGGCTCCTGATACTCTTGATCGTCTAGTGATTTTAAGGTGACGCTGGTTACGTACAGTACGTGGGACTCTAGCACATTGCCTTTACAGAAATTTGACCACCATGAGTCAGGTCGAACCAGCAACCGATGATAGTAAGCACTATAGGCTACTATTGACCACAAATTTTCTTTCTTTGAACACCATAGCATTTCCCGGAAAGCAGCGGATACGTACCTGACACGTACGTGTAACAATGGCAACTGGTAACATGAAAACCGTCATATGCATGCCATGTATGACGTAAATTACATGCCACGCTTATGGTGCGCTCGCATCCGTTTCGCAAGCTTGACCTATAGCTCATTTTGTATTTTGTGACTTGACTGTATGAGGAACATAGGCATGTGGCCGCATGAAAATTGTGACATGCGTGTCATGTACGACATGACTTACATAGCCCGCTCATACTGCTCTTGGGGCCGTTTCCCGAGCTTGCCACGTACCAAATTCGGTATAGCGTCACGTACTGTATGACGAATAGTAATGATAGATCCTTAGAAGGAAATCATGATATACATGCCACGTACGGCGTGATTTACAAACAATGTTTTGGTGCGCGTCTGGTCATTTTGTTAAGTAGATACATAACAATATTGGTACGGCATGACATGAGTGCCTGACGAACATAAATGACAGGTCATGCATCCTATACGCCGTAGTAAATGTTTCATGAGCATGGGTTATAGCAAATTGTACATGCATCACAAACGTGATACATAGTAACCTAGATGTCATAACGTGAAATACTTCATTTGCTTCAAAGACAAACAAGGTGATGCAGCTGGCTGCTTCGAATTACATCGATTTCCACAGTGTGCGGGATCTACCGTATTTTGCACTAGGTATGAGTGAGTATGTATGAGGTTCTAAGGGAATTGGAAGCGTATAGTAATTTGTTCTAACAAATTGAAATGGAATAGCTCGAACACTACATATCAAATGCTATTGAAGAAAACGACAGTTTTCGCAATGACCGAACTGGCCTGCAGATTACTTCTTTAAAATTTGTACCAGACATGCGTGAACGTGATTGGCTGTTGTTGTTGGAAGTTAACTGGAAACAACTTTGAATTGTAGCAAGATTTGTATAGCACCAGGGTGCAAGTTATAACGGGTAAAATACGGTAGGTTTAAAGAACTACTGTAATTTGCGTGTGCTTTGAGGCTTGGCAAAATAACTTATTGAAGTTAAGGTAACTTGTTCATTTACTCTTTAACCTTGAAGCGTTACATCGAGGCAGCGAGACTTTATTTGGGAGAGTGTAATCACGTCATGACATCTTCAAGAAGCAGTGAAACCACCTTTACAAATGGGCTATTTGCACTCATAGGGTCACGGGGCTAGATATAGGTTCAATAAGTAGCTGCCACAGAGATTCGGCAGCTAAACAAGATGGCTGAGCAGCCTCTCACGCAAGCGCCTTGTGCACAGCCGTCTTGCAAGTCCCATGCTTGCTCGTGTGGATGACGCACGTGGTAACACCACTCCCCCGCAGCGGAAGCGCCGTCACGGTGCATGGTATGGCGGCGACGAACTAGCGGGGTGATACGGTTTCAGTCTGGAAACGTGTATAATGTCTGCCTGGTGTAGGGGGGTAAAATAAGCAGTGTCCAGGGGTGTGATCTTGTAATTCACGTCACTAAGTTGTCGTAGGGTGATTCCAGGCAAGATCGAACAAAGCATGACTGGTCGGCCTTTTAAATTGCTTTCAAAATTTTATATATTGTTTCCTGATCAGTGGAAAGAAGACACGTGCTGAGGTTTTGCTGTAAAACAAAGCACAGTAAATAATGACGAAGAGGTGGAGAGCCATGCTTACCTGCTCTGCTGTGTTTTTTTTTTGAATTCGGGGATGAATTTCACCAAATGTATTAAAGCTACGTACTTCACATTTCTTTAGATAAGCATATGCGTACTTGTACTTACGATCAATTATACTTCGATTGCCTGCGTAGCATACAATTTTTAATAAAAACTCTCAAGTTTGACCCAAAAAACGTTTTTCTAGTTTGCAGGCCTTTATTAAAAAAAGGCCAATGACAGAGCGGCGAAAATTCCGCATTTTCTCAGCATGTTTCTTTATAAAACTTCTATAGGCTGTACTAATAATACTTTTCAATAAAAAGATTTGATCACGCTAACTTCTAGAAAAAAGTATTCAAGGGAAACTTCTGACGAATATCAAAAAGCCATTTTGATATTTTTTATACTTTCCCCACGTATTATCCGACACATAAGCTTTCACAATAAATAAAAACAAGTTGCATTACATTGCCGCGACAGGTTGGCCACCTTGGAGTAGCGCGCCACGACCACCACGGCACGAGCACGAGGCCAGATCCAGCTGGCACGCGCCACGCGCTCGTGCGCTCTGGATACGAAGACGGATCTGTGGAATTCGACTGCCTCGGACTTTGACGACCACAGTCACTTAGAGTTGTCGGCTCAAGTTCGCCTTAATAAATATGTTTGTTTTATTAGTCTGCGTCTGCCTCAGCGTAGCTATATTTCTGGTGGAGGTGCGGGGTATGAATTAAACTCCCACGAGCTAAAGACAGCGTACCTCCGACCACCAGTGAGTCAACCCCGTGCAAGTGACTCCTGCACACCAGAGGGCAAGTCGCCGTCTTCGAGGTGACGCATTTGAGTTCAGTCCTCTTCACTTCACACAAATGGGAACTCAGATGATGGACGCCACCACTATGACTAGCCAAGTAACACTAGCACAAGTGTTAATCAGCCAACCGCACCAGCCACCAGCTCTCCATGGTGACTCGTACGAACACGTGGAAGATTCGTTGAACCTGTTCGAGAGAGTGGCGAGCTTGAATAGATGGGACGACAAAGAGAAGCTCCATCGTGTATACTTCGCCTTAATTGGAATACTTCACAAAGACATGGTTTGAGAATTGTGACCCTTGTTGTCTACCTGGGAGGTATTTCGACGACAAGCGGTGGTTATACGTATGCTAACACAGACCGGAAAGAAAAGGCGGAGGCTTCTTTCCAATCGAGGAACCAGCTCACAAACGAGAGTGCTGCAATGTACATCGAAGACATGGCGCGCCTGATGTTCAAGCGTGCGGATCCCAACATGGCTGAGGCTAAGAAGGTGCGCCATCTAACGCACGGGGTGAAGAGAAAGCTGTTCGCCGTTCTCGTCCACAACCCCCCAAGCACAGTTGCTGAGATTTATTGGGAAGCGACCGCGATCAAAAAAAAAAAACACACACACACTGGAACAGCGAGCTTGGCAGTACAACCAAAATCTAAACTGTGGAGTTTCGGCTGTTTGGGAACAGAATTTACATCGAAAGGATGGGACCTTGAACGAAAACTGCTCTGTATGTGAGCTACACTTCGAGTCTTCATGTGTTCTCGGAGACTACGTGCACGTTATAAATGGCAAAGAATTTCGCGTACCAGGAGACCAGTGCTAACGCCGGACGCCGTACCGATGTTACTGCCCAACGCTTCAAGCTACTTATCGAAGAAAGCATCGCATCCAAGACCTCCGAGAAAGTGGAAGACCTCGGTGGTCGAATCTGCCATCTCCAAGAAAACTGCAGCACCCTGTGCTGACGGTGAGGCCACTGATTCAGGTTCATCGATGGACCTTCCTGCTGACTATGTAACCGAGGTGGCGAACACTACAGGGACTGCAACTTCGCTAAAACGCTTACACAAGCTTTGTTTACCTTCAATATATATGAGCTCGATCGCACCGCATCTCGTGTCAAAGAGAGCGGTAATTTGCATGCTGTCACGACTTCATTTTTTCGTGAAGGGTATCAACCAGTCTCGAGAGGCAAAAAAAAAAGCTGGACGTGAAAATCAGTTTCATAAAGATGCCAACGTGATGAAGTGATCGTAAACTGATAATTCCACGAATCGGCAACGAATTTGATTGGTGTTACTGCTCATTGCAGTATGCGCGCTCGTAAATAAAGGATTTCTTCTTACAGTCTGACAGTTGTGCGAAGTGATGTTTTCTTTTGACTGTACAGTGGAATATCCCGGCCATAGCAGCGGTATTTCGGCGGGTGCTTAATCGTTTAAGGACCCAAGATTGTCAAAATTATTCCCAAGTTTTCAGCAATGGCGTGCCTCTCAATCAAATGGCAGTTTTGTCACCTCGGCAACATAATTACAATTGCATGATGCAACTATCGATAAGAACGGTGCCGAGCGCGTAATGAAGGAAGTCGAAGCTGTTGCAGTGTGCAGACTACGACTCGATGTAGCAGTAATATAAGGAGCAACTTTTGGGTTTATAGATGCTCCTTCGATACTTCAATCTCTCTAATTACTTATTAGTTCACCAACCGAGCTTTAAAAAAACTGCAGGCAGTTTCCCTAGGGATGACTGCTTCGCCGTCGTTTGTTAATACCTGCATTCGGACCGTGCGTTGCAGCTTTGACATTTCGTTTTGTTTTGAATGCAGTACGAACACACCCATTCAGCAAGCTTTTCGTGGACGTGTCAGCATTTAAACAGAAGACTACGAAGCGTGACGTATGCAAGCGCATGTCACGGGATCGCAACCCGGCCCCGGCGGCTGCAGTTTTGGTGGAGATGCAAATACGCAGGTGCGTGTACCTAGATTTAGATGCACGTTAAAGCACCCCAAGTGGTCGAATTTCCGGAGCACTCCTCTACGGCGTCTCCCATAATCATATGGTGGTTTTGGGACGTCAACACATTGTTGAGATCACTCATGTGCGAATGCGCTGCCACTTACTGGTCGCTACCAGATCACCGGAACAAGCGCCTGCGGGAAGCAGACCCCGGTATGACTTTTCTTCTTCCAGATAAAATCAGCCGAAGACATGCTAATATACTGCACCGAATTCGCCTGGGCGTCACCTTCACTCGCCACTACACCCACGTAATCGACTGTGCGGACAGCCCGAATTGTGAACGCTGCCAAGTGCACGAAACGATAGCTCACATATTTTGTGACTGTGCATTATACGTGGCGCAAAGAAAAATGCTAACTGCAACGTTGGTAAGCATCGGACGAACACCATTAAGTGAAAGCCACATATTGTAGGCAATGAATGACCAAACAGTGTCAAAAACTGCTACAAAGGCTGTTCTAGACTTCATAAAAAGCACTGGACTAGAAACTAGACTGTAGGGTACTATGCTAAGTGGCTACTGTACATACGCACCACCTCTTCTTGTCCCCATCATCACCCTTCATCCCTCTTTCCTTCCCCTTTCCCTTATCCCCTGTGTAGAGTAGCAGGCTAGAGCGAATTAGCTCAGGCCGACCTCTCTGCCTTCTAATAAATTCTCACTCACTCTTGGGACGTTAAACCCCTGCTGTTACTAATATCAAAGAACAGAAGTGCTTAAGAGGCAATGCGTGAGGTGACAGCCCATGCTAAGGTAGCGCCATCTCGCCGCTGGCGATACCAACTGTGGCAGCCAAGGGTCCTTTCTTTACACACCACCTCGTATTCTAGTATTCTAGAATTTCAATATGGCACGCTCACTTGTTACGAGATCGTCGTGGGAGGCCACTACGTGTCCACGCGCGCGTGCGCGATCATACTGAAGAAGACGCGCATGCTAAAAAGAAGAAAAAAGTGCTCAAGGTGACGAGGCACGCGTTACGTTTTTCTGTGGCCCTGCCATCCCTCCCTGTTTAGCTTCCAGTGCTTTCGTCAAGACGAGAGGAGAGAGAATGCAATTGCAGCATGCGACAAACCTTAGTAACTACACTCGCACTGGACGGATTCTTAAAATCTTTGCGGCGTTGAATTCGTGAGGCAATAAGCTCTTCCAGTGAATTCATTCCATGGTTCCTTGACAAAGTGTTTCAGGACCACTTTAAGCACGTCGCCTTTTGGACTGGACCAACGTGCACGGTAGGGGCGTGGCGCTGAGATGGAACATTCCTGCCTCCGCCCCTTATATTATTTCACTTAGTCTCAGTTTCTTTCTTATGTATTTACTGTTCTATACTCACTCCTGTGATAGCCCTTTAACCGGGCAGCAATAAAATTGAAGCCTGCGCACGCCTTGGACTACGATACCACATTATGTGATGCACGACACGCAAGCATAATATTACGCAAATGATTTGGAGCACATGTCTAATCATGCATTGAAGTAAGAGCATGATCACGACATGGCTTCATTTTTACCTAGCCTCACAGAATGGACAGGCTTGTCTTCTTTTTTGGGGCGAACACGAGATAGCGTGGCAACGCTTCGCGGGGCGTCATCCGTGCTTCGCGGCCGCGCATCAAAGCCAAGTGGCGCAGACGCACAACGAACGACGGGCGATACCTCGCGTCGTCTGCTACAAACGCTCTGCTCTTCGAATGCCGTCGTAAAGCAAGAGCGGCACGTGCATTTGCTCCCACGTCAATTCATTTTGATTCGCGAATACGACGGATGTACGGGCGCGAAGCACTGCGACACTGAGCCGTGTTCACCTTAAAAATGGATGAGCGTGGACGTGTTTGAGAAACCGTTGTTTGCAGGTTTCGACAAGAACGGATCCAATTTCGAAACGGCCCACTAGAAATCGTGGACGCAATGAGTACAAAAGACCACGCAACGTCAGTTGGACTCTTTCTCATGTTCCCGTTTTCGCGCTGCCCATTCGAAAAAAAAAAACGCATAACTGATTCTAACTTGCCGAAATTTCAGTTCTGCGTTATTTGCCAGTTATCGCATGATGCGTTATGATACACGATGCATCGCGAAGGATACGCTGCTAAATATTGGTTTGATGTTGCTGGTATACTGGTTCCACTCAATAACGCGATGTTATTGCTTCGTGTCATATGCTGTTTTACTGTGTTATGTATCACATGCCTTTATCGCACAAATAATCTGTTCACTGCAGCCAATTCTTTGAACGGTGCAGCAGCTTTTGTCAGGGCTTGGTGCGTTTTAATGCCACATTTCTGTAGTCTCACAGAAGAAATAAAGCATTTCTTCTTCTTTTCCTTCTTAATCACTGGGTGAACTTTCTGGCGCTAGTTGAGCGAGAACACAAAGCACGAAGCAACAGCGCTCGTGTTGTCCTCTTTGCCTTCCGTACCTCGACTTTCGTCTGTTTCTTCTAGCACATTCGTGCTCGCGCTGCAACCCTTATTATCATAAATTCAAACCAACTAGCCCAAATCACCATTCTTCTTCAATGTATTTCTAGTACACAACAGCGCTCGTGTTGTCCTCTTTGCCTTCCGTACCTCGACTTTCGTCTGTTTCTTCTAGCATATTCGTGCTCGCGCTGCAACCCTTATTATCATGAATTCAAACCAACTAGCCCAAATCGCCATTCTTCTTTAGGATAGCCACCAGTTTCCGATTTTATTGCACAGTGGTACCAAGATTTAAAGCACACTCAATACACATGCGCATGAGCACGGGCATCATTGTTTTTTTTTGACGACCGAAGAATTGATTTGTGGGGTTTAACGTCCCAAAACCACCATATGATTATGAGAGACGCCGTAGTGGAGGGCTCCGGAAATTTCGACCACCTGGGGTTCTTTAACGTGCACCCAAATCTGAGCACACGGGCCTACAACATTTCCGCCTCCATCGGAAATGCAGCCGCCGCAGCCGGGAATCGAACTCGCGACCTGCGGGTGACGACCGAAGAAGGAAACTTGTCTTTTTATCCTGAAGTGAGAGAACAGCTATTCTGACTTTCGCGCTGCCATTTGGTCTTATGTAATACGTGCACCTCTATTACTTCTCTGGCGTTTTTTGCTTTTACTCTGTCTGCAAACATTGTGTTATTGAACTTGGCGGAGCATTCACACACCTTGAAATGTATTGCCACGAGGCTGCCGCAACTATTTTTATTGTATACTGCAAATGCACGACCAAATGAAGATTCAAAAATACATTTTGTTGCTGCACTAAAATTATTTCATTGATTACAGAGAAGATATTATGATTTACGTTGGCCCAGTGTGCTTACTTAATGCGGAGTTTAGGAGTAGTCCTAACTCTGCTAATGTTTGATCATATTGTTCACTTTTTTTAAAGCTGAGTGATGCATAATTTCTGCTATACAGCCCAAGCGGGCAAGTGAACTTACGGGATTTTGTATAGAGCAGAACCACCACGATAAAAATAAAGGAAACTTAAACAGTGCAACGCGATAGTGATGTCCTGTTGCTAGTGCGTACTTCGAACAGTGCATGAAACCCTTTCGAACTTGCTATTACCTGGCTTTAGGGAATCGGTGCAGTAGCGTGTGTGCCTTTTGTAACGGGAGACTGGCTTTAAATCACGAGGTCATTATGATAATCACATGTTCTGAGGCCCGCTGGTAATTGAAGGTTGTGCCAGCCATTATTGCTGCAATACTTCATGTTATATTGCGAAGGATGTACACTAGACGCCTGTATTTGGAAAGCATGGAAGCTACACTTACACTGCATTCTCCAGCAGAAAGAGGTATTGTCACTATTTTCACAGGCAGAGGCGTGGCCGTGTGGTAGAACATCCGCTTGCCACGCAAACGACCCAGGTTCGATCCCCCGCCAGACCGAAACGAGCCTTGTTCAACACCCACTCTCCCCGTAGGTCTGCGAAGTCACTCGTGAGTCGACTCACTCAGACCGATCCGCGAGTGTGAGACTAAGCGGGCCCGGGTGAGTAATAATTTCACAAGTTTGGCTCCGAGTCCCGCCGCGGTGGTCTAGTGGCTAAGGTACTCGGCTGCTGACCCCCCGGTCGCGGGTTCAAATCCCGGCTGCGGCGGCTGCATTTCCGATGGAGGCGGAAATGTTGTAGGCCCGTGTGCTCAGATTTGGGTGCACGTTTAAGAACCCCAGGTGGTCGAAATTTCCGGAGCCCTCCACTACGGCGTCTCTCAAAATCATATGGTGGTTTTGGGACGTTAAACCCCACATATCAAGTTTGGCTCTGAGTGAGGGCAGTGGAGTAAAATTTTCGTGAGAGTTCGGCTCAAGAAAATTTTCGTGAGTCCGAGTGAGTAAAAAGCGCACAACGCGTTTCTTCGGTGAGACTGAGTGAATTTAACTTTATTTTGTCCGCATAAGGTCCTATATAGTCATCTTCAGCATATTTTTATCAGCATTGCGTCAATTCACGTTTATACTAACGTCTACTCACAGGTATTTATAGCAGTGTCGTTGCTACGTCATTTCAATATTGAATAATTAGAGGCGTGAATTATGCAGGGGGGTGCTTTGACCTCCCCAACTATTCCAAGGAACATCTTGATTATCATATAACTGATGATGTCATTTGTTTCAAGAAAAAAGATTTTAGTGGCTTGGAAACACTCGGAACTGGTCTTCGAAGACACATGTCAAATGACACTAAGAAGATTACCGATTACGTTAGATATTGGTGTTAAAGAGCACTTACACCATGCCCGAACAAGCTAATTCTAGACTGATAGACTCACGAGTTGACTCACTCGGTCTCACTCAGTCTCAGATCAAGCCGTGGGCCTGACTGAATTCAGGTGAGGAATGTTTAGGTGAGCGTGATGCCGAGTGAGTACGGCTGCAGATAATTTTCGTCCGCGAATTCGAGTGAGTCTGGCTCAGGAAAAGTTTTGTGAGTCTGAGTGGTTCCAAAGCTCAAAATACATTCCATGAGTGAGTCTGAGTCAGCTCCACAAGTTTCGCCGACCTATGACTCTACCCAGAATTTTTATCATTTACCATACTTGCATCGTTCTCGATTTTTCGGTCACGCATAATGTAGTGATTTTTTCGCTCACAAACAACGACACCGACGCTGGGATTTCTGCGAAACGAGCAATTTAACGCTATCGCTTTGACAGTGCTGAGAGCGTTTAAAAGACGAAATTTCTTGTACTTACCAGTGGCCAGACTAATGGCTGTCCCACTGAGCATGGTCAGGACAGCGCCGATAGCGCAAATCCAAAGGTAAGACAGTTGATACAACGGAAATATATTCATTCTGTAAAGTTTCAACAATAACTCATTGTTGTATTTTTTTCAAAAGGGTAATTTAGTGATAATTTTTTGAAATAATTTTGCAGTGTATCAACGAAGGACTGGCACGACAATCAGAAATTGTGCAGTATTCAAGGCTGACTCACAAAAATACAAATGATTCCCTTGATAAACGCTGCCTTGTAGCTAAATAATATTACAAACAATGTACACTGGCGTGATTCTTACTTTGGGGCTGTGATTTTCGCATGCGTACGTGCTTTGGCATGCGTCGCCATAACTTCTCGTGCTAGTCACGATATCTTGGCAAGCTGCCATTGAGATTATAAGCCCTGCACACCTTTCTCGGTCGCTGATAAAGCTCTCGAATGTGCTATCGCATGGCGCAGGACTCACGTGATTTTATCGAACCCTCTTTTGGTGGTGTACTTATTACGCGTGCACTACGCAAATAGTTGACAACTTTTTGAAACTTGTGGTGTCCAAAGCGAAGTGTCTGACGACGCTTCTATCAAACCGACGGTTAGCATTGATGCTTCAGGTTCTCGACAACCATTGGCCATATTCGCCACTCTCATTGTTGTTTGTCGCGTTTTGCCAGCACGGGTCAGCACAATGAATATCTTTATATTTCCCATTTCAACTGTTGGGTTTTTTTGCCGGCACAAACAGGCTGAATTATAATAACTAAAAGGAAGACATCAAGTTCAGGAATCTTTGAAGCCGCCTTTCAGAACTCACAAAGGGCAACTGCAAGCCAGTGCTCACTTGAAAAAAAAAAGTCTTCTATAAAGAAAGTGAGAATTCAAGTGGTAAATGTTAGCGATCATTGAAAGAGTGAATGGGGTGTAAATCAGCAAGAACAGAAAGTTGGACGTGATATGAGAGGCACTTACAGCATCGGCTTATTCAGAGTGACCGAGCTGCTACGCGTGGCGTGGTGCGTTTTATTCCTGACCACCGTGCCCATTTTTGGATGGGGCCGAAATACAATAACACCGGCCGCGTACACAGACTTACGTGAGAGTCAAAGAACCCCAAGGATGTTGCCAAATTTCATCAGGAGTTCCTCACTACGGCCTGCCTGATAATTATATTGTCCATTTAGTGAAAATAAAACAAAGCTGATTGTAAGAAACTTTAACAACATGACAACAGAGACCAACACAATGAAGGAGAAATGAGTTGCAGCCGAAATACAACAGCTCTCATAAACTGCATGATCTTACGAATAAATACCCTGCTGTTCCTAGAGACATTATTAGTGAGTATAGAATAAAAAAAATAAACGGCTACGTTTAGGCCAAGTTTTTAGTCCACGCACCTGCTCAGCAATGCAGCATCGTTCGTGGGCTGAGCAGTGGATGTGTCGTTGGCAATCGGACACCGATCGAGGCTTCGTGGCAAGAAAGGCGGCATACCACTGCCCCATATACTTCTGCCCAGCGCGTGCCACAATTGCAAAGTGCACACAAGCAGGCTGCCCCAGGCGGCTCCCTGCAATGCAGACAGTACGATTCATCCTTTAGAGTAAAGGAAACATGTTTTGTTGAAGGAAGTAGCAATAATCTGCGCGGCAGCTTAGTAATCATGTGCAGCCGTGGTGAACACTGCGAACACGTGTGTTCATTGGTGAAGTTGTGCTTATTGTAACTTAGATAAATGGTATAAAAAATAGCGGTTCCATGTAAGGCATCAGATGCGGTGAGAGTGACACAGAAGAAGCATGAACACAGAGTACGGCCATTGGAATTGGAATGGGTGAAAAGAAGTTAAGGCGAAGAAAGAGTTTTGGTAAGCATGATGCGTACACACGTTTCTGGGCTCTACGACAATGTGGTTCAAAAACCGTGTCGACATCGTTAAATTGTATTGTTGATTTCATCTAAAAAAATTCAAACACACTATTCGACACAATCACCATGTATGTCACACACTTTGCGACTCAGAACAAAATACCGACATAAAAGCGTTGTGACTTCAAGAAGCAAGCAACTGATTTCATTCTGCTATATAAGCTATTCTATGAAGTTTGAGAGTCATTTATGTTGCGGTTAAGCCAACTGCCACTGCATAATGCGGTGCAGAGTTTTATTAGTAATCAAGAGGCGTAATCAAGAAGTAGCAGCACTGAAAGCTATTTTGGTAAAGTAAATATCCTACATTACGCAGACAAATCACCAATCGTGAGCGCAGCTGCATTACTTAAATACACAAAATAACGCTGAAATGCCTTTTGGTGCTGTCAATCTGTAAATCCGCTTTAATATCATAGCGAATGCGCCCCTGGTGACACGCCGTAGTTGGCGTTGATGTGTTTTCAGCAACTTGGAAAGTTCTCAGCGACTTGTGCATGAAGAATGTTGATACTAAATGGAAAAAGCGAACTCTAAAATATTCAAGCAAGTATTTAGACAACAGCAGAATACCAAGCCAAAAGGAAACACTGGTTAAGAATAGTGTGAAGGAAACAGAGAGAAACATGTGGAAGATTGGAATGCTTACGAAATTATCCCTGGAGACGTACCAAACTTTCAAGCAGGAAATCGCCAAAGAAAAGATCTACCATAATTCTCGGGGTAGTTCTCTGCTGTTCTAAGCCAGAACGGGAGTATTGCGGACCGAGATGTACCGAGCCAAATACGAAGGCACAGACACGGTATGCATTGCTTGGGGAGAGGATGAGGAAATGGCTGAACATCTGATGATGCCGTGTAAAGGGCTGCGCCTATAGTCCAAGATAATGGCGCGGAATTTTTCAAGGCATTGCGGTTTAGGACAGTGAAGGCGAAATAGTCTTTAAACGGGTTGAAATAACCAGGGGGAGGCTGATTGGGGCTACAATCAAGGCGGGAGTGAAATTCAAAATTTAAACACATAGTGTTAGTACTTAACTTTATGGCTAAGTGGTGTGAGCCACCACCCGATCTACAGGGCACAGCCAGATACATATATTCATCTATGACACTCTAGAGCGCCTCGATGCCCGCTCCTACACTCAGAGTTAGGACATCTGTGGCGGCCACCATTAGCACTCCCGCTGCATACAGGTTTCGCTCTGGGCGCATAGTACTTAGCTTTATGGCTAGGTGGCGTGAGCCACCACCCGATCTAAAGGGCACAGCCGAATACATCAATCCATCCATCCATCGATGGGGCGGGTTCACGGGGAATTGTCCTATTTTTGTGTCAGCCGTGGCTGTGGCGGCCGACCCTTCCAGAAGATCCGTGACTACGATACCGCAGCTTTTGATTGATTGATTTGTGGGGTTTAACGTCCCAAAACCACCATTTGATTATGAGAAACGCCGTAGTGGAGGGCTCTGGAAATTTTGACCACCTGGGGCTCTTTAACGTGCACCCAAATCTGAGTACACGGGCCTCCAACATTTCCGCCTCCATCGGAAATGCAGCCACCGCAGCCGGGAATCGAACCCGCGACCTGCGGGTCAGCAGCCGAGTACCTTAGCCACTAGACCACCGCGGCGGGGCGATATACCGCAGCTTTTCTACGCCGATTCCATAGGAGACCAATGAGTTGCACATCGGCGCCACTGATTTTTCGGCACATTGCGTGTGTCGTGAGTGTTCTATAGGCTTTATATTCGGTTACTTGTCATGTTACTGTAGTTGTTTTAAGGCTGGCATACTCGCCATTATGTAAAAAGTATGTCCGCGCCTTTATCGCACGACGGCATTAACCATAATCATTTGTTGGTAGAGTGGCTACCTTTCCTGACTACACAAGTGTTACGTAAAGTCAAGCAGTAATTAGCGTGGCCATCAAAATAATGACGCGAGTGCCTTGTTTTGCTTTGAAAACAATGTGGAGTCTGCAGACTCTCGCTAGCTTCTTGGCATTGCAACGATTGCTATGTTTCGTGTGATCTGCCTTTTTTTCCGTTCTATTTTAAGCGAAAATATTTCGTGCACTCTTTTTCAATTGACAGGGCGTTTCTACTCAGCAAAGTTCAGTATTCTAGTTCTATGCGGATTGCCTCAACGTGGAATCTTCATCTCGAGACAACTCAAGCTGGCGTCTCCAGCATGCCTTCGAATATGCTGTTTCTTGTTCTGCTGGATTTTTCGGCTAGATGTGTTGTTATCCTACGCTCTTTAGCTCTTTACCTGAATACACAACCGAGCTTATCGTCGCGAATTTACCACTGTCATGTACAGCTGTCCTGAGACACCAAAAATGAAGCGAAACGCCCTCCTCCCTTCGTACTTTATGACGCGTGTAAGCACTACCTCCCGCCGTTTTGTTTGACGGACTTTTCCTCTTTCCTTTGAACTCACGTGAATTGGCACGCCAGCCTCTTTTCCCCCGTGTTTGCTGTTGCGCTCGTAATATTCGTTTGCGGTGGAAAAAAGGGCATGGACATGTGCTACGGAAAGCATGCATTCTAGAATTGAAGAAGACAAGTCTCGTTGCTCAAACGTCTGTTCCAGTGACACCCCGTGTTCAGGAATATTTTAAGCACTCAAGGAAGCAGTATGAGGCACAAGTCACGCAGCTCTTTAGCTTCGCTGTTTGAGCTACACAGCATGTTCTATAATTCTTCAACATGATGTAGGAATGCTTTGTAGGTACTCGCCATTAAAGAAAGCACATAGAGCTTAACGAACATGCATGTACGTTCTTATAGACATCAGACCTTTTCTGCGTGCTGCTTCCACACGCACTTTCACTGAGTGTTCGGACCACTATATAATGTTCTAAATGACTACAATTAGCTACATAGGAGACCAGTGTGTTGATACACCCACATGTTGATACAAGCTTCTTTTTGCATGTGAGATAAGAAGAAGACACGCCGATCGATTCGCGAGCAATATCCATGATCGAGCTTCAAGAGTATACATATATAGGGCCCCAAGACACTGAATCGACAAGTAAATATGTGGTGGATGTGACGCCTTCTATACCAGGGACCAAATGCGCGCGCACACACACACACACACACACACACACACACACACACACACACACACACACACACACACACACACACACACACACACACACACACACACACACACACACACACACACACACACACACACACACACACACACACACACATACATATATATATATATATATATATATATATATATATATATATATATATATATATATATATATATATATATATATATATATATATATATATGGCTCAAACGCCATGTTTATTCTATTCTGCACTTCTTCCTTCTCGGCCTCTACAAACCATCGCTTCATTCCCCCTCCCCCCGAAAGAAGGCATGAATTACGAACAAGAAAAAGTAAACAAGGAGAAGTTGAAAAGTCACAAATGTCAAAAGTCACAATTGGTTCTATGCTCCAGATGAGTTCCGTAAACTTTCAAAAACTTCAAAAGAGAGTGCAGCAGTATGAGTAACGCAGGAGTTCTGGTGGGCGAGGCTGACTGTGGCGTTCTGGAAAAGATAACTGCGTCCTGCACAACTCCACTGACCGTGACACGGCTTCAGCAGCTGCAAAGAATGAACGAAGTTGGACGTCCTTATAGCCTTTGAAGGTCGGACGTCGTAGGCGTCGAATTTTGTGTCGTGGGTGCTGTATTCTGAGTCGTGGCTGAGACAGAAGCATTGCTTCCAGCTTGCGTCTGCGAGAACCGAAGTTGATAATACAATGTCTGTATTCCTGCATTTTGCAAATGGTAGCGTTCAGTCTGTTTCGTGGTTTTCTGTGGTGGTATGTCCGTCGATAGGATTGTACATGATATCTTGATATCCGGTACAGAAGACTTCCTTGATATTTCCTTCTACGAATATGGCTCAGATGCTGACTTGGTCTTTCCATTAGTTGGCGTCGTTCCTGACGACCATCCTTAAGCCGCAAATCTGCTTGTGATCTTATTTTAGTTCGTCATAGTGCTTGATGTAACTGCCGTGGTTTCTGGAGTTCTTTGAGTTCTTGATGGCACTGCTGATGTAGCGGAAACCGACGAGGTCGTATTCCTTTAGTAACACGAGCCTGCTTTTCTTTGATAGTTCGTGTGACCAATAAATAGTTGGTAGTCGTTGGGTTGTCGTGATTCTCAAAAGAAAATGAAGGTGGTGCACTAGAATCGACAAAAGGGTCTTTGGAGGCTTTTCCTGCACTGTTCACTACGAAGGGCTCTTGCGCTTGGCAGCGTGCGATGTTCGATTCATCTGAACCTTTCACTTTGTTTCGATTATCTAATGTGTGTTCACCGCACGGTGATGAATGAACTCCTCCAGAAGGTGCATGGCTTGACAGGGTATTTTCGTGAAGCGTCAGGTCGTCTACCGTAGTCGCGGCGTCCTTATCAGGCAAATGGTGAGCGATAGGAGATCCACGAGATGAAAAAGCAGGAGGTGGGTTCATGCGTGAAGACTGCTTTTGAGTGTGACGACCGAGCGCGATTGTCTGTGAATGGTGGGTTATAAGCAAGTCTTCTTCGTCGTAGTCGTCATTGCATTCTTTAGACCAAACGATCATTTCTTGTTTGATCTTCTCCCATGACTCGTCGTTTTGAAATATGTGGGTCAGGTAGAATTTGAAGGCATCACCGGAGACGTAGTCGGTAAAGTTGGCGACCATCTCCCGTTCCGACCATGATGCAGCGGTTGCGTGGAGCTCGAACAGGTCGAACCAGTCCTGTACAGGTCCATCGTCCGCTGCTCCGGTGTACTTGGGGATGGGAAAGTCGGTCCATGATTCTGTCATGGTGCTGGTCACTGTGCGTGGCTAGGTGATGACACCATAGTCGATGTATGGTCATGGCGTCTTGTGGAGAACTGCGTCGATGCTGAAACACTGATGAAGTGGCTGGGAGGTCTTCATCCTGTCGACTCGTGTGACGCTATGATGAATGGGAGACGTGGCCTGGCTCATACTTGCTTGCTTACTTGTTCCTTTCTTTTGTGGCTCTCACCCATTAAGGGGGATTGGCCAAGAAGCCGGTGGTTAATGCAAGTAAATACCTATAGATTTTCTAGATTAGGGGAATATGATTACTATACGCCATGTTTATTCTATTCTGCACTTCTTCCTTCTCGGCCTCTACCAACCATCGCTTCATCACTTCATACGTCACTTCAGGAGCGCTTGGCTCAATTCTCCCGCAAAGAAACAAACCTACGGAATCGGAACCATGTCAAGCCATACTTGCGGCGATATCATTCTCAGGAACCGGACCAACTGAAAGTCGAGACGTTACGGAGTCACCATTCAATGCAAGTCTCGCCGATAAAAACGAAAATGTATCTACTGCTTTCCTTTACAGAAATAATGCTTGCATCCCACTCGTAAATAATGCTGGGACTACCGACAGCGTCTCCTTATTCAACGACAATGACCACCCGATTTCCTCAGAGCCATCACCAAACCAATAAATACGACGGTGAACGAAAACTTCAACGGAAGCACACTCACAACTTGAAGAAGTTAAAAATTAAGGACTTTGATACAAGGGCCATTTCAAGAAGTAGGACGTTTCCGGATGAAGGAACATCGCCACCGACGCTCTCTGCGCCTGCGGTAACACAGATGACAACACCACAGAAAGTGCCCAGAAAGACGCGGAAGCACTTCTTGCACGCCACCAGCACACACAAACACACACACACACACACACACACACACACACACACACACACACACACACACACACACACACACACACACACACATATATATATATATATATATATATATATATATATATATATATATATATATATATATATATATATATGCTTGTTCTTAGAGCTAAGCTGCATTTGTGCCAGAAACAGGCCGCTTGACCGGGGTGACTCCGCGTTGTAATAACTCTCTCTTTTATGCTAATGGAATTTACTATTCCATAGTTGCTGCAACGGCTTGTAGGAAAGACCAAGGTGATATCCAACAATATGCCGTTGTACGTGACGATATTTACTTCGCCTAAGAGCTGCTGCTCGTTTAAGCACTGATGTTCTTTGTGGGGAATGTGTCTTGCGTTGTTTTTTTTTTGTGGGGGACTTTGCGGGAGATCTACAGTGACATTCCTTGTGGTAGACTCTGCGGGGAACGGGTCATTATGCGCCCTTATAACTTCCCCAACTGCTTTGACGATCAGGCGAAACACTTACATAGTGCTAGTTTTTCTTGAGAACCAGACATTGATGCAGTCGGTGGATCGTACATCTAGCCATTTCTGTGGCGAGCCCCGCCACGGTGATCTAGTGGCTAAGGTACCCGGCTGCTGACCCGCAGGTCCCGGGATGGAATCCCGGCTGCAGCGGCTGCATTTTTGATGGAGGCGAAAATGCTGTAAGCCCGTGTGCTCAGATTGGGGTGCATGCTAAAGAACCCCAGGTGGTGGAAATTTCGGAGCGCTTCACTATGGCGTCTCTCATAATCATATGGTGGTTCATGGACGTTGAACCTCAAATATCAAACGAAATCATCACTTCTCTGGCGATAAGGTTTCCTTGTTCAAGGTACTGCAAAGGGCTGTCTTTTATATGAATAAAACTTGTGAAAAATGACGTTCTCTGCAATTGCACGTACACACATACATGTCTGCTGTACTGTTTATCTCAAAGATCCCGTGCTATTTAAACACGCGAAGAGCTCGCAAATTAATGACTCAGCATTTTAAGGTCGTGATCTTTATTGTATACAAAAATCAGTGGCTTGAGCTAAATTCTTTAAAGCTGTATTTATATGATAATTTTGCAGTTATAGATTTTGAGGTTACGTCATAATTAGGCAGTTTTGTGGACACCCTTATTCATCGGTGAAAGCTGGGTGCTTCCTACATGCTTGATGCTGTATATTTCTTGCAGGAAATGGGCCCTTTCAATGACAGACTGTTGTCTGTGGTTCGGCGCATAGCGTTCAGTTATCTTGCGAACGGATCAGCATATGTACTATATATAGCCTTGTACGCATTTCGCCGCCATCGCAAATTTTACGCTAAATCCTAGGACAGCACGAAGGTCACTTCTTTTGCTGCAGCGAACCTGTTCCCAAATAAATATATTGCTAGGCGTACGTCGTAGAGCTCTTTGATTTGCCACGATCACATTCATTGCTTCGGCCTTGCTATGATAGTGACCCTTTTTATGAGCGCAGCCAATTAAGCTCGGCAAAACCCCGTTAGACGTGGACAGAAGTTATGATCCCCACGAATGTTTTTTTCCCGTAAAGGACAGAGCGTACAACACTATAATTCTATCAAATTTCTTCGTCATCCTCATCTCCTGCTTCGCTCTCTCGTGTGCCGATCTTTCCGGTGGTAGATGGAACACGTTGGATAGGTGAGATGAGATAGAGAATGAAGGGGGCGAGAACGCGACAAGTGGAAAGGAGCAGAAGAAAGAACGAAATATGATTTCTCGGTGGTGCGCAGTTCGAACTTTTGTACCCATTGTCCATAGGAGAGTTTCGTAACCATTCGGCTATTGAGAAATATATAGAGAGAAATATAGAGGAAAAGCAGAGAGGCTAACCAAGCTTGGCTCGGTTGGTTACCCTACACTTGGGGTGGGGCCTGCTAGCAGACCAAGCTTACAGATGTACAGTATGATTGCGTTGTTATGGGTGAAAGAACGAGGAAAGCACATAGACAAAGAAAAAAAAAGGAAGCATTGTATAGTCATTCACATTATTCTATAGCAAGCTGGTGGGAAAGCTAGGTCAAGAGAAGGTAAAGGCCATCAGCTCAGCTGCTTCTACACTCTTCGCACAAATAGTGCAGAGCTGCCCGATTTTATCTTGCATATTTCCTCAATACTGCGCAGCTGTTCAATCAGCCTGGCCCGAAATCCCATGAAACATGTCTTGAATAAATGAAGGGAGGGTTTTGAATGTACTTCTCAAAAACAGTAGCAACTGTCTACTAGTTCCTGCTGAGTCGAACTTAGTCGTCTCCATCTAGTTTCAGCTACATGGAACTAGTTGTGGTGCTATTTTTCGTTTTTTGCACAGGAAAGAAGTCACTAGACAGCTATGTATTTCGAATTTCGCAATATTATTAACCGAACAAACGAAAGCCGTATGCAAATGACGCTCACACGCCAACCCCTTTGAAGGATGCCACACGTTTTTTTTTACAATTTAGGTGGCACTTTCAATAGCCGTACCTTTGAATTGACCCAGGGAGACGAGACAGCGAGCAGGACAAGCCCGGCAAATGGACCAGACGCCGAGGAGTACAGTGACACGAACAACTGTGGCATAGATACGAGAGAAAAGAGAACAAGGTTTGGTGTATTTCAGCCTAAACACCCGCTCAAAGAACAACAAAAAACCTTTTTAAATAGGGCAGAGTGCAGTATGTTTCACTCCAACGCTGTTACAGCAATGACCGTAAATTCATGTTTGCCAGCAGCCGATGAGGTGTTATTAGGTCAAAGGGGCTATATACTGCAACTAAAATAGTGGTGTTTACTATAAACTGACTACCGGTGTAACCATGACAAAGCTCACCGACACACCCACATGAAGGGTGAATTAGGGACGCTGTGAAGTGGTCGTTATGGATCACAAATCTTCCAGTAAAGATGGTACAAAGCAGTTTTTCAGGATATATGCTTAGGACATTGCAGCTTTAATATCTGTTTAGTTGTGCGCAAAAATACTTATAACTGACAACGCCATGCATCAGTATAGGTTGTCATGCAACAGCCATTTCCGTGTGATCTGGACTCGCATTTCGATGTTAAGCCGTGCTTTTTTACAATGTGAAATACGATTTCACATATCTAATAGTGGTCGACAGGTGCCTACTTAGTTTTGCAACGTCTGAACACTTAAACACTGGGCCTCAGTAGTTATCGATTCAAATGCACAAATAAAAATACATAATCTTGCAAAAAGTACCTTTATGTCCGAATCAAATTACAATAAACGATATTTATGTGCGACAGCTCGTAATTTGATTTATTTTTGTTTGAAATAAACAATTGAATATGAACCACTAGAAGTGCCCAGAATGCGCAGCCTTTATCTTGGCATGAATGAAATGTCAATTCTGTTGTACGTCCCATAGAGTTTTCCAAAGTTAAATAGAGAAAACTCTTACTCTGCGATCGTTCAGTGACCATGAGAATGATAGGCAGTACACTAATTGGTGTATAATGTTCGTTCTTGTGGCTTCGAACACACTTCTGCCTTTATTTGTGTTTCAGTGCTTGTTTCCAATAAAAGAGTGGATAAATGTGAACATCCCAAACCGATTTCAATTGCTAGGCCTAAAAAGGCTATGGTGGTGAAGTGACACTGCTGAAAATTTGCTGATTTTATTGTTGCGACAACGCTGCTCCAGGCCACGCGAAACCAAGCGGAGCAAAAAAAAAAAAACGAAGGTTACACAAGTTTGTGTACCATTTCCATGCTGACTGAAGCGCCATGCATTGCAGATCCTATAAACGTTATTCGCAGCTCCATACAACTCTCCATATGCTGGCAACACTAGTAAAGAAACAAATATGGCTACGCCTAACAGTGTCAACGTGGCACTTTCGCTTGGCGCTGAGCTGAAGTTTCTTAATTTCAGCGTCGGTTCACGTCGAAGGCAAAGGGGTGCTGGCAGCGGACCACCTAATTCGCATCGACATGAAGGATTTCACTGGAGAAACAGCTGGAATAGCTGCGCTGAGCACAGGCGTGGGTTATCCAGGGTTGAAAGGGTTAACCGGGCCTTCCGGTTTCGGAGGGCCCACCAACGATCAGAAAAAATTGGCTGACATCATTGTTTTGTTTGAACTCCTGCTGGATTCTCCTGATAGCCTATATAGAGTTTCTTAAAATTAACAAGAAAGGACTCTGGCGCTGTGATCATGCAGTGACCATGGGAATGATGGGGAGTACGCGGATTTGCCTAGTCTTCGTAGTGGGGGGCGGTGAATCACCCATGTGACTGTTTATTGCGGTGTTTCGGTTTTGTCTCAAAGGAAAGAATGAACCTTTATGAATTTTGTGACTCAATGTGAAATGGAAAAGAAATAAAGTCGTGAAACGTAACCGTTGAACATTTGGTGATTTTTGTTGCGTGAGAAAACAGCTTCAAGCCACACGAATGCACACAGAGCTAGAAGTACGAAGATTAAACAAATCCGTAAATTACCCACCATTCCCATGTTTGCCGCAGCGCCGTGCGTTGCAGCTCCCATATACACTGGTGCCAGGGTTCTCTCTAGTGTATATTTGGGAAACTCTATGCCTGATAGAAATAGATGATCAATTTCAATAATAGAGATACATACTTATAAAAGGTTCTTCATTGCACAACGTGGATAATATTTAAGTCAGCTCAGTGTTCTGCAGTCTGTGGTAGAAACCTTTTCCTCGCCCAAGACCATTCATCTTGTAGACGGAAGGAACTGATTCAGTGGATGGACGCATATAACAGCCCTACGAGGACTACAAGCAACTACGGTCCAACACGCTATGCGTGAAGGCACATAGGGAGTGAGTGGTGTTTGAAATGCCCTTAAATGCGCTGAACGAAAAATTTTCGGGGCTCTTAAGCTTCGGCTTTAAGAGTTGAACGCGATAGAGATATCTAGTGTGAACTTAAAACACTTAGTGTATGAAACCTTTGCCAACTTCCTATACAGTCACTACGTGGCCTTAGAGTAGGTGTACACTTTCAAAACGCATTGTATGAAAAAATAAATTTTAGGGGGCTTTCATATATTTGAGCTTGCTTTCCATTCAAAAATACTTTGAGAAAATATTGTGTAACTAACTTGAGTAGTTCAAAAGATGACTAAAAATGGCATCACTCCTCTACTTCACAAGGTTCAAGCCATCATCGATTACCCGCCTCCCACGTCCACACGTGGTCTGCGATGTTTTCTCGGACTTGTCAAATTTTACCGCCGCTTCATGCCTACATGCTCTACACTGCTGCAGCCTCTGGAAGCACTAATCTCTACTTCGAAAGCAGAGTCAGCCGTACTTTCCTGGGACACGGTCGAGGATCAAGCTTTTGCTGCCGTAAAGACCAAACTCGCCCAGGCCACCCTCCTACACCACCCTTCACCAACTGCTCCCACTAGCATCATGGTGGGCGCTTCGTCAGAAGCAGTAGGAGCTGCTCTTTATCAATGGATCAACGGTGCATGGGCTCCAATTTCCTTCTTTTCCCGCAAGCTACGCGATACTGAGCGTCGATACAGTACTCTTTCAGACGGGAGCTCCTCGCGGCCTACCTTGCGGAGATGCATTTCAGGTACTTCCATGAAGGGCGACAATTGCCATTCTTACTGACCACCAGCCACTTGATTCGGCTTTACGTTCCTGCAGCGCCACGCATACTCCTCGAGAGGATTGGACGCTAGGGGTCTTGGAGTGCAGCAGCACTTCGCTTCGGCTCTGTACCGCGACAGCGAAAATTGCCAATCGCTGGTATCTCGAGTGCTCTCAACAACACGAACGCCTTCATACAGGTGAGCGCTCTCCACTAACCCTTCTTGAGGTTTCGGCGAGCCCTAGGAGGGCCACCAGGCCCAAAAACCAGGCCCCGTCGCGCCACCGCCGTGCTAGGCCTTGCGACGCGTCGTGCCGCAGCCTCCTCACCTTAGGCCAGCATGGAGGTTCGAGTACAAGGCACGGACATGGACCCAAGCCAGTACGACCCTCGGGACTTGACCCAAGTCCTCAGAGCCCAGGTAAACCTCCGGGAACCACGAAACGCGACCCACGAGAGACGCCGAGCCAGTCGCGCGAGACTCCGCAGACCGCCACAACTCCCGGGCTACAGAGCTCTTCGACGCAGCTGCGCGTTCTCCATACAACCGCCCAAAAGATCAAGCAACTAACGCCCCTTCCACTCGATGGATTTAAAGTGGTGTTCCGCTCCCAGGGAGGCCTTCCCCTTACGACGCTCCAGCCACGCTACCTCCTCACCGCTCTCATGCAGGCCGCTGCGCTGACCGACCCATCTACGCTGACCCTCCGGATTCACCCTGTCAATAACACTTGCACAGTGTCTGCGGTGAAAGAAAAGGACGCGCTCAAGCTTGTGCAGCTACAGCACATCACCTACGACAAGCATGAGTATGCCATGACGGCATACATCGCACCCCCCGATGGCTCAGTCAGGGGTGTTATTACAAACGCCTACTGGAAGGAATCACCACAAGAACTACTCGCGGACTTGATCTCCCGCAACCCACACGAAACTATGCTAGACGCTTGACGAATGGGACTCACGCGATCGATTCTCATTACCTTTGGACAAGCCACCGTCCCACGAAAGATTGTTTATGGTGGAGGACTGCATCTGTGCACGCCCTATACACCAAAGGTCGAGACGTGCAGTAACTGCCGGACCATAGGCCACCGCACGGATGTATGCATACAACCTAGGACGCACAGGTGCCCCAGATGTGGCCAATTACACCCGAAGGAGGCAAATCCAACGTGTACTCCAGTCTGCATCATCTGCGAAGGCCCACATCTGTCGGGGACCCGGGAGTGTAAGCACCGGCACCTACCTAAAGTAACCAGGCCCAAGTCACCACGTGAACCACGATCACAGGAAGGAGTAGACCACTCACTACGCGGTGCAAGCACCAAACGCTCTGAGCCACATGCCGGCCAACGAAAAGGGCAGTCGAAGAGTTCCGACCAACGTACATGGGCGGACAAGCTGAAGACGCCCAATGGGACCAGACCACCGGCAACCAACACTCCGCCTGCCCCGGACCCCCGTGACCAGGAGCTCCGGGCCCTGCGTGTGGAGGTAAGCCGTCTCACGACCATTCTAACACAAAGCCCTACTTCCCCCTCACCTCCTTCGCAACAGCCGTCCCCAGAACAAGTCACCCCAACCACTGCGCAGTCACCCAACAGCCCCGCCACACACCCCTCACCCCCCCTTAAAAAGAAACGCAGTTCAGACTCAGTCGATGATTATCAGGCTGACCTAAGAAACTTGGAAGCCAAATTTGACGCCAAATTGGTAGCGTTGGAGGCGCGCATCGAAGCTAAATTTTCAACGATAGTCGAGCAGCTGTCTACTCGTTTTGAGCAACAGATGGATGCACTATTCACACGCCTAACCCAAACTCTAGAAACTAGGTTTACGCAATTTGAGACCCGCCTTCAGAGGCTCGAAACTACCAGCTCATCACATGAGGGGTCTTCTACCTACATCTCACACACACCTGCTCCTTCTATTTCACTTCCACTACAGCAACAACAACCAATCCTAGCTCCGCCCACGCTCCAATATGGCGGGTCGTGATACTTCTACCCACCTATCACTAATCCAATGGAACTGCCGCGGCTTTCGGGGCAAGCGCGCACCGCTGCAGCTCTCAATACCTGCCCTCCCTGCCATACCCAAACTTCTTTTGTTACAGGACACGCAACACCAAGCCAAACTTCCAAGTTACCATGCAGTACACTCAGACCCCACTGACACTCCCCGAGTGTCCACACTTATTCATCGCACCCTTACCTACCAAGAACACACAATCACCTCCTCCACTCCGTGCGTCCTCATAGAACTCATCCCCACGAAACTTAACACACCTCCGATTTTTATAGCCAATATCTACCACACCCCACGCCAGGCCATGGCCACTATCGATGCGCTATTGCAGAGAATTCACCGCATCGCGGGCCGAAACCCCCTGCTCATAGGCGGCGATTTTAACTCTCAGCATACAGACTGGGGTTATCGGTACACCACAGCACGGGGTCGCAGGCTTTGGACTACCATTCAAGACTTGCGCCTCACTACACATAACAACTTTCTCACACCAACCTGAATCGGCAATAGCGTAACAATGGACACTAGTCCAGACCTCACACTCAGCCGTTCTCTCAAAGATGTCTCATGGTCTCGTACACAACACACACTTGGAAGCGACCATTATATTATCGCCATACAAATACCTCACACACCACACAGACCTCGACTCCTCACCCACAATCTGATTCACTGGGACGCTATCCGATCCGCTCGTCGGGAACTCCCCAATACCCCGATACAAGACATTGATCATTGGGTCTCATCTCTCCTAGATGATATAATCGCATACACACAAAAGATTACCACACCACCCAACACCCCTACATTGGACACTCGCTTAGCCCACCTCTGGGAGGCGCACCACAGCATACTGGAGAGATGGAAACGACAGAAACATAACCGAACGTTAAGACGCCGATTGGCTACGCTACAGACACAAATAACTGCGCACGCCGAGGAGTTGTGTCGTTCCAACTGGGGTCAAGTGTGCAACAGCATAGCTGGCAACCTCTCTACCAAGTACGCATGGCACCTCCTACGGCACCTTATCGACCCTACACACTCACGCACAACGTCACTACATCACATTACACGCCTACTTCACAACTCCACGCTTTCTCCTGACACCCTTCTGGACCAACTACGCACAACACACACGGCACCCGGCACCTCCTCACCTCTCCCGCCCTACACGGGAGCCCCGAATGAAGCCCTGGACAACGACATATCGGAGCAAGAGGTCCGTATGGCCCTCCAGAACATCTGAAAAAGCTCTGCACCGGGGAAAGACGGGATAACTAACTCCATGCTCCGTAATCTGGATGATCAATCGATTGCACAGATTACAGATTACTTTATTAAATGCTGGAAGGAAGGCACCTTGCCGCAATCCTGGCGCCATGCCAAGATTGTATTTATCCCTAAACCTAACAAACCCCTTACCATATCAAACCTCCACGCCATTTCACTCACATCGTGTCTCGGGAAGCTTCTCGAGCACGTTGCTTTAAACAGACTGACTCAACACATGCACAACCACAACCTATACCCGCACAGCATGGTGGGCTTCCGCCCGTGTCTCTCCGCCCAAGATGCCATGCTTCAACTGACGCACGGCATTCTTGATCCTCTCATCCCCGCTCATACTAAAGCCGTCTTGGCCCTGGACTTAACTAAGGCCTTTGATCGAGTAGAACACCGAGCGATCATGGCGGCTTTCTCCCCCCTCAATGTGGGCGTTCGTATGTACGCCTACATACAAGCCTTCCTATCAGGACGCACGGCCGAGGTTCATATGGGCCCCCATGCGTCCCCTCCATATACCCTCAATGGTGTAGGCACTCCGCAAGGTTCGGTCCTTTCCCCTTTTCTCTTCAATGCCACACTCATTCCCTTAGCCCGCGCTCTTCACAATATCCCTCACCTTCACCACACCCTCTATGCAGACGACATCACACTGGGGACCACCCACGGTAGTGATGGCGACATAGAGGAAACCTTACAAACCGCCGCAAACATTACACAACAACACGCACAAAGCATTGGTCTCTCCTGTTCCCCGGAAAAATCTGAGCTGCTTCTCATACGCCCTTCACCACGTACTCTTCCCACTGCCCCCATCACCGTTACTCTGGACGGGCGCCCTATCCCAGAGGTCGACACAATCCGAATCTTGGGCCTTCACATCCAAAATAACGGCCGTAACACTTTCACTATCCGGAAACTCAAGCGGGTGACGGATGCGCTGTCGCACCTCGTCCGCAGAGTTTCTGGAAAACACTATGGCATGAAGGAACACAATTTGTGTCGTCTCATTCATGCCTTCATACTGAGCCGCTTCCTTTATACAATCACGTATCTCCGACTTCGACAAGAAGAAATAGCCACCCTGGATGCCATGCTTCGTAAAGCCTCCAAGGTGGCCTTACACCTCCCCCCTAACACACAGACCACTAAACTTCTTCAGCTTGGGCTCCATAACACCACACACGAACTCACTGAGGCCCACAGACGAGCGCAATACACTCGTTTAGCTCAGACTTTCACCGGACGCTACATACTTAACACCCTCAATATTCACATACCAGCAGCCGACCCCACACTTCTACCAATCCCCCGACCCATACACACACAGATAATAGTTAAACCTCTCCCAAGAAACACCCACGTTACCTACCATTCGGCCCGCCGCAAGGCCCGTGCAAAAGCTCTCCTCAAATACTACGGTTCTGAAGAGGACGCCGTATGGGTGGATGCAGCTTGCACGGGCGACGACGCGGCAGTTGCAGCCGTTGATCGCACACTCCAACCCATTGCAACTCTCCACCTTCCTCCTGCATCCACCCCGGAATCCTCGGAAGAAGCGGCGATCGCGCTTGCCCTCGCACACACTGATGTCTGGTACGTCCTTTCCGACTCGAAAACCGCGATCCTAAATTTCGCGCGAGGACGAGTCTACGAGAGCGCTTTCAGAATTCTCAGCTCGCCCACCAAAAACCCGGCCCGCCATGTGGAGCTGATCTGGGTGCCTGCGCACTCTGGAAATCCCGGCAACGAAGCCGCCAATGACCACGCCCGAGGTCTCATCAACCGGGCGGCGGCGGAATCAGAGTCGGGCTCTTCCAGGGAGCGCATGCATTCGTTCGACGAGATGACCCAGTCATATCGCGCCGAACGCCAGCTATGCCCACCACCCCACCGATCCCTCAGAAATTTTCACCAAATATTATGGCGTCGCCTTCAGACCCGCACCCTTCCCTCCCCCTATTTTCTTTCCCGCATTTACCCGGGAGCGTGCGCCCCGTCCTGTGCTCAATGCACTCACCCCCACGCTACCCTTACCCACATTCTCATGGAATGCCCGGCGGACCCTCCCCCGCGGGGCCCGGAGCCACTGACCACATGGGAGGAATGGGAGACCTTGCTGCGCTCGACGGAACCGGCCAAGCAGGAAATCGCCACTGACCGGGCCGCCCACGTCATGGAACTGCATGAACTCATGAACGCATAGCGCAGTGGGGTCGTGCGGGGACCCTGGGACGTAAGTGCCCAAATCCCTTGGTCTAATAAAGTTTTACCACCACCCCGAGATCTTCGACACCTAGCTTTCATTGCCGAATTCACAACAGACATAGGTTATGTAAAAGACAGCTTTAACAGTGCAGCAGACGCTCTCAGTCGTATTACGATCAATGCCATGACCAGCACTACCGACCTTTCATTGTCTTCACTCGCAGAGGAACACACATTAGACGTTGAGCTTCCACGACTTCGATCATCTATCTCTCTCCAACAGAAACAAGTCCACATTCCTGAGGACGACGTCACTTTTTGGTGTGATTTATCACACAATTGCACTCGTATCTATGTTCCTTCACAACTGCGTCGTGCTATTTTTAACACCCTCCACTCAATCTGCCATCCAGGCGTAAGAGCTACGCAACACCTGGCCACTGAACGCTATGTCTGGCCACGCATACCGCGCTAACATTCGTGACTGGGTTCGCACTTGCACAGCATGTCAGCGTATGAATGTACAACGGCACACCATGCCTCCTTGGTGAAAATTTACTCTCCCCGATGCAAGTTTCAACACCATTCAGTTGGACATTGTCGGGCCTTCACTTCCATGCCGGGAATGTACGTACTTGCTTGCGTGTATTGACAGGTACACTAGGGGGCCTGAAGCAGCTCCAATGCCTGACATTATGACAGAAACAGTGGTGCATACCTTTCTTGCTACCCGGATTAGCCGTTTCAGCGCTCCATCAACGGTGACTACTGACCGAGGCAGACAGTTTGAGTCAGCGCTTTTCGCCTCTGTCACATCTCTACTAGGTTGTGCGCGCATTCGCACAACTGCGTATCATCCAGCATCAAATGACATTGTAGAGATACTCCATCGTCATCTAAAAGCGGCGCTCGCCTCACAGCCTCACGCTGAAGATTGGGTATCACACCTCCCCATTGCGCTTCTTGGACTTCGTTCAGCACTTAGGCCAGAACTTGCCTGCTCTGTAGCCGAGATGGTTTATGGCTGCACACTCCGCTTGCCTGGTGACATCGTCAGCCCCGTTACTACGCAGAGTGTTCCGGATCCATCTTTTTTCCTCCAGCGTCTGCGGATCTTCATGCAATTTTTGCACCCATCACCTTCTTCAGCGCACACTAAGAACGATGTTTTTTCTGCCGGCAAAATTACAGACATCTTCACACGTTTTTGTTCGTGTTGATGCGTCCCGCCGTGCTCTTTAGCCTCGCTATGACGATCCTTTCCCAGTCACCAAACGTTCTGAACATCATTTTACAATTCTGCGTAATTGGCACAAAGACACAGTCAGCATTGAAAGCATCAAGCCAGCACCCATTCTGACAAACTCCGCCTGGTCATTTTTTTTTCAAGTTCCCACGGCAACTTGTCTGCATGGGGGCCCGGGCCCATCTGTGGCGTACTTTTCTTCTCCTTCTGGCATAACAAGCTTTGGACATGAACTAGCAGTGAGTATTCTCCAGAAAAGAAGGAAGAGGTTTTGTGTGTTCTAGGATTGTTTAGTGAAACAGTTGTTCTGAGATACAACTGGTGTGATGACATTAGAGTGTCATATGTTATACGTCGACCCCTGAGAGATAAAAAGCGTTTTATGGTGCCCCGGTTTTCTAGAAGATAGAGAGAAGCGTGTAGAAGTGTGTATTGTCACAGCCAAAGGCCGGGCAAGAAGACATAGGACGACGAAGTGATGAGCGTGGACAGCACCCACGGTTCCTCCGAAGAAGACGACGACGAAGCGGCTGCTCTTTTGTTCTTGCTCAGTTGCTCAACTGCCTCCACGCGTTGCCTCCGGTTCGCCGTTCGCTTGCTCTCGGGGTGTGGCCAAGAATTAGGTAGCTGTTGTTGGTTAATTGATTTATCATCGTTTCTTATACTGCAATCGTTGTTTGATAAATGTTTTTGTGCAGTTCAGAGCAGACAAGATGCCCTTTTCTTCGCCAGAGCCAGTGACGTTTTTTTGGTCTGGTTCTACGAATTCGAAGGAGGTGCCAGAGGATATTTTCTTGCCCAATGGAATATCATCTGTTCCAGCGGCTCTAGTCCCGACCAATGACGGCATCATTCGGATAAAAAACTGAAAATTATTCAGGCGGAATTACGGTCAGTGACTGCCCATTTCCAGTCCACAACGAAGGTCTGCCAGTTCGGCAGAGGAGGCATACTGTGCTTTTCGCCAGACCAGTCCTGTGTCCTAGATCTACTGAAGTGCTCGAAGTTAGCATCCCAGCCGGTGAGCGCGTTCATACCTTCACATTTAGCATGTACCCGAAGCCTAGTGCGTGGCGTCGACGCCAACATGCCGCCCTCCGAAGTACTATAGCTGTTTACGTCAGCAGGTGCTCTTTCGGTCTGTGGGTGTGGATGGGTGGTTGATAAGAAAAAATATGAACTGAGTCTGTAATTGTGACTTTTGCGGAATAAGTCCGACCATCAGAAATTAAGGCTTGGACTTTAATTTACAGAGTAGAACCGCTCTCTCCTCGTCCGCTCCAATGCATAAAGTGTTGGCGTTATGGCCACACAATGAAAGGTTGTATGTCAGCGGTCAGGTATAAGGTATGCGGGGAAGGTCACAATTGTAGTGACTGGCAGAGTAATGAAGAAAAGTGTTGCCTATGTAACGAAGCTCATGCTTCCAATAGCTCTTGTTGTTCGGCAAAGGTACGTGAACCGCAAATTATTGAGATAGTAGAACGAAGACGGTGTTCACGGAAGGAAGCAGCACTTGAAATACAAGCACGAATACAAGGCTACGCCGGTGTTACAGCTAGTAATATGCCAACAATGGAAGCTCTCTCTGTCAATATTGCCGAAGCAATTGAGAAGGCATTGGAAAAGGCAATGAAGTGCATCGCTGGAAATCTTTGTGAGTCTTTGGCCCACATTCCATCGAACCAGATCGCTCAAGTGTTTGGTACAGCGAAAAAAAATCTCAGTTCACCACCTCAAATTAGTGTCTCCTCGGAGTTTTCAAAAGAGTATAGCTCTGATACGCCACAGCAGGCTGCGGAAGCCCTTCACACTCGTGACTCCCCTGAGATTTTAAAGGATTAGGGCTATAATACGCCACAGCAGCCTACAGAAGCTGCAGATGCAGTAGAGGAGGGTAGCGTGTCTCAATGCGAGCTTACCAGGAAAGTGGAGGACTCAGATGAAATAGAGACGGATCCCCGATCGCTAAAGTGCTCGAGATCCCCTTTGTACAAAAAAGCCATCGTACCTGTCAATTCAATAACCAAAAAGTAGCAGAAGAACACCCTGTCTAAAGCTGATTTTCTTAGAAAAAATGTTATAAGCAAGGCCGTCACTGAGGCTACGATAATTGGGTCACTTAAAATACTTCATTAGAATTTCCAATCGATTCACTCTGCAGTAACTGATCTAATATATTTGGCACCAAATTTTCTCCAGATATTATGCATTACAAGAAACTTGGCTTTCAATGCATCAGTCTTTTCAATTAAATAGATTCTGATCTTTCCGTCTAGACCGTCTATCGAAAAGTGGAGGTTTGGCATTTTGTAATAATAATAGAATAAGTCTCAAGGCAAAAGTTGTGAATAAGGTCATGTCACCTGACAGTGAAATTATCGCCTTACAAATAACCTTACCAGGCTGCATGCCTTTTTTGGTGGTAAGTGCATACTTTGCTGATGGTGTAATAGATACTTGATGTTTAGACGCTGCAGTGACATCTCGTTATCAAAATAAAATTCTGATCGGCGATTTAAATTCTCTTCATACGTACTAGGGTTTCCGAACTGATCGATGCGGTAAGATATTGTGGGAGTGGACAGCGGATAACAACTTGTGTTGGCTGAATTCAAGAACACCTACTTACATTAGGGATAGGTCTCACTCAGCCTTAGATTTAAGTTTTGTGAGTTCATTACTCACTAGTCTGTCGTGAAGAGTATGTGATTGCGCAACTAACAGCGATCATTTGTCTATATTATTCGAGATTGCTTGCCAAGTAATAATGTCAGGCTCTCAGACTCGAGTGCTTATTAATTACACCAAATTTAAGAAAGACTTAGAATATGCTTTGACAACTCGTTCTGAAGAGCAAGAAGATACGAAAGCCAGGAGACTAAGTGCACTGATCAAAAGAAGATATAAAAAGGCAGAGTTTTTTATGGAATCTGCAAAGAGCACAACCCATAGTCCGTGGTGGAACTCAGGCTGTGCTCGGAATTTCCGACGAAGACAGGCAGCTTGGAAAAACAACTTGTATAACCAGTGCCCCCAAAACTGGTCTGATAGGTATTACGCTGCAAATTTTAAACGCACAGTCTCTTTAGCTAAGGAACAATATGGTGGAAAACATTGTGATCACCTTTAAAATCCTAGTAACAAAAAGGCACTGTTTAGGTTCGTGAGATCACGTAACGTGTTGCCATCTCCATATAATATAGGATTTGAGATTATGTCCTCGGAAGAAACAAAAAAAATCGTTGGAAAATATAGCTAAAGGCCTGCAGTGTAGATTTACATCAACTAAGCCTTACGATCTACAAAAATGAGTGTTAACGATGGAAGTTACTGAAGTTACAGAGGAAGGGTTAGCGCAAGTGATACAAGATTTGCCCTCGTCAGCTCCTGGTCTGGATGGAATCACAGCTGCTATGATAAAATTATTATTCAAATTATTACCATGTGACCTACTAAACACTGTAAATTATTCGTTAAAATATGCCTGAATTTCGTATGAGTGGAAATTAGCTAAAATAGTGCCGATACAACAAATACAAGGATTGTGATATGTCATAAAAAAACATTCGACCCATTCCTCTTACATTTATTATGTGAAAGGTCATTGAGAAAAGGCTCCAGAAACGCATTAAAATATGGATGGAGAAAAATTTGAAATTAAACCCAAATCAAATTGGCTTCAGAACAGATTGAGAAAGCCGCATTCGGCTTGCTTGCAAAAGAAGACAACATGCGGCACTAGTGACATTGTTTATAGCTAAGGCATATGATAGTGTAGAACATTCAGTTTTATTGGACATATTAGAGAGCCACAATCTCCCAAAATATATAAAGGCGTGGGGGAGAGAATGTTTGAGAGGAAGAGTGTTTTATGGTTTCTAGTATGGTTCCGCATCGTCAAAAGGCAAACAAACTCGCGATGTCCCTCAAGGCACTGTATTATCGCCAGTTCTATTTAACATATTAATGAGCACAATCCCGCATTGCCAGGACGTGAAGGTGCTTGTATATGCTGATGATATTGCATTTTTCACGGCACATAGTGACATATATTCTTTATATCATAATCTACAGAGATATGTGATTTTGCTGGAGAGATGACTAGATGCAGTCTGCGTGACCTTAAATGTAAATAAGAGTGCAGTATTGATATTTTCGTTATCAGACCCCATCTCGATTTCAATATGTTTTAAACAAGAGCCCATTCCGCAGGTGGAATCCCTTAAATATTTGGAAGTAATTTATAATGCCAACCTAAACTGGACTCCCCACATAGAAAGCATGGCATCTAAAGCACAACGCGCCTTAGGAATTCTTCGTAGTCTGAGCTGACGTCAATATGGTCTACGCAGAAACACCATGGGGATGATATGGACCAATGGTGATGATATGGAACTTACATGCGACCAATGCTAGAATTTGGGTGCGTATTGTTCTCAGGTGGCCCTGCTTACAAAATAAAGCCTCTGGTTATGCTTGAACGAGAAGCCTTGAGATTCTGTCTAGGGCTTCCTAGGTTTGTAACAAACAATGTTTTGTATCAAGAAGCATGATTACCTACATTGCCTTGTCGTTTTCGTATCCTAATGGTTCAGACGTTTCTGAAATTTTATAACTGTGCGCCAAGACGATCTGAATATGCTTTATAAGTGACCCAGACACCTTTTTTTCTTGCCCATTGGCCACGGTTTTGAACACCTCAGATCGATTTTGTCCTGAAACAACAAGATAAGATAAATGAAAAAATTCGAGATGTGATTGTGGCACAGGGTACAAATAGAAATCTTAAAATATAATTCGATGAGATTTTCCCCTCTAAGCCCAAATTACAATCTTATAGGGTCTTGAATAGCCGAATGCAGGATTATCTTGCACATGCAGAAACGAATAATATTATAGCTACAGATGCTTCAGTAATGGATGAAAAGACAGGGGCAGGTATATACTCCCATTCGCTTGACCAGTCTATTTCGCCAAGATTACCAGCTTTCACCCCAGTTTTTGAAGCTGAACTGTTGGCAATAGCTCTAGCGCTGCAAAAGCTACCTTTGAATGCCTATAACGCGATCATAATCACGGATTCTCTGTCAGTATGTACGTCAATTACGGCGTCAATGAATTTGATGGCCTTAAAGGCGCTCCTTATGCTGGTCTCTGCTCAGCTGCAGCTACTGAAATTAGTATGGGTACCTGGTCGTTGCGGATTAGAAGTAAATGAAATCGCCGACTCTCTAGCACGAGCAGCATTGGAAGGGCCAGTACTATATGTTTTTCTTGAAGTGGCCACTATAACTGCGACAAGATACAGAAAACTTTCGCTTCGTAAGCAATAATGCCAACACCAGAATTTACTCACTTAAGATTTCTGTGGAAAATTCATTGGTGTCCTACAAGACATTCTCAAGCCATAATAACCAGATATCGATGTCGTGTCCCCCGATAAATCTCTATTCACATAGGGCTGGTCTGGCAATATCACCATTATGCAACTTTTGTTCAGAATCAGAAACAATAGAGCACTATTTTTTATCATGTCGCCGATAGAAATCGCTCAGAAAAAGACTTTTAGTCATCCCATTCGCTTGCCTGGTGCTGAACTTCACATTAGAATATATACTTTCCTTTGTTGCTTCCAATCTGGGCTTCAGCCACGAGAACGTTTTCTATGCAGGTTGCAAGTACCTTAATGAAAGTAAAAGAATTGAGCTTTTAATTGCATGATTATCATTTCTGTAAAAATATTCCAACATAAACAGGAGTTATGTTTAACCTCGCTAATTCCTATTCAAGGTAATGAATGATTGTCTGATCTGAACGAGTGACAAACAACTATGACACTCCTTTCATTCTGCCTAGGGTGCCTTTTTTCTGTTCTTTTTTCGCTGGTGGGTTGTTTTGATATTGAATATAAAAAATCTCAGTGAATTAAGCCATCGATTCTTGCCCAATCCCCCTAAGTGGGTAGGAGCCACGGCTGTGTAATCATCATCATCATCATCATCATCATCATCATTTGTTCCGTTGAAACAGACCTCGTTTTTCCTGGTCGCACCGTCGTCCTGTATCCTGTTATTTTCACCTCGCGACATTGATGGAGGTGCTGGATCTCTCCAACTAATGCTTGGGACACCTCCGCGCCCTGGCACTTCGAGTCCGCCACCGCAACCCGTTCCTTCAGTGGATACTCCCGTTCAGCGCTACATTCGCCGACAGCGAGGCCTTAGTCCCAAGGCCATCCCGCTCGAACTTATCCAGCAACACACCGTGCTTGGAGAAATGGCTATAGGAGGACCTTCACTGCTTACTGTTGATCAGCCCCTAATTCCCGAGACCTTCCACGGTGAGGTTTATGAAGACGTTGAGGACTGGTTAGCCCCGTATGAGCGAATCACCAAGGCCAACCACTGACCCACTGAACAAAAGCTATCGCGTGTCTTCTTTGCTTTCGCAGATAGCGCTCGTAGGTTGCACGAGAACCACGAGTCAACGCTGTCTTCGTGGGATGAGTTTTGGCAGCAAATTTTCGGGACATTCACAAACACCGACCGCCGTGATTCTGCTCTGCAGCTCATCGAAGCACGCATACAGAAACCAAGCAAGAGCGTCACCATGTTTGCGGAAGACATGGCCCGCCTATTTCAGCGGGCTGACCCCGAGATTCCTGAAGGTAAAAAACACCGACATTTGATGCTGTTTGTCGGTCTCCTACACAACCCGCCAACAGGCGTAGCGGAATTTGTCAAAGAGGCTACGATAATCGAGCGAGCACAGCAGCAATGGTGCCGATACCATGACCAACCTAACAACACATCCACCAGCCTCTCTGATTTGACTGCTGGCAGTGAGTTTTCTCTGCGTGAGCTCATTCGTGAGGTCATTCGGGAGGAGATCCGAAATCTCTTTGTGACTCCAGAAGAATATACCATGGCTTGCGTTGCAGAAGTCGTGCGGCAAGAACTCCGCCAGGCATTTTCGTTCCCCGAATCGCTCTCAGACCAGCGGTCTGTAAGCTACGCATCAGCCGTCCGTCCACCCACTCTAGTGACGTACAACTTCTCACCATTGGCTTATCGCGACATCATCCAAGGGCCTTACAAGGAGCAGTGGGCACCAGCTTCCAATCCGCCGCAGCCGTATCCACAGTCTAACGTGCCTATGCAAACGTCGCTGATGTAAACTCCACCGACATCTGCATATTGGTCGCAAAGGATGCCCACCAGTCGATCATTCATCCGTAAGACGGACTTGTGGCGCACCGTCGACCTTCGACCCCTTTGCTTGCATTGCCGGCCATATTTTCTGCAATTGCCCGTACCGTGACATTAGACATAAGAACTTTCTACAAACTTTCCCTCGTGCTTGTTTCGATAACCGCCGTGACAGCAGTGCATGCCCGCAAGCACAGCAACCCGATGTGCCGTATCGTCAACCCCGCTCTCCTTCACCAGCACCTAACTCGCCACAGCAGCGCAGTTACGCCGAGGCGGTCCGGGGCAGATCTCCTAGCCCTCTTCGAGAAAACAAACAGCAGCGACCTTTTGGGGGAAGGGGTCAGTACGTCGAGATGCTATCACACCCCCAACATCTTCTCTTCGACGCGATACAACGAATGATACTACAGATCGTACGACGGACAATACCAAGGACGATATGACGTGAGCGACATCAACGGAAATCGTAAGCGCCAATCTGGACATTTGTATAGACGGACGCCCAGTAATAGCGCTGGTAGATAAGATACTGGTGCGGACTTCTCTATTATCAGCCGTAAACTTGACGACTGCCTAAAGAAAGTCAGAACAATATGGACGGGCCCGAAGATAAGAACCGCAGGGGGTCAATTGGTGACACCGACGGGTAAATGTACCTCTCAAATTAATATCGGCACTTCAGATTTCGTCGCTACTTTTGTAATTTTACCGGAGTGCTGCAAAGACCTGATTTTGGGCATGGACTTACTGCGTGAATACGGCGGCGTTATTAACATTCCTGAGAGATCGGTTACGTTTTGGATGACCCCAGAACAAATTTCGGATGGGTCCTGTACAGACCAGCGACGTAAACCTTTGCGCGTCTTCGACGACGACGTGACCATTCCACCGCGGTCGAGTGCACTCATGGCTGTGACATGTGACACGCTGAGCAATTCTGAAAACATCGCCGAGCAAATTCCAACACTGCTATTCAGCCATGGTTTATATACTGCAAGAGGCATCGTGAGCATAAAATGTGGACACACGCGCGTCCTTGTTACGAACTGCAGTTCTGAACGCCGACATCTAACGAGGGGCATGACAGTCGCATACATGGAAGAGCTCGCTGAGACGACAGACTGCCTAACTCTTGAAAAAGATATTTCAACTGATCTGCCCCCCTGCACCTCTATCTGTTGATATTGTCCCAAGTTTGCTGCCGGCGCCGAAGCAAATTATCACGCAGCTTATTAACAAGTTTGAAGATTGCTTCTCTTTGACGTCCAGGGTCCGTCAAACACCACTCACGAAACATCGAATTATAACTGATGACATCAGACCTATCAGGCAAAACCGGTACCGGGTAGCTCCGCGAGAACGTGAATCCATCGAAAACCAGGTGCGACAGATGTTTGAAGACGACGGTATTCAGCCGCCGAAAAGTCCTTTGGCTTCGCCGGTTGTATTGGTGAAGATAAAAGACAGCACCTTGCGTTTCTGCGTGGATTACCACAAGGTGAATCAGACGAAAAAAAAAAGATGTCTACCCACTTCCACGTATCGACAATTCACTCGATTAACTACGGCATGCGCGTTATTTCTCGTCGATGGATCTAAGGAGTGGGTATTGGCAATTGGAAGTCGATATCGGGAGAAAACAGCTTTAGTGACACCTGATGGCCTTTTTGAATTTAAGGTACTTCCATTTGGCTTGTGCTCAGCACCGGACGTTTCAGCGGCTAACGAACACCGTACTATCAGGCCTCAGGTGGCAGACGTGCTTAGTGTATTTAGATGACGTCATCGTATTTTCTGCCACACTCGACGAACACATGAGGCGACTGCACTTGGTATTTCAAGCTATCCATTCCGCCGGACTGACACTTTAGCCGGAAAAATGCCACTTCGGCTTCGAAAAGCTTTTGTTCCTGAGACATCTTGTCAGTAGTGAAGGTATGCGGCCTGACCCTGAAAAAAAAAAACTGCCGTTACGAATTTTCCAGTGCCAACTGACAAAATGGCGGTCAGATGGTCTTAAGGACTGTGTGCGTACTACCGACGATTCATTGAGAACTTCTCGCGCAATGCCTCGCCGTTAACCCGCCTTACCACAGAAGACGTCGCATTCGTATGGAATGAAGAACAGCAAAAATCATTCGACAAGCTGCGGCAACGCCTTCAGAAGCCACGAGTCCTCGCACACTTTGATGATGACGCCCCGACAACAGTGCACACCGGCGCTAGCAATGTCAGCTTAGGAGCGGTACTTGTGCAGCGGCAGGATGGCACCGAACAAGTAATTAATTACGCGAGCAGAACTTTCACGTGCGGAAGGTAATTATTCCACGAGAGAATAAGTGTCTTGCGGTGGTGTGGGTGGTTATAAAATTCCGCCCATATCTGTATGGTCATCCTTTGGATGTTGTCAGCGACCATGACTCCCTCTGCTGGCTGACGAATTTAAAAGACCCTTTAGGACGGTTGGCGCGCTGGAGCCTAAAGCTTCGAGAATTTGACATGACGGTGGTCTACAGATCGGGGAAGCGACATCCAGACGCTGATTGCCTTTCTCGTGCGCCATACGAACCTGCGACGGCAGAAGATGACGATACTGCCTTTGTCGGAGTTGTAAACACGGCAACTGTCGCAAAGCTACAACGAGACGACCCCGAACTAGAACCCATAATACGTTTTGTAGAGGGTCGCATTTCAGCTGTACCTAGACTGTTTGGGAGAGAGCTTTCGTCATTTTGCTTGCGCAACGACGTCCTGTATAAGATGAACTTCTCGCCACACGGAAATGACTTCCTACTCGTGGTCTCGACACCTCTAAGGAGCGAAGTATTACAGGCATGCCACGATGAACCAACATCCGGCCACTTGTGTTACACGCGTACGTTGTGCAGAGTGAGGCGAAATACTACTGGCCAAGACTGACGGCGAGTGGCATCCAACATATTTCGTGATTATTCTAGCTCAGCAAGCAAGCAATAAAGAATAAATCATTGCTACGACGCGCAGTACCTGTTCGACTTCAGAATAAACGTAGTAGAAATTACCAGCGACAAAATATAAAGCACCAGCGAACCGTCAAAGTGAGGCCGACTGAACGATGGCATGGGCTGGCTGCGTGGACAACCCCCAAACGACCGTTATGACGGATGCCGCATGGCGATGCCACCGTCTGTGAAAGCTGCGAACAAAGCATCGGGACGATGCTTTCTTGATTGAGAGGCTAATGTCACGGCTAAAGGCCGGGCAAGAAGACAGGACGGCGAAGTGATGAGCATGGACAGCACCCACGGTTTCTCCGAGGAACACGACGTCGAAGTGGCTGCTCTTTTGTTCTGTTATTATAGACCTCGTTTTTCCTGGTCTCTCCGTCGTCCTGTATCCTGTTATTTTCACCTCGTGACAATATAATCCAAAAAAATTTCCCTGAGCTACCCAAAGATTTCTTTTTTCAGCTAGTTCAAGAAATGGAATTCAATAAAGTACTCTCTGAGCTGTAAAATCATATCGCTATAGTCTACTCGTATGCTACGTATACTCTGGGTTCGTCCGTTGGTCAGCAAATTTCTGTTTGACGTTGCATAAGCTGTTGCAAGACTCGGGGAAAGGGGGGGGGGTTAGTTCAGCCACACTCCCACCAGATTTGGCGGAAAATTTCGCCCTTGTAGCTGTGACCTCCGTGAAGGCTTGGTGTCCTCCACGATGCATTTTAAGAGTGCGTGAGTGACGTTGGCCGTTTTAATTATTGGATTGAACGTAAAACACGCGTTGCAGAAGTCTGGATGCGTTCTTTTGCTGTGTGCGCTGATTCGCAATTACGAGATCGCGTCTCAGTATTAGAGACGACGCATATGGGAAATATTTTGGCATTTTATTCCAATTTACCCTATTTATTTTTAACTGCGCTCTTGAGCTGAAAGAAAATAAAGAATAATTAATTGGAATTTTGGTCGTTTCTGCTTATTGTGGTTGGGGCCCTACAGGTGACAGCGGCTTGTCAGGCGGGGTCCCATTTACTTTACAGGTACGCGCGAGTCGCGCTTAATTTGCTCCATCTGCGGTCATAAATCAGCCTTGCAGGCGTATATAGCTGTAGCATATTGTAGCATATTTGAACCCCCAATTAGTCAGCCTTGGGACGTTTATTCTTCATGTGCACACGAGTCCGAGCGATATGTCTTGTGCTGACACAGCTAGGGGAAGCGTAGCGTCCCCGTCACCGCAGCATGATCACCTGTGCAAAAAAAAAAAAAAGAAGAGGGAAGCGCACCACCTGCTGAGTTTCCCCGGAAAACGCGTGGTTATGCACAGTCCACTTGGTATGGACAGCTACGTAAACACTCCGTGCTTCGGCGACACGAATCCGAAGTACATTGAAACGGGGCTCACAAATTCACTTCCCCGTGTACTCACTCATACTCGTCGTCTCTAATACTGAGTAGCATACTTCTCCTCACACATCTCCACAATACTAATAACACACGGTTTTTTGAAAATGGTAACCTTCTGCTTCCAAAATTAAGCACTAACTATGGCAAAATGACAGCCTTGTTTTCTGCAATTTCTTTCTGGAACTCTCTACCATCAATTATTAAATCAAGCCCCTCATTACATTGTTTCCGGCGGCATCTAAAACAGTTCTTACTAACAACATGCGACACATGAATATATATGTATATGTATGTATATATGTGTTTAAATACGGTTATAAGCATTTATGTGTTCGTGTATAGGTTCTTAAGTGACACTGTATTAGTTAGTGATATGTATGTGTTATGTTATAGTCATTTATTCAAATTAGTTATCTCCTGTTTTATCACTTACATGTAAATATCTTGAACTACCATAAGTTTTAATACTAATTTTCATTACGTTCAATTTGCTTTATTCGCTTGCTGTTTTTTCCTTAGTTGCCAATCTTTGTTCTATATTTTTATACATGAATTCACAGGAGGTCCCCTGACAGTTTTTACTTTGGGACCTCCTTTTGTATTATATCAACTTTTTACTTGCACTTTATTGTACTGAGTAAAAGTGGCTAAAAAGTGGCTAAGCAATCTCTCAATCGCACAGCTGCGCACACAGTCGTTGATTGCATCACTCTGAGACACAATCTCCTGATTGCACAGCAGCGCATACAGCAACAGAGCGGGCCCCGACTTCTGCAACGGGAGTTTTACGTTCATTCCGTTAATTGAAACAGCCAACTTCACTCACTCCAAAATGCACCACGAACGACACTAAACCCTCACGGAAAAGTCACAACTACAGGGGCAAATTTCTCCACCAAATTTGGCTGCAGTCTGGCAACAACCCCTCTCCATTGTCTGGCAACTGAGATACGCAACGCCAAACAAAACCTTGCATTTTGTTCGTTTTTATTTAGTGCCTGTAATAAACAATAGTGTAAATCATTAGTCTGTTCATTGGCAAAGAAAACAAACAAGGATAGTTTTTGTGACGTTGTAACCACATTGCAGTATAACCGGCTCTGCCGGGCCTAGTCGCACAAGTCCCCGGGAATTAGACAGGCCCGTTTTTTGTACTTTGTGTTTTTTGTGGATGTGTACAATAAATTATTATTATTATTAGTTTCACGGATCACGGATCAAAGCCAACGGGGAGTAGACACTCACCGTAAGAGGGGAGTCTAGAATGACGTCTACCTGTCATGAATAAAGGAGCATGAGGCAAGTGCAAAAGGTCTGCGAGTGGCGATAGCGTGCGGAGCCGCTGTGAAGTACTCGATGGTGAACCCTTCACCCCGCCGCGGTGGTCTTGTGGCTAAGGTACTCGGCTGCTGACCCGCAGGTTGCGGGATTGAATCCCGGCTGCTGCGGCTGCATTTCGATGGAGGCGGAAATGCTGTAGACCCGTGCGCTTAGATATGGGTGCATCTAAAGAACCGCAGGCGGTCAAAATTTTCGGAGCCCTCCACGACGGCGTCTCTCATAATCATATTGTGGTTTTGGGATGTTAAACCCCACATATGAATCATTGTGGAATACCCTTCTACGGTCGTGCCCGCGATTGCTAAAAAAAAAAAAAGGCTCGTGGCGCGCACCGAGGTGGAAAACCACAGAAGATGAGGTGAAATTGTCCTGTATAGCGCCGAACAAAGAAGGTTGAAGGAGACAGCGTCACTTTCCCAATGAAGGCTCAGGTAACCCGGATCCAAAAGTAGTGGCGCGACGGTCGATCTTGGTTGCCATCGACCTTGGTAGACACCGAGAGATGCAGCCCGAACCTGCAGCACCTTGTCAAAAGCAGTTACCGGGACACGTACCGCTCTTCACCTTCTTAACAGGACGACTGCTACCCACTTGGCCATGCAACATCAACGATTAGGCCTAACGTGCCAAGGCCCATGATGACCGGGTCACAAACGAAGAAGAGAAGTGTATCGGCAGGCGGACTTGGGCCGAAGACGACCTCAGTGAGTTTCGAAGACTTCAACGACGGAACACTTTGTCATAATTTTAAAGTGTCATAACAAACTGTAAGACGTTGGACTATTGTGTAACCACATAAAAGTAGCTACAGAGAGGCCATCTTGGCTATAGTCTGGTCTGGGCAAAGGTACTGAACTTAACTAGAATCGGTGTTCTTGCTCCGTTAGTTTGGAAAATTTTTTGTGAGAAAAACACTCAGCGAGCGTTTACTGTGCTGATTGAATTATCATTTGAGCAATAATTTTGCAAGTTAAGTAATATATAAGGCACAAAACTGCAAGAAATACTCACTCTTGTTGCTGTTCCCATCAGTGGCATCACTATCGCGTACAGTGTCATCACTGTACCACTGACCAGAGCTGAAAAATTTGATTTACATAAAGTTTTCAGGTGAGTAAAGAGGCATCTTGACATGCAAATCACGGCATAAAGAAAATACTGATGACTTATTTGTATCACCAAGAAACATCCCTTCCACAAGAAGTAATGTAAATCATTCTAAGATGCAGCATGATGTCATTTTAGGGGCGAAGCTCCTTAGGGTCGATCCTGGTCCCTGCGATGTCCGTTGTCTAGGCTTTCACGCACTTGGAGCACCAGCCACGAGCACGCCGATTGTAGGAGAACGACGATCATGGGTGTGCTTGCGCCATGTTGCTTCTTTCGCTGCTGTGCCCCAAGATGTATAAATCTTGCTCGCTCCCGGCTCTGTTCCTCTCATGATCAGACGCTTCGTTGTAAGAGAAAAAAAAAGAAAAAAAATAAAGAAAAGAAGAAAGAAAAAGGGAAGAAAGAAAGAAAGAAAGAGAGAAAGAAAGAATGTATGGGGGTAATGATCCCCCAGAGCTCCGCTCATTAGCGTTCACTTCGTGGATATGCTGTGATTTTTTTTACAAAACAACAACCTCATGTTGGCTCAAGTTGTCCATGCAATGCAGTCATTTTCGTACCAAATAATCACTTATACAATGTTTTCCTGGTGTTGCACGTCTAATGTAATAATAATATTCAAAAACATTTTATGGTGGTAGTTCTTAGTGCGAAAATGCAATATAATGAAAAAGTGCAGCAAACACGTCCAAATGTCAAGTTGTGCTCTCGTATATTTCAAGTAATATTTGTTAGATGTGTGCTTTTTACGGGTGCCTAAGTTTAGTGGATGCAATTACTTGGCAGCTTGCACGCAATAAGGAAATCTAGAAATTTAATCAAAATGTGCTCCCAAAATATTATCTAGGACAGAAGCATGCTAGGTCGTGAAATTGAGTTTATCACAATATTGCTTTCTAGCTTCATTACCATGGCTCTTTATTTATATTTCATAAATACTTGTGCAATTGCTTTTTCAAAGAACCAATGTATTATTTATTATTACTACAGTGTAACTTTGACTCGCTGTTTATAACGTGCTCGTGACTAACATAATTCTTACTTTGACTTTTGTGGTATGCCCTTCGATATCTTGACGGTGCAAAAAGTGTGAATAAGCTGGGCACACTTCCGTTCGTACATATGGATGCTCTTAAGCGCTTTTACGTTAGTATGCAGATGGTACAGCCTTGTGGCTTGTGAATACAAGCCAAAATTAACAGCAAAAAATAAGGTTGCTCTTTACTTCCGAGTAAACATTGTGAAATGCTTAGAATTCAATATGTTATTTTTATGTTATAATTATTGTGGTGTTCATTTATTATACCTATACAGTGCTATATAAAGCGGTATATAAATGCATGACTTAAAAACAATGATACTCCACCTAGCAGACGCATGATGTTAGTCGCTCGCTGCTCACTTATCTTCAAATATGGTGAGACAATGTCAATGTAGAAAATTGCTGCATGAGAGTTCACAATGGATGAGACAGTGCTGTAACGGGAAAACAAAAACAGTTGAGAGAATAAGTTCCGGAAGACCCAGAAATTCTGTCTGATTGCCTTTTCTTGGAGTTTAGAGGATTTCAGCAAGGCCCCAACTTTAAGCAGTAGCACAATGAAGCTACGTTGACAGAGCTCGTTTAGATGCGCTGCTGCGCCATGAAGCCATTTTCAAGTGCTCTCGATCTGGAATCAAATTTAGACAGCGCACATGTGTACGATGTCGTATAATTGCTTCTACAGAATGAGGGAAAAAGTCACAGCTTTGCCGCAAAGGCGAAGCAATGAACGCGATATCAACAAATTCGAAGGTCACACGCAGAATGGCAAGCAGATCGAAACGTTCCCCGTGTTTCTCACGCACAAATGACGCACGAAACGTACTCACAGGTAGAGATTAACGCGAATAAGCGTCTTAGTTGCTACTTCGCTGTGTCTGAAAAGCACACCATTTTCGCAAGCGGAAGCTGTGCCATGACTGCATTTACCTTTGTGCGCCCGGTAGCTACAACAAATTGTTCCCACGAAACCCAAAGGCTAGACAAGATGTGCGATTCTCTCCACTGCAAGATAAAGGCACGCGATCGAGTGTACACCCTCTTATTCTCTACGTGGGCCAAAGCACGCCTGAGAGATCAGAGCTTCCGCGCGCTCACTACGACACCTTGCTGATAATGCTGAAAACACGATAGTTCTCCCCCCCCCCGAGATGCCCGCCACCAGCTGTAAGTGGTAGATATGATTAGCTTGCCGTTTGAATGTTGAAGGAGGTACCCTTCGGTGGCTCAGTGGTTAACACCTCGCATTCACAACGCGGAAGTCTCACGTTTGATTTCGCGCAGCGGAGTTTTTCTTCTGAGATTTTTCAAAGGCAATAATCTTTGTTGGGGACCTTCCACCCAAAAGTTTTGTCTGCATGTTTGTACATTTGTCTGTTTGTCTACTTTTAACAGCATCGGGTATTGGAAAAGGCCGACCCCATCCGCGGTGCCCACCTATGTTGCTCTAGATTCACCGTTCATAATTGTGCAATTATCAATAAAAAGCAATTAGTGCGCGTGTCTGGGGCACCATAACAACATATATTCCGCATGTGCGCCTTTTACTAGAAAAGGTATACATAAGCAATTTTAAGGACCGTAGCGCTTATCACGCTGCGCTGACCATCCAACGCTTGCACGGAAAGGTGAGTGTTTCCAACGCTTTGCTAAAACGAGACGGTGGTGGCACTTACCTCTCGCCTTGCGTTCTACGCCTTATCACCTCTGAGGCGGGCGCGCACACCCGTCTCAGAGCCACGCGCTTTGTTTTTGAAAAAAAAAAAAACTGCCAGATGGCGCTCATGTCTCACGTGTGACGCGATTTGATGCGTTCGTTCGCCTCCACTGCACCCTTGAGGCACTCTAACGCAGCGCCTCCAGAATACCATTCACCGATTTGCTTGAGCAAAACATCAAATAAATGTTTTGTTCACTTTCTACCAACGCAAAACTATCGTCTTTCGACGACATTTGGAGATTAAATGCAGATACGGGGCCAATTTTTTTCTTTTTTGCGTTTTCATGTATATAGATACGTATACATATGGTGCATGACATCGACGCTGACGTTCACATCGACGTCGACACCAGTGGTGAAATCCAGCCGAGAGTGTCCCTATAATTGCTATCGCGATAAAAATAAGTTTGCTGAACTTGTATCGGCATAGATGGATATAAGTGAACGGTGAACGTCAACTACACGCCATGGCATGAGCAATAATACAAGTTTGCCATACTCGCCCGCTTGATTGATTGATTTGTGGGGTTTAACGTCCCAAAACCACCATATGATTATGAGAGACGCCGTAGTGGAGGGCTCCGGAAATTTTGACCACCTGGGGTTCTTTAACGTGCACCCAAATCTGAGTACACGGGCCTACAACATTTCCGCCTCCATCGGAAATGCAGCCGCCACAGCCGGGATTCGAACCCGCGACCTGCGGGTCAGCAGCCGAGTACCTTAGCCACTAGACCACCGTGGCGGGGCGCCATACTCGCCCGCAATTCTGCTGCCTCACAGAATGGCCCGTGTGGGTGCGCACCACATGTATCGAACGGTTATTATTCAGAGCTTCTACCGATGGAGGAACGTGTGCAATAGAGCCTAATAATTTCATAATGAAATCTGTGCGTGTTAAGCAGGATGAAGGCGACCTTTGTTAGTAGGAGTGACGTTATCACACAAGCACAGGAAAACGTACAAAAGCGTGCTGTGACTAGCCGGAGCAAGTAACGTAATGTAACATAAGTTACAACATAACAGCAAGTAAAGTAGTGCAAGTATAACATAACAGCAAGTTTAATAGTGTAACATAGGTTGTAACGCAAGAAACAGAAGTAACGTAGTGTAACGCAACGTAGTGTAACATAAGTTGTCATGGTCATGTCGGTCTAATACCAGCAGTGCTGGTAGAAATATTTAGTCATTCACTCTTGTCACAATGGATAATAAATATCTGCCCTTATGATTCAGCAAGCTCTGCTTCAACGTTGCAGATAGTACAAGCGAAAACTGCTTGTAACGTCAAGAATAGTGCACCATGAGTTGCAATTGTGCCGTGAACAGTTAAATTTTCACTGCAATAACAATTATACAGAGAATCGTGGTTGGTTTCTACCATTACCATCATGTTCCGTATAGATCAATCAACCAATCACTTTTTATTTGAAGATCTTATCAATACAAGAAAATGCACAACACTGGCTATAGACCCATAGCCACTGGCTGGTAGGGGTATAAATAAATACTCATATAAAGGAACATGTTTAAACAAAGTAGATGTAAAAAAAGCACACTTGAACCTTAACAACAAAATAGAAAAATATGGAGGAAAAGTGCCGGTCAACAACACCGCTCCGCGCATTTAATTAACGCGAGTAAATGCGCGTAAGCGGGTGGGAACGAAGGCGGCTGAGACAGCGGTGAAACGAGCCGGCCATCTCTACTTCACGAAGGCCGCATGCGATAACAGTGCACATACGAGGCCCATCGTCGATTGCTCCTCAATCTGAGAGGAAACGAGGGACTCGTCTTTCGTCGGGCGAAGACTCATGGAGACTTACCGGTGTATAAAGGCGAGGGGGGGGGGGGGCATTGTTTGAGCCGAAACTGCGTACTTTGCTCAAAAGGACACGTTCGTAGGGTCGCCATCAAAATGCCGAAAATTTAAGGCCGAATACCAAAATGTCAACAGTGGAAACGCCTGAATAAAGAAATGCCGCAAAGTCAATATGCCGAAAAGACAGAAAAAATAATAGAATACATAAAGCTGGCAGCGGCTTTGCGTTCGTTTAGATTTTTGTGATTTTACAGTGCTCACTTGTAAATGTGCACCAGGCTCTGCTGCTCTCTTTTTTCTCTTTATTTGTTTTCTGCTATGTTGCTCCTCGTGCTTTTCTCACACAGTTCTGAAGGTCCATTTTTTTTGCATTTTCCTAGAAAAACATTCATTCGTTTCTTCTTTCTTTCCTTTCTTACTTCATTCATTCATACATTCATTCTGCATTCGTATAAACCAACTAGAAGGCACAGAACATCGCACGTAGATCTGTTATCATCATTGTCACCACCACAGATGTTTCAATAGGTCACCATTTGCTGATGCCGTGACTGATGATGATTGGAGCGAAGTTTAGCCCTTTATAATAAACTTTGACTTGACAGCTCTTGATACGCGGTTCACATGGTTGTCCACAAGTTCACAAGTTGTGAACTGCCACGCAGTTCCCAACTTGATACGCAGTTCACATGGCATGATGCCTTGTGTTCTTGCATGGCACTATACCACGCATGTTGCATCTGTCGACGTGTCTCCTTGCGCAACACGACCACTTCATGGTGAACTTCCCTAAGATTACTATATCACTGATTAGAGTATGTGGAAAAATGCCTGACTGCCTCGCCGAACACCTGGGTTTGATTCATACTGTATCCGTCATTATTATCTGATTTCGATGGTGTGAAATAGGTTGCTCAATATAGTTTCCTATAAATACTTTAGAGGGAACTCTGGCGCTAGTATCTATGAGATCTGCAACGCACAATGCTTCATCAAGCAAAGGAATGAGGGGCAGTACCCGGACTTGAGTATTTTTCGCACTTTCGGCTCCGTTCGACATCGCGTGGCTTTGTCACAAAACAAAAAATGAGAAAATGTAAAGGCAGTTGTACTACAGCGTATAGAAATATACTGGCTAGAGGGCTGAGCGCGGGTTAGGAGCTCGCCCCGCAGCTCATGACTGCCGGCGGCGCCCGCATGGTGCGCTGCTGTGCAAGTGGGTGCATTTGCGTTCAATTTTTGCGCTCCGCAAGCGCTGTGAACCTTTCAGGAGACCGAATTGCGCGAGGCCAACTTTTATTTTCTGTACTTTCGAAGTGTTTTTTTACAAAATGCTTTATTGTATAAGAACTACTCGATTGCGTTCACGGTATCAGCACTTTTCAATAACATATGCAGATCATTTTGTGACATACATTTCACCATCCGTTACCGCCCAGAAAGAAAAAAGCATATCCCACATAACTTGGGAGTCAATGCTGTGCAAAGCATGCGGATGGAAGGTGACTCTGTTGTAATTTTTAATTAAAAAACATTATGAAGTGGTGCTAAATATATGCAAGAAATAGGATAGCCAACAGTGGAACCAGAATTGGCATTTCGCGGACATTAGGCTCTTCTTAATTGCAAAGTATTTCGGAGACCTGGCGTGGCTATGCGGTAGGATACTTGATTACCACGCTGAATGCTTGGCTTCTATTCCTCTGCTGGGACATAAACGTTTATCATTTGCATTCGTAGTGTCAACGTTGCCAATGTCCTTTTTGTCAACGTTCACGCGTTAAGAAAGGTGTGGCGAGAAGGGTTTAATGGCGTACTTGACGGGATGGTTACATTATTCATGTCAGGACCAGCGAGTCATATTCATTTAACCATCTTACCCACGCACACTAATTTTGGTTTACTGTAAGTTAAGGGGTGATCGTGAGAGCACCCAGGAGTAGGCGATTAGATAGATAGATAGATAGATAGATAGATAAATAGATAGACGATAGGTGATAGATAGATTGATGGATAGATAGATAGATAGATAGATGATAGACGATAGGTGATAGATAGATAAATAAATAAATAGATAGATAGGTTGATAGATAGATAAATAGATAGATGATAGATAGATAGAGAGATAGACGCTCAAAGTAGCTGCAGTACACAAAGAAATAATTTTAAAGATCATTGACAGTATAACCACCAGTGTTACTTTTGAAAATGTGCTTTTTTTAGGAACAAAAATTATCACAGAATACCCAAAAACGTTTACCTCTTAGCCTGCCTTCCACTAGGATTCGAGTGAGAACAAAGAATTATAACATGCCAATGAACCATCTGACACTCACCACATATGATATTCAATACGTTTTTGCAAAAGTAGTCCGACGTTGAAATAGGGAAAAAAGTGTGTTACTGAAATTCAAAGCGGTATTTTAAAATTTTTAGATAAAGAATAATATTTGAAATTATGCCTAAATGGCGATTCCATTTCTGACACCATTTACCTTAACCAAAAAAGGTGGTTCGATGCAGTCACTCACAAAATGCCTTTCGCACACAACAGCCTTCGGCATCGACCTTCTGTATGCCCACTTGGTCCTACTTTTCCATTAAAGAAACTGTGCTGGATTCGTTGGAACAAGGCACCTTTCCTTGTTCGACTGATAACTGCTTCGACACCGAGCGGCAGAAAACACGTCCTTCATTTGCAAAGCCGTTTAGCTTTTAACATCTCGGGATGTTGCAGCCTACATCTGGCGCCGTCGAACTTCACAGTAAATCAGGTGGCAGCTGTCACACACTGGTTTTAAACGTGGCAAGGCTCCGACAGCAACAGGACGAGAGGAATTTCGCGCGTTCGTGCACCCTCTCGACACGCAGCGCCGCTTGTGGCATCTGAGTGCAGCCATCACATGCGCGGCCACCCACTCTCGTACGGAATGCGCGCGCTCAGCACACTAGCCAGTAATATTTCTAGGCACTATAGTTGTACCTTTGTGGCCTTAACGTTTTAGGCTTACCAATTCAAATCAGGTCGCTAAGTTGAAGACGGCTTGTTATTTTACGCGAAACAAAACGAAAACCCAACAATAAACAAATCCTCAAGTGCCTTGAAAAGGCACAGGCACGACGACCATAGGTAAATCGTTGTACTACCTATCATTTCCATGGTGGCCTAAGATCGTAGCGCCTGAGTGCCCTGTAGGCAGTTTTAGGTTGCTCTACCGAACACTGCGTTTTCTAAATCAGCTGTCCTCTGAGGCATCTAAGGCTATTGCGTTAACCAAAAACACCAAGGCTGCGCGGAAGGTGCAGCACAGTCCCAGCGAAAGCTACAAGAGAGGCCTTTCAGGGTCTATTCTAAACACTACTCATTTGGTAACTGCGGCAAGCACGTTTGCTTGATACCCATTAGGGCACTAATTATAATAATTTCTGGATAATAGACCAGCATTTGCTATGCTATATCCTTTGTCATTCTCCTGAGAAGTGTCGTATCCACTAAGCACTTGCAATGAATTTTGTGCCTATTGTTCATGCAGTGGCTGACGACGATGAGGAATTATGCCTGAAGTGGGTATGTGCCACAGTTAATAGCTGAACAAAAACAAGCTTTTTGTAATCGGTTAAATCATTGGACGCTATTTGCATTGTGTGGCACCTGGTTATTCAATTGCTGTTCTAAAACACTTTATTACTTATAATAACTCCATTTTTCCCCGACATCAAACCTACCTCAAACAAGCTTGCGAACACGTCTGAAGTACCGGCGTGGCGCATCTCAATAAAGAAAACAAAATAAAAAAAAACTGCGTGGCTCAGTGGTGGAATACTGGGATAGCACGCAGCGGACCCGGGTTCGAGCTCCACTGTGTCCTTGGTACTAGGTTTTTTTTTATTTCGTGCGATGGTGGTTACGGACACCGACAGCGATGAACAACTACGGTAGCACGTGACCAGAGTTCTGACCTCATAACAGCTTTCGCTGTAAAACCTGATTCAAGCATCACCTGTTCACGAAGTGAATTAAATGTGCATGCTCCAAGATGAATGCTTGGGCTTACAGTTGAACAAACATACCTTGTGGATGCGCTGACTAGCCCAGCCAGAAAGAAACCTCGAAGAGCTGCAACGTCCGCCAGGCTCTCCCTCATGTAATAAGGCACAACCTTAACGATAAAATGCACCGGCGTTAGAAGGCACGCGCAGTTACTTTGGTCACTGTTTTCACTGTTTGTCAAGATGGTAATATGTCATCTTGAATATAGAGTGCTTCTTGTGGGGTGCAGTAGTGAGTGCTTGCGTGTGTGAATCAGGCTGAGACAAGTTTCGACTAGTCTTCAGGATGACATAGTTCATGCCTTCTGTCAGTAACTACAAAGTAAGCCTGGTTTCTTAGAGATAAATAAATAACACTTTATTACTGTTGTAAGTGTTACAGTATTTGCACAAGTACCTTATGTATTTTTGTATATTTTTGTATTTTTTCTGTATCCTGCAAAATTATTATGTCAGTCTGTCTGCCTCACTGTATTTGGAGCAAAGGCCCTTTGTCAGGCTTTCAGCCTTTTGCCTTCGCTCCATTTTCTGTACTGGCACAGAAAGAAACAAATAAAGAAAGAAAGAAAGAAAGAAAGAAAGAAAGAAAGAAAGAAAGGAAGAAATGACGCTTCAACTTCGCCTTTAAAAGTAGAAGGCGACAGCGTAATCGGGTTCCGTACTCGTTGCCTTAAACCATATGCCGCAAGAAAAGAAATGTTTTCGTACGTCTAACATTGGATATTTTGAACTATTCTAGATTGCCTACTAGATGTGAAGTTAAGTGCCAACCATGCCATACTTCTTTCTTTTTCTAATTGGAAAAGCACCCACTGCTGTTCTGTAAAGTGCCATGCGAACTTGCAAAGCTGCACATTTTGTAATCGATGGGTAGCTTAAAATCAGCTCTCTTCGTCGCAGAGATCTGGCATGATGGCAAATAAATATACATTATGAGCACTTCTGTCCTGATGCACGATGGTTGCTACTCTCGCCAGCGTGTCCGTATCAATAAAAATGAAACGAAGAGCAGCTAGCACATTTATGAAGATGCGCAGACACTTAATGAATGAGGGCACAACACAAGTATATATATATATATATATATATATATATATATATATATATATATATATATATATATATATATATATATATATATATATATATATATGATTCAAAAAAGAAATTGTGTGGGTCCGGTGCAAATATAATTAAGAATGAAGGAGCACACTTACGAAAATTTGATAATTGTTTACTCTACGTTTCGGCCGTGGCACGGCCTTCGTCAGGTCGAAACGTAGAGTAAACAATTATCAAATTTTCGTAAGTGTGCTCCTTCATTCTTATATATATATATATATATATATATATACTGTAGGCGTTCAATAAGCAGATCTACTATCTCTACACATGTTCATCATCAGGAGTGGTCGTCATCTTCATCTGCTGTGGGGACTTGGCTTGTCTGAGTTCTGTGCCTTGGGTGTGCTCGCTTCATCGTGCCTTCTGGGCCTAATAAAGGTTGCCTTCACCGTTACATCACAAGTGGTGGAGTGTGCTCTACGATCTTCCGTCCTCTCCCAACCCGCTTTACTTCCTGGAGCTCCGCTCAGGTCATCGTTTGTGCCAGGTGTCCGGTAACATGCCTCAGGACGAGCCAACCGGCGCTTCTGTGTCTACCTCCACGGCCCGGCTACCGTGCCCTATTCATCGTGGATTATCACCGCGCACCAGCGTGAGCCGCCCACGTTTGCCGGACTTCGAGGTGAAGATGTGGAGGATTGGTTGCACCAGTTCAATCGAGCGAGTTCCACTAACAACTGGGATGATCCTACCAAGCTTCGCCGTGTTTTTTTCTATCTGACAGCCGTAGCAAAAACATGGTTTTTCAATCATGAAACGGACATTACGGACTGAACACGTTTCAAGCAGCAGCTTAACCAAATTTTTGGCACCCCGGTAGTTCGTTCAGCTCTCGCGAAGAAGACACTGGATGCTCGCAAGCAACAATGCGGTGAGTCTTACACATCGTACATAGAAGATGTCCTTGCTCTCTGTCACCGTTTCAGCACGTCCATGTCTGAATCAGAGAGCGTTCGTCATCTATTGAAAGGGATCGGCACGGCCGCGTTCAATGCCTTGGTCATACAAAACCCGACCACAGTCGCTGACATTGTTGCCACGTGCCAACGCCTAGAGGAGCTTGAGTCCCAACGGTTACCGCCGGACAGCGCTGAAAACACCACCCCGACTGATGCCTCATTTCGTGCCATGATCCGGGCGATTATACAGGAAGAGCTACAATCTTTCGGCCTCTCAATGACACCGAGTCCACCTCCCCCGTCCAAAACTGTTTTGCACGACGTTGTCAAAGAGGAGTTGGCGTCCATGACCGGGCCAGCGTATGTAGACTCTCCAATACCTCGACTCCAGCCGACATACGCACAAGTCCTCGTTGGCTCACCACCCGTCGTACAACCGATTCCCGCACAATCGACGCCTGTCCCACTGGCTTCGTTAACTCCGAGTGCGCGTAGCCAGCCCTTTCACCCATCATGGCGGCCGCCTCGTCCAATCTGTTATTACTGCGGCTATCGGGGCCACATTGCACGTGTCTGTCGGAAGCGTCAGCAGGACGAGCGTCGTGGATTCGACACCTACGGACGGGATGATGGGACAAGCTGGTACACTTTCCAACGTCATTCTCATGATCCGCCGCAACGTTGCTCACCGTCCCCAACTACGACATCTGAGCCAACCACTTCATACCGCTCTACTAGACGCTGCTCACCCTCACCCCTCCGCCACTCCACGTCTCCACTGCGACCTGTCTCGCAATTCACCAACCAAAGCCCGGAAAACTAACCTCTGCAGCTTTTGTAGGAAAAGCTGCACCGAACGAAAAGACAGAAATTCCTCCAGTGCGTCCATACAACACGATATCTGTTTTAATAGAAGGTGTGTACGTGGACGCTTCAATAGACACTGGTGCTTGTTTGTCTGTGATTGATCGTTCCTTGTGCTCACGTCTGCGAAAAGTCACCACCCCTTATGATGGACCTACACTGCTCGCTGCTCAAGGGGACGCCATTAGACCTGCCGCTATGTGCACCGCTCGCGTTTTCATAGCTGGTATTCTTCATTTTGTGAAATTTGCTGTGCTGAGTTCGTGTGCCCACCAGCTTATATTAGGCTGGGATTTTCTGTCTACGGCGAACGCTTCCATCTGATGTCGAGAAAATGTTCACACGATGGGAACTGACTATGCCCTGTATGCGGATGACAAGCCCGTTCGCTTGCTCGCTGCTGAAGATACCGAGCTACCACCTCGTCATCAGCGAATAGTTACCATCACTTCTAATGTGATCGACTCTGGTGACGTGTTTGTTCAACCATCTGCACGCTGTCTCGCAAGAGGTATAGCCCTTGCTTCATGTCTAGCGCGGTTCCACAATGGCTCCGGACTTCTCTACGCTACAAACCAGATGTCTGAGAAAATTATCATTCCTAAAGGCACCACAATGGCTTGTGTTACTGAATCCCAACCGGTCTCTGTTGTTCCGTTTATGCCAGCGTGTTCTGACTTTCCTTCTATTGGATGTTCATCAAGCGTTTCTGTTCTTGCTGCGACTATTAGTCCAGAACTGACCTCTTCACAAACAGATGAGTTGCTTGCCTTGCTACAAAAGCACAGGAGATTGTTTGATGCCCATTCCTCTTCTCTGGGACAGACGTCCATTATTAGGCATCGTATCCAGACCGATGGCACTTCCATCGTACGCCGTCGACCATATCGCGTCTCTTCGTCCGAGCGTGAGGACATTGAACAAAATGTAGCCAATATGCTGCAACGGAACATTATACGTCCCTCCGCGAGTCCTTGGTCATCCCCTGTTGTTTTAGTAAGGAAAAAAGATGGCTCCGTGCGATTTTGCGTGGACTACAGAGAACTTAATAAGATTACCCACAAGGATGTTTACCCCATGCCGCGCATAGACGATGCTTTGGATTCACTGCAAGGTGCCGAGTACTTCTCAAGCCTAGACCTCCATTCAGGTTACTGGCAAATACCCATGCACGAGGATGACAAAGAAAAGACAGCGTTTTCAACACCAGATGGGCTGTACGAATTCAACGGCATGCCATTCGGCCTTTGCAATGCTCCAGCAACATTCGAGCGGATGATTGACACAGTTTTACGAGGCTTGCAATGGAAGACTTGCTTGTGCTATTTAGACGATATCGTTATTTTCTCGTCAACTTTCCCTCAGCAATTGCAGCAACTGGACGAAGTTCTTACGTGCCTTGCAAACGCAGGCCTTCAGCTGAACACCAAGAAGTGCCGTTTTGCGAGCAAGACGATTAAAGTGTTAGGCCACATCGTAAGCAAGGACGGTATTCGTACCGATCCAGACAACATTTCTGCTGTCCAACACTTCCCGCGTCCTCAAAAGCCAAAGATTTGCGCAGCTTTCTCGGCCTCGCTTCTTATTTTCGCCGATTCATTCGAGACTTCGCCTCAATAGCTTCACCATTGCACAAGTTGCTCGGATCAGACGTCGCCTTTGTATGCTCTCCTGAATGTGAAGCGGCGTTTGCCCAACTGAAGTGTGCACTAACACCCGAACCAGTCCTCTGCCATTTCGACGAAACCGTGCCTACGCTCCTGCATACAGACGCTAGTGGTCGAGGCATTGGTGGAATTCTCCTACAGCGAGACAAATCTTCACGTGAGAAAGTCGTCGCATACGCGAGCCGTGCACTGACCCCTGCCGAAAAGAATTATACCATCACCGAACAGGAGTGCCTAGCGGTCGTATGGTCGATACAAAAGTTTTGACCTTATCTCTACGGCCGCCACTTTACTGTGGTTATGGAGCATCACGCCTTGTGCTGGCTCTCGACAATCAAGAACTTGTCCTGCCGCCTTGGTCGCTGGATTCTTCGCTTACAAGAATACGACTTCACGATTACATATGAGTCGGGAAACAAACATCAAGACGTCGACGCACTTTCGCGTTGCCCACTCACTTCGGAGCCACTTAACAAACCCGCCACTGCCGCACTCGAGAAGCTTTCGGCCGTCTCTTCCCTACATGTTTCGTCATTAGCTACCGTGGACCCAACTTCTCCAAGCGAGTGTGGTTTGTTCTTATCTCACCAACGTGCTGACCCTTACTGTCGCCGCATCATAGACCGTCTTGACGGGACTTGCCGGCCCCCTAACGCCCGTCTTCGCCGACAGCTGACGCAATTCAAGCTCAACAACTACGTCCTCTGCCGTCATATCTACCACCCTGATGGTCAACGCTGGGTGCCCGTTCTACCTCGCCCTCTTCGGGCTCAAGTCCTCAAGACATATCATGACGACATGTCTGCTGGACACATGGGCTTCCAGAAAACGTATGACCGCAAAAGATGTCACTACAACTGGCCGGGCTTGTCCACCTGTGTCGCGAAATACGTTGCCTCATGCGCCCTTTGTCAGCGTCGCAAGCTACTTACATCAACTCCAAGTGGACAATAACAACCGCTGCCGTGTTTCCTGCAACCATTCGAGGTAGTTGGCGTTGGCCTGTATGGTCCGCTTCCTATGACTGTTACGGGCAATCGTTGGATAGTGACAGCTGTCGACCACTTGACCCGCTACGCAGAAACAGCTCCCGTGCCTTCTGCATCAGCTTCGGATGTGGCTGACTTCATCCTTCGAGCAATAATCCTTCGACACGGAGCTCCTCGTGTCATTTTGAGCGACCATGGAAGAGTATTTCTTTCAGAACTCGTCGAAGAAGTGCTCAAGGCATTCGGCACTACACACAAAACAAGCTCCAGTTAGCATCCTCAGATGAACGGCCTGACAGAGCGCTTTCATCGTACACTGTCAGATATGATAGCGTTGTATATCGAACCCAACCACAGAAACTGGGACACCATTTTGCCATTTGTCACTTTTGCGTATAATACATCTGTACAGCGCACAACCAGTTACTCGCCATTCTACCTCGTTTACGGTCGCTTCCCGTCTTCTTTCCTCAATGTTTCGTTCTTCTCTGCGCCTGTCAAACCATGTTCATCTTCAAGTGAAGAATACGTGTCTCGTCTACTTCATTGCCACCAGCTGGCTCGTGTCAACACTGAGGCCAAGCAACAGGATCGCAAGCTTGAATATGATGCCTCTCATCGTGCCGTGTCCTTCAGCTCGAGATCTGGCGACGAAGTCCTCCTTCTTACACCCATTCGCACACCCGGCCTGTGCGAGAAGTTTCAATTACGTTTTATTGGCCCCTACACTGTCTTGGAGCAAACGTCTCCTGCGAATTATCGCGCGGTATCCATTCTTCTTGCGACGGACCGCCGCTTCAGGGCAGCAGAAATAGTCCACGTATCCCGCATGAAGCCTTTCATACGGCGTTCCTCTTCACTTTAAACTGCGGCCAAGAACTGCGGCCAGGATGACCGCTTTCACGTGGAAGGAAAGTTAGTGTAGTCATTCATTAAGCACATCTACTATCTCTACACATGTTCATCATCATGAGTGGTCGTCATCTTCATCTGCTGTGGGGACTTGGCTTGCCTGAGTTCTGTGCCTTGGGTGTGCTCGCTTCATCGTGCCTTCTGGGCCTAATAAAGGTTGCCTTCACCGTTACATCACAATATATATATATATATATATATATATATATATATATATATATATATATATATATATATATATATATATATATATATATATATATATATATATATATTTGTATAGGAAAGAAGACGCACGTACGAAGTTATTTTATTGACGTTTCGGCCGTGGGTCCGGCCTTCATCAGAATACAGTTTACGGCACGAGTGCTGTTTATATACATGTGCATATCAGTAAGATACAAATGTGAAAACCGGCATGAAAGGCAATATATGGGCATAAATATATATATATATATATATATATATATATATATATATATATATATATATATATATATATATATATGCAAGTCACACAATATGAAGAGCATCTAATGTACGAGTAAAAAGATATTGCTTCCATGCGCGAGCACGTTGTTTACAAATAAAAGATGAAACGCATAAAAGATAAAGCACATAACATGAAGAGTAGTCCGACCGGTAAAAGCAAGAGAAAGAAAAAAACTATAAAATACTAATAAAAATGATAAAGACGTTACAAAGCTGCTACGTAATCAACGGATACAGACAATGTAGTGAGACTTGCTGAGCAACGTTGAAAAAAGATGGACAGGGTGATACAGGTTACGCAGCTAAGTTTTCCTACGTTTTCATTCAGACCAGATGCGACGGCGTTGAACTTATAGATGAGGAATGATTCACGGGCTTCTCTATCATAATTTGTGCGGAAACCAGATTCTAGTAATGTGACCTGTAGGTTTTCAAAAGAGTGGCCAGGGAGGTGCACGTGTCTTGAAATGGGCGAGTGGGGCAAGGTGTTAGCATGAGATTTATGGTTGTTAAAACGCAGTCTAAAAGGCCCTTCTGTTTGACCAATGTACTGTATTTCACATAGCGCACATTCTATCATGTACACCACGTTCTTAGAGTCACTGTCAAGATTGCCTTTGATTTTTAAGGAAAAGTTGGAACCAGTACTGGTGACCTGTTGGCATGTGCGCATGTAAGGGCATACTTTGCATCGCGGTTTTTGGCAAGGATGGCACCCGATCGTGTCAGGACTATCTGCTTTCGGTGATGATGACGATGAGAGTATGTCTCGAATAGTTTTAGCTTTGCGATACACTGCTTTAGGTGGTTCGGTGAAAATGTTTCTTAAGCGTTCACTTTGCATTAGAATATTGTGGTGCTTTCTCAGCACATTCGAAACACGCGGAACTGACGCAGAATGGGTAAGGACTAAGTTTGTCTGCGGTGAGGGAGTCCAGTTTTTATCAGCGCACAACAGCGTTCTACGATTATGCATGTCGGCACGTTTTATTGCGTCATCAATTAATTGCGGCGGATATTTTTGTTTGACTAGAGCATCCTTTAGTGTTCTGCAATTTTTTTGAAACTCTGATTGCTCTGAGCAGATTCTTTTAAAGCGTAAGGCCTGACTTCATGTTATGTGCTTTATCTTTTATGCGTTTCATCTTTTATTTGTAACAACGTGCTCGCGCACGGAAGCAATATCTTTTTACTCGTACATTATGTGCTCTTCAGATTGTGTGACTTGCATATATATATATATATATATATATATATATATATATATATATATATATATATATATATATATATATATATATATATATATATATATATATATATATATATATACACATATACAGCACTCGTGCCATGAACTGTATTCTGATGAAGGCCGGACCCACGGCCGAAACGTCAATAAAATAACTTCGTACGTGCGTCTTCTTTCCTATACGAATAATCTTTCCCGGACCCAGCATCACTTTTGTTTTTGGTATACTGAAACAATGGCTCCGGAGCAGACCACGTCGAAGCACATTTACTGGAGGTACCCAAAGAATGTACCATCTATGACTGTCGTAGGAGACTCTCAGACGAAGCACATTCATCAGTACTTCGATCCAGCGCTGGCTGATACTCCAGCATTTGTGTCCCAGTGCGGTGCCTTAATCACTGACGTGCCAGCTCTATTAGATTTTGTGCCTCGGAACACCACTAGAATCGTCCTACACGTAGGTACCAACGACCTACTTCGAGCCTCAGTACAGAAAGCTTTCGACAGCTACTGTAAGGTTATCAACCATATAGCCAAGGAACGACCTGAAGTCACCTTGACCTACGCCACCCTCATGCTACCAAGGACCAGAAACCGCCGACGATGGCACCCCAGTGAAACTTTCGTGCGTTGCTTCAACCGTGAAGCGTGTTGTTTCAACGCTCTGCTAAAGAATTTGTGTCGCCGCTCTGGACTGGTATCTTTCCTGGATCACGGCTTCGAATTGTTGCCTTCGCACCGCGTACTGGCCGCTGATGGCTTGCATCCTAATTTTGAAGGGGTTTCGCTCATGGCGAGCCATATTCGGCACATTTGTTACAAGCCATCCAGCGCTACGTCCTACTCTTGGTTGGACAGTGTGCCCACCGATGCACGTCAGCATCACGCAAGGAGGCCTACCGTTGTGCGCGAGTCGTCTGACACAGCACTGGTGACTGGCCAAACAAGAAGTTGTGCTTCCCCTCAGAAGCCACCATCGCCCCACGAGCGAGTGACGCATGACTATTGCAACAAGGTTCCTTCGAAAAGTTGCCCGACAGACTCCGCTACGAGAGGTTCGTCAATTGGACCTTCGCATTCAGCAAAGGACCCTCCAGATCCCTCAGCCAGTGGTCACCGCTACAAGCTTCGCAGCCATACCCAAACTGTGCGACAGAGACCTGCTGATTGACTACAGACTTTGTCACCCGGTAAAAACACTTCTTGCCTCTGTTCAAAAGAATTTTTAAGGTTAAGGAAAGTTGTAGAAAAACGTGTTCGCAACGACCTACATGTAGATACTTTGAACACCTACTTAACCGCGTCTGTTGCACCTAAGGGTCTACGTATCATTGTGAAACCAGCCCTATCTAACATGTCTCAGCAAAATATAGATAGGTGGGACGACATATTAAGAAATGCTTCACTACAACTCACCCGAGTTACCCTTGATCATTATCGTTCTTCAAGCAAAAAAATCTTGCACCAACAAAATCAAATGCCAGCAAATTTAAGCCTCTCGTCTAATGAATCCGCCGCACTAGAGGCATACGCATATAAAAAGCATCGTGAAGTTTACGCATTGAAAGTCAAGAAAATGTCACGTGACGGTGTTTGGTGCCCTAGCCAGAACAATGCATGCAATTACGTCCCTTTGCTAACGAATCCGGTACAAGCTTACCCCGATACTTCTTTGTCACCTTCCATTAACAAACATATCGTCAAGGAGCCAAACAATATAGTAAATATTTCGGACATTGTAGTAACTGCTGAGGAGCGCAGTGTTCGGTGCCGCGGTCTTAATTTCTGTCCTGCCACAGGCGGACACAGTGAATTTTAATTACTGAAAGACTTGGATAATTTTGCCCACATCTTACGCTTGCGCGAGTTTTTTCATGACCGGCAAAATACAAATAGTTCCACCAGCGCATACCTTCTGGAAAACGTTGGGTACCTCCCTCGCAACGAGACAGATGCTTAGATATGTATATTAAAGCTGTACAACGAGACGTACTACAGTCGTATCGAAAGCAAACGCCGTTTCGCCGTAACCTAACCACCAGTGAAATGAAAGCATTAAATGCCTTGTCCTGTCGCAATGACATCGTCATCAAGCCTGCGGACAAAGGTGGGGCTGTTGTCGTAATGAACAAGTCTGATTACGAAGCAGAGGCCCAAAGACAGCTCGCAGACACGAGTTTTTACAAGCGTCTGGATCACGACCCCACTGAACAATTTAAATCTCTTGTCCAGAGCACTTTACTAGAGCTTCGGGAAAACAAAAAGGTGCCTGACAATGCGATTCATTCTCTTATTCTCCTAAGTCCTGTTCCTGGTCGTTTTTACCTTTTGCCTAAAATACACAAGATAAACAATCCCGGCCCTCCCATTATTTCAGGTATAGGTACTGTCACAGAAAAATTGTCCAGCTATGTCGATTCTCTGATCAGTAGTATCCCAGCATCACTTCCATCTTACGTAAGGGACACTACCGACTTTGTTTCTGGTATAATTGATCTGATTGTTCCTCAAGGTTCCTTTTCGGTCACGCTAGACGTAGCGTCTTAATACACCAACATTCCGCATGTAGACGGAATAGCGGCAGTCGCCAGGTCCTATGAAGCAGCATCACCGGGTAAATTTATTGACAGCAACACATTAGCAGTATTGCTCAGCCTCATTTTAGAGCTAAATAACTTTCAATTTGAAGGGCAACACTATGTTCAAGTTAGCGGCACGTCAATGGGTACGCGTATTGGACCCAACTACGCGCCGACATGCATAATCGTGCCGACATGCATAATTGTAGAACGCTGTTGTGCGCTGCTAAAAACTGGACTCCCTCACCGCAGACAAACTTAGTCCTTACCCATTCTGCGTCAGTTCCGCGTGTTTCGAATGTGTTGAGAAAGCACCACAATATTCTAATGCAAAGTGAACGCTTAAGAAACATTTTCACCGAACCACCTAAAGCAGTGTATCGCAAAGCTAAAACTATTCGAGACATACTCTCATCGTCATCATCACCGAAAGCAGATAGTCCTGACACGATCGGGTGCCATCCTTGCCAAAAACCGCGATGCAAAGTATGCACTTACATGCGCACATGCCAACAGGTCACCAGTACTGGTTCCAACTTTTCCTTAAAAATCAAAGGCAATCTTGACTGCGACTCTAAGAACGTGATATACATGATAGAATGTGCGCTATGTGAAATACAGTACATTGGTCAAACAGAAGGGCCTTTTAGACTGCGTTTTAACAACCATAAATCTCATGCTAACACCTTGCCCCACTCGCCCATTTCAAGACACGTGCACCTCCCAGGCCACTCTTTTGAAAACCTACAGGTCGCATTACTAGAATCTGGTTTCCGCACAAATTATGATAGAGAAGCCCGTGAATCATTCCTCATCTATAAGTTCAACGCCGTCGCATCTGGTTTGAACGAAAACGTAGGAAAACTTAGTTGCCTATCTGCGTAACCTGTATCACCCTGTCCATCTTTTTTCAACGTTGCTCAGCAAGTCTCACTACATTGTCTGTATCCGTTGATTACGTAGCAGCTTTGTAACGTCTTTGTCATTTTTATTAGTAGTTTATAGTTTTTTTCTTTCTCTTGCTTTTACCGGTCGGACTACTCTTCATGTTATGTGCTTTATCTTTTATGCGTTTCATCTTTTATTTGTAAACAACGTGCTCGCGCATGGAAGCAATATCTTTTTACTCGTACATTAGGTGCTCTTCATATTGTGTGACTTGCATATATATATATATATATATATATATATATATATATATATATATATATATATATATATATATGCCCATATATTGCCTTTCATGCCGGTTTTCACATTTGTATCTTACTGATATGCACATGTATATAAACAGCACTCGTGCCATAAACTGTATTCTGATGAAGGCCGGACCCACGGCGCCGAAACGTCAATAAAATAACTTCGTACGTGCGTCTTCTTTCCTATACGAATAATCTTTCCCGGACTCAGCATCACTTTTGTTTTTTGGATATATATATATATATATATATATATATATATATATATATATATATATATATATATATATATATATATATATATATATATATATATATATATGTATGACGTAAGAAGGCAGGGATGGTTAGGAGAAGTAGAGAAGGAAGAAGTGAGGTGAGAGTAGAATAAACATGGGGTATGAGCCAGACCACGTCGCCAATTCATCGTAGCGTCACACGAGTCGACAGGATGGAGACCTGCCTGCCCCTTCATCAGTCACTCATCATCGATGCAGTTTCCCAGAAGACGCCCTGACCGTACATTGACTACCGAATCATCGCCTAGGAGGACAACGACCAGCACCATGACAGAACCATCGGCTGACCTCGACATCCCCAAGTACACCGGATCAGCGGACGACGGACCCGTACAGGACTGGTTCAACCTGTTCGAACTCCACGCTACCCTATTGAAACGATCCGTATGCGATGTCCAATAATTCCGTATATTTATGTAAGAATCTTACGGAAATATTTGGAATATATATAGGAAACATATGTATACATACGGAAACATACAGAACTATTGTACATCGCATACGGATGGATCGTTTCAATAGGGTACCGCTGCATCTTGGTCGGAACGGGAGATGGTTACAAACTTCAGCGACTACGTCACCTGTGAGACATTTAAATTTTACCTAATTCACATATTCGAGAACGATGAGTCATGGCTAAGAATCAAAGAGGGGATGATTACCCGTTTTAATTACTACGACCAAGGCTTACTCATTGCCAACCATCTAGAGACAACTGCACACTATCGTCAATTTCCTAAGCAGTCCTCAAGCATTCGAAAGTCCAGCGCGAATCGACAAGTGGCACAAGACGAAGTGGCACATGAGTTTACTTACAGAAGGCCATGCGTATATTGGGAAAAACCCAACCGTCAAGCGCGTCTTCCTTGTACACGAAAGTCGGCATTTCCGAAGTCATCGCTTCAGCATATGACACGAGACGTTGCTCAACCACCTGATGCCCTTCACTCTTCGTCTCGCATACGCGGTCCACCACCTGGGTTTTCATCATGCGGTTCTTCAAGCACTCCTAACGCTCACCACTTGCCTTATAAGGACGCCGTATTCATGGTAGATGACCTGGCGCGTCGAGAAAATACCCTGTCAAGCCATTCTTCTTCCGTACGGTTTCATGCATCACCGTCCGGTGCACACACCCTCGACAGTCCAAACAAAACAGAACGCTCAAACGCATCGAACGTCGCACGCTACCAGGCGCAAGAACCACTCAAAGTGAA